>NC_079191.1:352489673-352810507 GCF_029499605.1 Hyla sarda
AAATGACCGGTACACATTAACTCTGTTGCCAAAATAGTCCAGCCCATTGCTTTGTTCATATAGATAAGTCGATAATAAATTGCGGCATGGAAATAGTTTATCACAAGACTACATTTGGGCCCTGTGCTGACAGTATGCAGATCTTTGACTCCAGATCAGGAGACTGTGATAAAGAAAACTCCCATTGAGCCTTCTGTCTAGAGATAAAGGAAACCCTCTAGGAATGAGGAGACCAGCCTGCCAAAAAGATTCTCTACAACGTGTCATTTGCACATGGTTTATACAAGGGGCAATGAACTGCAACAGAGATGCATAAAAAGTTTCATTTACATTTCCTGGATATGAAATAAGGAGGAGCTCTTGGCTAGTGTAACTCTATCAGCGCTGCTACAGCAGATGGCTTTGCAGTTGCAGTTATCATCAGCAAGAGAAACTTTTCCATCTGGGAACCTGTTGCAACTTTTTATTCGCTCCACTTCTGCTGTTTCGGTGCTTTGCATGTAATCACCATGGCAGCAAATCTAACAAGCAGACTTTTTGTACTTACCAAGCTACAGGGACCTGCAAGAATTTGTGCCTGGAAAAGACTTGGGGCGAGATACTGTGCCTCATACCAGAAACAGAAGGTGCAAGCATCTTACCACACTCCAGGACCCCAATGGGATGTCCATTCGTATATGCCAGAATCAACTGCCCTATCGGGCGTACAGACCTTTCAAGATCTCCTGCAATTCTCACACGAAGACCCTGAGACATTTTGGGGGGTTCTTGCAAGGGAGAGGCTAATTTGGGTAAAGCCCCATCAGACCGTTCAAGATTGTGACTTCACCCAAGGTCGGGTAAGATGGTTCCTTGGTGGACAGCTGAATGTATCCGGTAAGTATTATATCCAGATTATTGACACAAAGAGTAATAATCCAATGTATAGGATCAAGTCTGGGCAATGCGGTACCTGCAAAGCATCAGGCGACATAATAGGGCTTTGAATGTTCCAGAACGTAACAGTGTTGTCTCTATATTATGAGCTAAAGAGTTAAATGGCATCATAAGAGTTCAAATAGCATAATCATGGGACATTTCAGTTTTATTAGTTACGTTCATAGCTCTTATGATCCGATCCTATTAGATTAAGCGATATGATCCTTGCAGTAACTTTACGTATGAGTCCTGACTGTGTCCCCATATGGCATAAAACAATGTAAGTACGCGAAACAGTTCGGCTTAGTCATATTCAACCGCAAAGCCCATTGTGCCTGCAGGCGCTTAGTTGTTAACGTCTACAAACTTTCACTTTTCTGCAGCATTGTTCTGTATTCTGCATGGTTTATGCCTTAACCCTATGGCGCAGCAATGCATCCTGTATTATTATTTTCTAGCAGTGCCGCTTCTTTATTAGAGGAGCAGATCCGTGATCTGTCCTTTAAGATATTGCTGGAAAAAAAAAAACACTTAGTCGGAGACTTTCCTTATATCAGGGATGGCAATCTCACATATTTGTAGGAGCTGAGAGGGTTAAAAGAACCTTGTGTATGTCTTGGCTTGCATAATAGTGAAACTGCTTGTGCTGCACTCCGAGGATAGGGATGGGCTCAGATCTTGCAGCTGATTGGTTAAGACCATAAAAGAGTGTGGGTGTGTCTGCTTTCGTGAAAAAAAAAAAAAAAAACTCATTCCTGAGAAACTTCTGTTTGTGTCACATGTTCGGTGTATAATGTATGTGCGAGGCCTACAGCAACGGTGAAAAACAAGACAAAATAGTGGCTACATTTCTATCATAAATCTAGTAGATGATAATGGGACAACAGGCATATCTAGGTGAGTGTTTAACAACCAGGGTGCCTCCAGCTGTTGCAAAACTACAACTCCCAGCATGCCCGGACAGCCTTTGGCTGTCCGGGCATGCTGGGAGTTGTAGTTTTGCAACAGCTGGAGGCACCCTGGTTGGGAAACACTGATCTAAGCGTTAGTGCTGTAAACATTGTTGGCAGGTTACCAGCTGTTGGCACAGTGTGTGAGCAGTTTATGTCTGCCGTGCCTCGCTGTTGTCTGTTTTTGTACTTCATGCTAATTTGTCCACGTGAGGGGGCACGGCCAGGTGTGGGTGTTAACAAGCTGGGTCGGCTGCGCCCTTTTTTTAAGTGTCTGCAGCTATATTAAAATTGCACACGTGTATACTCTAGTTGTGGTGTCCCGGTACCGTATTGCATACCGTACCTAGTGTGGTGGTCCCCAAGGTCAGAGTAACTACGCTCAGGTAGGGTCCCTCAGGTGGGACAGCCCCTAGTCGCCTCTTCTCTACTCTAATTCTATACTGTTAATACGTGTATATATTTGGTAATAATGCATATTTGGTGTAGTGTGTGGTGCTTGCCTTGTTTGGCGTCGCAGGACCTTCGGTCATGTGACCATGTTGATGTCCTCTATGGTATGTTGGAGGACCTTTGGAGGTCCTTGGGTCACATGTTACCCATAATCCTTTGTAATGGTGACTGACACAAGTATGGACCAATTAGCATTAGTCCAGCCCCTGCCCATATAAGGGAGCTGTAGCCAATTATCGCTCTCTTGGGTTGCTGCTCTCGTGGATGCCGGACTAGTAGGATGGATCTGCGCAACTTGCAAAAGACACGCTAGGCCTCAAAACCTACTGGCCTCAGCGGAACTTAAACCGTGAGTTCTAAACTACCTCCGCTAAAGCTAGCGTAACTACTGGACCGCAACTAATCCCCAAAACCCAGTGGAACAGCGCATGTTATCTTAAATACTCTAAATTGCCAAAGTCCCAACCTTTGCATAAAATCTTCAGTAAAAGTTACAACTGTTTCAGAAAACTCTCCGGTTGTGGACATTGTATTATTCTCTACCTCCCTATCGCTCTTGGGAAGGGTGGCGGTAGGACAAGCATTACTGAGGACCCCTCACCCTGGCATCACGAATAGCAAGGGTTAACAAGCACCCTTTAGTCACCGCACAGCTACACTTCCCATACCCTACTCCCCCAGGCTATCACACAGTCTATAATCTATAACACAGTTTGGGCCAATGGGGGAGATTTATCAAAACCTGCGCAGAGGAAAAGTGGACTAGTGGCCCATAGCAACCAATCAGCTTGCTTCTTTCATTTTTAACGAGGCCTGTGAAAAATGAAAGAAGCCATCTGATTGGTTGCTATGGGCAACTCAGCAACTTTTCCTCTGGACAGGGTTTGATAAATCTCCCCCGCAGTGTATACTTTTGATATACTAAATAGATTGCAAAACGGGGGAGATTTATCAAACCCTGTCCAGAAGAAAAGTTGCTGAGTTGCCCATAGCAACCAATCAGATGGCTTCTTTCATTTTTCACAGGCCTCGATAAAAATGAAAGAAGCGATCTGATTGGTTGCTATGGGCAACTGGGCAACTTTTCCTCTGGACAGGTTTTGATAAATCTCCCCAACAAAGTTACAAGATGACCTGTTAAAACTAATACAAGTATACTGAACTTCAGTGATCTCTCATCCCCGAGATCATAGAAAACAGTGCCGTATCCATAGAGCAGCACTGGATGTTTTTGGGAATAAGAGAATCTGCGTACAATGGGGAAGATTTATCAAAACCTGTGCAGAGGAAAATGGACCAGGTGCCCATAGCAACCAATCAGATCGCTTCTTTTATTTTTCAGAAGCCTTTTTTTTAAATGAAAGCAGCAAGCTGATTGGTTGCTATGGGCAACTCAGCAATTTTTCCTCTGGACGGGTTTAGATGAATGCAGTGTAGGACAATTTATCCTCTAAAATAAGTGTTGGATCTCGGAGAGTCCGACCGCTGGGACCTCCTGCAATCTTCTGCCCGGCACCCAGCTCACCTCGCCCACGGAGCGATCTCTGCTCCATGTAAGGAAACGCACAAAGCAGTGGTCAACACCCCCCCTCCATGTATCTCTATAGGAGAGCCAAAGCCAGCTCGTAAAGGTCTTCAGGGCTCTGTCACCCCAGAAAAAAAACCTAAATTGCAGTAATCAATAAATAACAAAAAAGACACTGATTCTGGGCCCATCATTTTTATCTTTCTACTCACTTGCTTTCCAGTGCTTTAAGCCCAAAACACAGGAGTAATAGCTGTCCTTTCCATAATATTGCTAATCTTAGTAGTCCTCTCCTTCTTGCATCAGCATGCCGTGTTGTCAATTTACAGTATTGGAATGCAAGTAAAAAGATATAAAATCACAGATTCTGAATCAATGCTTGACTACTGTAGTTTAGGGGGGTTTGTAGTTGAGACTAAGGAGACCAAAGAGCCATTTTCTGAGCATGGTAAAAAGTAGCCAAAAACTTGACACACTAGTTTTACCATGTTGGCTATTACTTGGTGTTGTTTTAATCCCATGCATATTTTCCTAATTCACTTTTGGCACATTCGCAGCCTCCAATTGTTTTCAATAGGATTCTGATGCACCATACAAACTGCTTAATTTCAAATTGGGGACTCCACCGAAATAATGGACATGTTCATTCTTTTGGCGGATCCGCTCAGATATGCATTGCTGTCAGTGGAAGTTGTAGTTTTGTAACAGATTCAGGCACCCTGGTTGGGAAAAACTGCTCTAAGGCTAGGTTTCCACTATTTAAAAAAAAAAAAAAAAAAAAAAAAAAACACAATAAAAACACCCATTCTGCCGCATGGCATTTTTTTTGTGAAAAAATGCTGCGGCCAGATGTTAGCTGCAAGTCAATAGGGAACTGCAAAATGCCATATCCACTTGGTGTTTTTCAGTTTGGCGTTTTGTTAATCCTTTTGGCATTTTTCAGCTTTTTTGGCTCCTTGGCAGTTTTTCAATAACGACCCCTTGTTGAGACTTTGGCGTTTTTTAAGGAAAATCTTGGTCTTTTCCTCCCATCGAACTCTATGGGAGTGAAAAAACGCCAAGAAAAATGCCATGTGGCTTCTAAATTTGGCATTTTTGCAGATGTTTTTTATTCTTTTCTGGATCCAAAAAAGTGATGGAGATACCTTTTGTTAATAAAATTTTGAAGGGTACCATTAAAAAAAATTATAAAAAATACAGTAGTGATAGAAAAAATAGTATTTAACAAAATGTATCTTTTTTATAAAGAAATTTTTATCAATGTTTAAACAGGGATCAATTTATGTGTGTGGGCAGGGCACTAAAAATGTAGCCGACAATAATAAAAATGTAGTGTGTGTGTTTTTCACTTTTCTATTATGTCAGTGCAGGGGACCATAGAAGAGCGGCCGCCCGCATCTATACATTATACAGGATGATCGCATCAGGTGCCATAAGTGACAGTATCTGCGATCTGTCTATTAATGCAGGTACTACAGCTCCCAGCATGGAGCAGAGTTTGCTTCATGTTGGGAGTAGTAGTACCTGCAGTTAAGGACAGATGACAGCGGGTGTCACTCCTGACACCCGATGCGATCGTCCTATCTATTGCAGAGATGCGGAGCTTCTATGTACAGCGCTCGCATCTCTGCACTATACTCCGGCCGGCTAGTGATATGAATAGAACATCACTCATTCATATTTCCCGCTGAGAGCGGTGATTGTCTGCAACCATTCGGCCAATCCCTACTATGGGCGGAAAATATGAATGAGTGATGTTCTATTCACATCACTGGCCGGCCGGAGAACAGAGCAGAGATGCGAGCGCTGTATGGAGCCGCTCCGCATCTCTGCAATAGAGAGGACGATCACATCGGGTGTCAGGAGTGACACCCAGGGCGATCTTTCTATTAGTACAGGTACTACTACTCCCATCATGGAACAGTCTGTTCCATGCTGGGAGTAGTAGTACTATCTAAAAAAAAAAAAAAAACAATAGAGAAAAAAAAGTGAAACACACACACTTTATTATAAATTTATTAAAATTTCGTAATAAAAAAAAAATTGTTAAATACATTTTCCCCATCCTTACTTCATCTTAAATTTTTTTTTATTTTTTAGAAAAACTGCCAAAACATAGGGAAAACCTGTGGCAGTTTTTCTGGCGTCTTTACTGGGGCTTTTTAAAGTGTAAAAAAAAAAAAAACCTCGAAACCTAGCCTCATACAACAAACAAAGTAGGAGGCCCCTGGTATTTTTAGGACTGTGCACTTCAAACAATACACTGGTATAAAGTGAAATGATACAAAAGCATTGTGAAGACCTGCGGCACAGCAAAGGCTATTGCTTCAGTGTGCAGTGTAGAGTTAAATAACTGCATATGTTTTATAATATGTGCATTCTTGTATCAGTTGCTTCTTCTGGCCCTACTTATTTTCCCAGATGAGATCTGCATGCTAAGGATAGTACAGTGGTACTGCAGGCTAAGTATAATTTAAGGGTTAATTTGTACACCGGTAACCTCAAAATAACCCTATTCTCATTTACATACTCATACTGTTTTGTCCCCAGAGGCATTGTTACTGGTGTTGCTAAGCCACTGCATTGTAAAGAATTGCATCACCGTTGTCATTGGTATTCTCTTTTGGGCAAAGCCTTGCTGCATTACATTGGTAAGAGATACATACGTGACACACAAACTACTGTACATAGTGACAGTGACAGTAAAGGTGTTTGGGGTTCATTTTATTTCCCAAAAGCTACACATGCAATGTGCTTGTTATATAGAGTCCACCTGTAGCTACCAGGTTTCATGAGGCGCATAAGCCATCAAGGAAAAGCGGGGTAAGATACGGGAAAATCCAGTAAAGAGTTAAATCCATAGCAGACCATAGCTGCTAAGGACTAAGTATGTGCCTATATAGCCCTAACAAGACAGTTCCTGTACCCAGGTAAAATTGGACTTAGACTGAAATTGCCCTGTCTGATCTGGACCATTCTTAGGCTCGTTGTGTGGACTCTATATAACAAGCACATTGCATGTGGCAGCTGAACAAGGTTAAGGTTGTTGCCTAGTAGTGTTGAGCGGCATAGGCCATATTCGAATTCGCGAATATTCGCGAATATATGGACGAATATTCATCATATATTCGCGAATATTCGCATATTCGTTATATTCTCGTTTTATTTTCGCATATGCGTAAATTCGCGTATGCGAAAATTAACATATGTGAAAATTAGCATATACAAAATTAACATACGCGCAAATTCGCATATGCGAAAATTAGCATATGCTAATGTTCGCATATGCGAATGTTTGCACACCAGTCTCACACAGTAGTATTACAGCCTTCTTTACACCACACAAGCTGGAAGCAGAGAGGGGTGATCACTGTGATGTGTACTGTAAAGAAAAAAAAATAAAAAAAACGAATATTCGTAATTATGAATATATAGCGCTATATTCGCGAAATTCGCGAATTCGCGAATATGCGATATTCGCGAATAATATTCGAATTGCGAATATTCGCGAGCAACACTATTGCCTAGTGCCCACAAGGGCCCACCAAGGCACTGGGTGATTGCAATCCTAGGTGACTGGTACAATCATGCATGTCCTGAAAAAGGTCCTTGCACAGGCTAGCTCCTCTGAAACTCATAGTGTTACTTTTCGATGTGCTGGCTTATAGAGTTGGTTCCTGATGTATGTCTAATAGGGCATCTGATAATGGATTTCATTATTAAAGAGATATAGGGGCAGTACTGGATTGACATCTCAGGAGGGTCTTGGCATAAACTGACTGATTCTGCTATATACTGGACCCAAATTCGGACAAGCATAGTACAATTGAATATTCTTCCATACGTTTTCAGTAACTGCATACAGTTTTTTGTTTTCCTAAAATAGAAACAGACTTGTATCATTGAATCAGTATCTGTGTATTTTCTAAAGCACATAGCTACCTATCCTTTTCAAAGAACACAACTTAGTAGTGTCATTTGATTGATGGATAATTGCTCCAGAAAATACAAAGTATATTCTAATACCTGATTCAGTGTTACAACGTGTTCATATGTTAAATAATCAAAAGATTATGTGCAGTAACTAATGCAGTCAAATAATGTATCCAAAAAATGTCATTCAACTGCAATGTGAAAACACAGCCAACAGCACAGAGGTGCAGAACAGAAGAGTATGCAATGCACCAATGCACTAACTTTCATGATAAGTATAAAATCCCTAATACTGAGGATGAAAAGCTTTTCCCAAAGGACTTCCATAGGAATGTTCCTCTTGTGCCTAGTAGAAAATTCTTCTCTGTTCTGGTTTACATAGCATTGGAGTGGATTTGGATTCATCATACAATACTCAAGAGGAATTTGATGTATTTGTGATATAAATTAGCTGTGTGCCGAAATTTGCATGATCACTTCCAGACTATAGAATATTATTCATGCCAAAATCCAGAACAGATTCAAGGCTAATCTGGTGCAGTGGAACTGCACCTCCTGCCAAAGGTATTATAGTTAAAGGGGTACTCCGGGTAACTAAACCCAAAGCTCATCCTTTCCCTCTCACCAACCTATTTATGTGTCTAAATATAATTCATTAGCTATTAAGAGCAATTTCCCTCATTCAGCTGTCACTTACATGCAGGGGTGAGAGAAAGATGTCATTATCAGATCCACCTTGTTTTTCTGCAAAGCTCTCCCTGAGACTAGCCCCCACCCTCCTGGAAGACAAAGTCCATGTGATTTCTGTCTTGTTCACAGCCACACCTCCCCTTCCCCTCCCTGTGTGAGGATATGGCCAGGAGAGAAACATCTCAGTGTCTGCTCAGCACTAGTGTTGCTCACGAATATTCGCAATTCGAATATTATTCGCGAATATCGCATATTCGCGAATTCCGCGAATATAGCGCTATATATTCATAATTACGAATATTCGTTTTTTTTTGTTTTTTTTTCACAGTACACATCACAGTGATCACCCCTCTCTGCTTCCAGCTTGTGTGGTGTAAAGAAGGCTGTATTACTACTGTGTGAGACTGGCGTGCGAAAATTCGCATATGCGAAAATTAGCATATGCGAATCTTCGCATATGCAAATTTTCGCGTATGTTAATTTTGAATATGATAATATTCACACATGTGGAATTTTCGCATATGCGAAAATAAAACGATAATATAACGAATATGCGAATATTCGCGAATATATGACGAATATTCGTCCATATATTCGCGAATATTCGCGAATTCGAATATGGCCTATGCCGCTCAACACTACTCAGCACATAACACTGTTCTTTTCCTGCTGTAGATCTAATCACTTACTGCTGCCATTCAGAGCATACCATAATTTATTGCTGGGGGGACATGTACAGTGTGTGCTGCTCACTGTGTTTTGAACAACACAGCATGCACACAGATAGTAAAAGTAATTGGCTGGCAGCTGAACTGACTGCTGGGAGTTGTAGTCTGGGCTGCAAGCAAGGAAGGAAAATATTCAGGAGACAACAGGGACCACAGGAGTTGTCAAAATCACATTGATAACTACAGGGGACTAGTGTTGAGTGGCATAGGCCATATTCGAATTCGCGAATATTCGCGAATATATGGACGAATATTCGTCATATATTCGCGAATATTCGCATATTCTCGTTTTATTTTCGTATATGCGAAAAGTCGCGTATGCGAAAATAACATATGCGAAAATTCGCACACCAGTCTCACACAGTAGTATTAAAGCCTTCTTTACACCACACAAGCTGGAAGCAGAGAGGGGTGATCACTGTGATGTGTACTGTGAAAAAAAAAATATATATTTGTAATTCCGAATATATAGCGCTATATTCGCGAATATTCGCGAATTCGCGAATATGCGATATTCGCGAATAAAATTCGTATTGCGAATATTCGTGAGCAACACTACAGGGGACACAGAACATGTATTGTAGTGGGTTTGGGACATTTTTCTTTTTCTTTACTTCCCCAGAGCACCCACATATAGTGGATATAACTCATAAAATGGTGTCCTTATTTCAGCATAGTAGAAGCTTCAGATAAGTTATAAAGTTTTGACTGGAGACTACCCACAAATTGTAAGCCGTTAATCCTTAAAGGGGTACTCCGGTGCTTACACATCTTATCCCCTATCCAAAGAATAGGGGATAAGATGCCTGATCGCGGGAGTCCCGCAGCTGGGGACGCCCGTGATCATGCACCAGGTCTGATTACGCTCGACCGCAGGGCCGGCGGCGTGTGACGTCACGCTCCGCCCCTGTGTAAGCACCGGAGTACCCCTTTAACGACCACAGACGTAAATGTACGTCCTGGTTTGGCGGTACTTCGCGCACCAGGACATACATTTACGTCCTGTGTATGACTGCTAGCATCGGAGCAGTGCTCGCGTCATACACGGCAGGTTCTGGCTGCTATCAGCAGCCGGGGACCCGCCGGTAATGGCCGACATCCGCGATCGCGCGGATGTCCGCCATTAACCCCTCTGATGCCGTGATCTGTACAGATTATGGCATCTGTGGCAATGTGCATAATAAAATAGATGATTGGATCACCTGTAGTGTTGCTCGCGAATATTCGCAATTCGAATATTATTCGCGAATATCGCATATTCGTGAATTCGCGAATTTCGCGAATATAGCGCTATATATTCGTAATTACGAATATTCGTTTTTTTTTTTTTTCTTCACAGTACACATCACAGTGATCACCCCTCTCTGCTTCCAGCTTGTGTGGTGTAAAGAAGGCTCTAATACTACTGTGTGAGACTGGTGCGCAAAAATTCGCATATGCGAAAATTAGCATATGCTAATTTTCGCATATGCGGATTTTCGCGTATGTTAATTTCGTATGTTTATTTTCGCATATGTTAATTTTCGCATACGCGAATTTACGCATATGCGAAAATAAAACGAGAATATAACGAATATGCGAATATTCGCGAATAAATGATGAATATTCGTCCATATATTCGCGAATATTCGCGAATTCGAATATGGCCTATGCCGCTCAACACTAATCACCTGCAGCGCTGCCGCGGTGATCCGATCATCTGTAATGGCGGACGGAGGTCCCCTCACCTGCCTCCGTCCGTCTCCTGGCGTTTTCTGCTCTGGTCTGAGATCGAGCAGACTAGAGCAGGAGATAGCCGATAATACTGATCAGTGCTACAGTGGGGATCAAAAGTTTGGGCACCCCAGGTAAAAATTTGTATTAATGTGCGAAAAGAAGCCAAGGAAAGGTGGAAAAATCTCCAAAAGGCATCAAATTACAGATTAGGCATTCTTATAATATGTTAATAAAAGTTAGATTTTATTTCCATCATTTACTCTTTCAAAATAAGAGAAAACAAAGTCCAAAAATGCTGCTTTTTTGTCACATTTTATAAAAATTTTTTTTTTATAAAAATGTATATAAAAGTTTTATATATGCAAATGTGGTATCAATAAAAAGTCACGCCTCCTCCCATAGGCTTGCATTGAGAGGCGGAGCTTGACGTCACACGGGGTGAAGGCGTGACGTCACACGCCGCCTGCCCCGTGGTTGCGAACATGCTTCGGGGACTGATTTTAACTGGGGTGCTGCCTGCAAGATCACGGGGGTCCCCAGCGGCAGGACACCCGCGATCAGGTATCTTATTCCCTATCCTTTGGATAGGGGATAAGATGTCTAAGCGCCGGAGTACCCCTTTAAGGTGAAAATGGGTTTGGTCCTTAAGGGGTTAAAGTGGCACTGTCAGATCCAAAAATTATATGTTGTTACTGATGAAAATTTAAGACATGTTTAAAAACTTGTGAATATTTAATAAACAAAACTGCTCCTGAAAATCCCACCACTAGGGGTCCCCATTCCTGCTGGGACACTAACCAGTCCTGCAGCAGCATCAGCCTTGTATATAAGTCATGGACAAGTACTGACTTCTGGACAAAGACTGCATGAGCAGATCACCTTCCACCACCACCACAAGGGAGGGACACGCCCCCTTCCCCTGAGTGGATTGCTAACACTGTGAGCTAATGAAGAGAGTAATTTGATAATAAATATAGGTGATAGAGGCATAAAAATTATATGTATATAGTCAGGATTAGGTACTGCGTAACATTTTTTATTTTTTTATTTTTTTGTGGGATCTGACAGGTATGCTTTAAATCCAGCCACAGGTCACCTCCAGTGAATTTACATGGTATCAATCAGGCTATCAAAAACTTGGCAATGCCATGGCATTGAATTCTAGAATTTTCCAATCTATATAAAGGCACAGTCAACTTCTTAGTTGTTCTTAGAGTTTTGCGTACCTGAAACTAAATGTATGGAAGCTTATGACCTTAAAGGGGTACTCAACTGGCCAGCCTTCAGAACATTTAGTTCTGAAAGCTGTGTGCGCCCCGGGGGGGTCGGACCCTCAATACAAGTCTATGGAAGGGGCATCGTGGCCATCACAACCCCTCCCATAGACTTGCATTGAGAGGGCGTGGTGTGATGAGGGGGCATGGCCGACCCCTTCAACATGCCCGCAGAGTTCGGAACTAAATGTTCTGAATGCTGGCCAGTGGAGTACACCTTTAAATGTACAAAGGAATCTGTTTTTTTTTTTTACATTGAGTGTCTTGGTGACACCAGTGCCTGATACTGTGTGAATTCTTTTGTATTGTACTGTATAGATATGTCATACCTCAGATAAAATATCTACTGTAGAATGTATTTTGAATTAACCTAAACTATTTTACACTAGCATGTTTGTTTTAGGCAATGAAGTTACTTTGCCGAGATTACTGCAGTAAACTTAGGTTGTTTTGTTACATTATACAAAAAGAAGCATAACAAGTTACATTCTACCAAAAACACTGAAGCCAATTGGTTGAAGATAAAGAAAGTTTATGATAACATTCTTATCATGATCTTCTGTCCCCTATGTGTTCTTTTCTTCTTTGATTGGGCTTTTGAGGTTCTACTTATTTAACAAACTCAAACACTTTAGCAATAGGCACAAATGATGCATCTGCAGCAGGTCCATTGATTGCAGGGCCCATTGGTAGCAGCAACACTTAAAGATCTGATTTGTGGCTCATGGCACTTCACCCAGGGAGGACACGATATTCTTTTAATCAACGTGCTTTTATTAACAATCATATAGGTAGCGGTGCATGCTGTGGGCATGTTTCATGTGGGAATCTCCTTATTTCTTAAGTCCAAATTACTTACAGTAGGAACGATTAATTACAAGGTATTCATACAGGTTGCAAAACAAATTCAAATTGTGGCGGGATTCAGGGTTCACGTGTAGAGATGAACTAATCAAAGCTGACGAACCCCAATTCATTACGAATTTCATGAAATATTCGATTTGCAACTAATACGAATATCGCCACAATTCTATTCCGCATATAGCTTCATTAAACTCCATTTACTGCGGTCCAGGCTCCAGGGCATCTAAAATGTCGGATCCACATGTCAGTACATGGGGCAAGGAACACTGGGAAGGCCGGAAGGCTAGGCGGGAAGGGAAGTAGGCGGGATGACCCTGAATCACATGCACGATGCAGCCTATTAGCAGCCAGTCACCCCTGTGATGTCACAGCCATATATATACGGCAGCCATTTTGCGGCTCTTCATTTCATTCATTACATTTCATAGAGATAGGATGGACCTCGCTGTGTGTGTGTTACACAAAAAAGCTTGTTGCAGCAGCGTTTTACCTCAGTCACCTCAGCCTTCTGTAGGACACAGAGCACAGTGTATTTGCACAGAAATCAATTCTTACTGCAGCGATTAACCCCTCAGTCACTGTGAACAGCATTGTATTACAGAGAGGGGCAGAGAGCTGTGTGTTGCCTCAGCTGCAGAAACGTTTTTACAGGAGGGAGAAATAATTTTTTTAGGGCAAATCTGTGTCTTTGTTCCACAACAACTGGTCTGCTGCTTATACTATTATAATGTTATAATCCATACCCAGCAGTCCATTCCTAATAGTATTTGAGAGAAAGTCTTTTTGCAATTTTGGGCTTAGTACACAGTGACTGTGTGCTCCAGCATTGTTGTGTACTGCTGGTGCTGTAGGTGGTGTTTTACTAAAATAAATTTTTGTAAGCTTACTGTACCGCATTTTTCTGCCCTCATAAGTGCATACCACATACCTTCATCTAAGTAGTGTACTATTTTGTACCTGTTAGTCTGTCAAGAGCCTACAAACTGTGAAAGGACAGCCAAAAGTAATCACTGGCTGGTGTTTTACTCCAATATGTTTATTAAGCGTACTGTAGCGCATTTTTCTGCCCTCATAAGTGCATACAGTGGGGATCAAAAGTTTGGGCACCCCAGGTAAAAATTTGTATTAATGTGCATAAAGAAGCCAAGGAAAGAATGGAAAAGTCTCCAAAAGGCATCAAATTACAGATTAGACATTCTTATAATATGTCAACAAAAGTTAGATTTTATTTCCATAATTTACACTTTCAAAATAACAGAAAACAAAAAAAAAATGGTGTCTGCAAAAGTTTGGTCACCCTGCAGAGTTAATAACTTGTACTGCCCCCTTTGGCAAGTATCACAGCTTGTAAACGCTTTTTGTAGCCAGCCAAGAGTCTTTTAATTCTTGTATGAGGTATCTTTGCCCATTTTTCCTTACAAAAGTCTTCCAGTTCTTTGAGATTTCTGGGCTGTCTGTCACGCACTGCTCTTTTGAGGTCTATCCATAGATTTTCAATTATGTTGAAGTCAGGAGATTGTGAAGGCCATGGCAAAACCTTCAGTTTACGCCTCTTGGTGTAATCCCCCATGGATTTCGAGGTGTGTTTAGGATCATTATCCATTTGTAGAAGCCATCCTCTCTTTAACTTCAGCTTTTTCACAGATGGCATCAAGTTAGCATCCAAAATTTGCTGAAATTTTATTAAATTTATTCTCCTTCTACTCGTGAGATGTTCCCTGTGCCACTGGCTGCAAGACAACCCCAAAGCATGATTGATCCACCCCCATGCTTAACAGTTGGACAGAGGTTCTTTTCATTAAATTCTGTTCCCCTTCTTCTCCAAACGTACTGTCAGGCCCAAGAATCCTATATGTGTATTATAAATTATAACTGTGTGTGATGGATTATCCAAGACATGGGTGAGAGGTCATTCAGACGGTGTGTCCTTTTGTGTATTGCATTTTATTGGGGGTCTGGCTGTTTTGTTTACATCTCCTTTGAAGTCAGAGGCCTTTTGAAGCAGGATGTAAGGGGCACTCTGGTCCCATCATATAATCAACCAGATAAGAGGGCCAGGAACAGAGATGCCCCCCTGGTGGGATCAGAGGGGAGGGGGGAATGGAGTCTCCCTCCAAACAGGCAGATATATAATATTTAACAATGCTAGACTCAGTGTTCAATGCTGTGGAACAAGCTGACAAGACCATCCTAAGAACAGCTGAAACTCACTCTCTTGGAACTGCTATATCATCATGCTGTAAGAACTTCATCTTTTGTTTTCTGAACTTGCCTTGCTAAACTCTTTCATATTTTTGTAACTGTATGTCATTTGTTTCTGTATTTTTATGCATAGCACTGTGATACCTTTTATCAGATTAAATGTTTAATCAGCTCTGGTCTTTGATCTGTAAATATATGACCTCACCTTTCTGAAGGCAGCTCTGGTGGAAACACGTTTATCTCAGGGTTAATTTGGTGACTTGCTGGGACTAGTAGTGGTTACCCAGAGGTCTGGCGGCTTTAACCCTTGCACCATCACACTCTCTCTAGCGTCTCGGCTGGAGCGATAGGGTGTGATCGTGACACGTACCTTTGCTCATTCCAGCCAAATCGGTCCACAGAACTTGTTTCCAAAATGCATCAGGCTTGTCTATATGTTCATTTGCAAAGTTCAAACGCTGATTTTTGTGGTGAGGACGTAGAAGAGGTTTTCTTCTGATGATTCTTCCATGAAGACTGTATTTGTACAAGTATCTCTTTATATTGGAATAGTGTACCACAACTCCAGTGTCTGCCAGATCTTTCTGGAGGGATTGTGCAGTCAAACATGGGTTTTGAATAGTTTTTCTCAAAATCCTGAGAGCTGTTCTGTCTGATATTTTCTTGGTCTTCCAGATCTTGCTTTAACTTCCACTGTTCCTGATGACTGACATTTCTTAATTACATTCCGAACAGAGGATATTGACTTCTAAAAATGTTTTGCTATCTTCTTATAGCCTTCTCCAGTTTTGTGAGCGTCAACTATTTTCAGTTTTAGATTTCTAGACAACTGCTTAGAAGAACCCATGGTGCTGATTGTTGGGGCAAGGTCAGATGAGCCTGGGCATTTAAAACCTTTGAGATTGACATCGCCTGGTCTTCCCAGATGATGATTGAGAACAATCCATGACACTGGCAGGTCTCAGCTTTGCAAAGGGGGCAGTGCATGCTATAAATTCTGCAGGGTGCACAAACTTTTGCAGACACCATTTTTTGTTTTCTGTTATTTTGAAAGTATAAATGATGGAAATAAAGTCTAACTTTTATTGACATGTTATAAGAATGTTCAATCTGTAATTTGATGCCTTTTGGAGATTTTTCCATCTTTCCTTGGCTTCTTTATAAACATTAATACAAATTTTTAACTGGGGTGCCAAACATTTGATCCCCACTGTACCACATACGTACATTTAAATACTGTACTATTTTTTACCTGTTAATCTGTCAAGGGTCTAGATACTGTGAAAGTCCAGGCAAAAGTAATCACTGGCTGGTGTTTTACTAAAATACGTTTTATTTAAGCGTTCTGTAGCGCATTTTTCTGCCCTCATATGTGCATACCACATACCTACATCTAAGTAGTGTATTATTTTGTACCTGTTAATCTGTCAAGGGCCTATTTTCTGTGAAAGAACAGCCAATAGTACACACCTGCTTCTGTTCTTGACAAATACTGTTTTAAGCGTAGTGAAGCGTATTGTACTCCCCTCATACACGCAATAAGTATGTCAGGCAGAGTAGTGCCAGGACGTGCACAGTGGAGTGGCAGAGGCCTAAATTCATCAGGTGGAGACAGAGGTCACAGCAGAGTAGGGGCGTGTCACAGCTACAGTCGCAGCGAGAGGTCTGAGCTCCCGGTGTCAGCTAGCAGTCGTGTCTTGACCAGCAACCCAGCAGCCGTGATTGATCAGTTCACTCGGTCATCCACTTCATCCCAAGTGACATCCGACACCCCCAGTCAACAGTCGGTGGGTTCCTCAGACTCAACACTCAGTGTGCATGGCCCTCATGCTGCTGCCACCTCAAGGCTCTGTCATTGTGCTGCTCTATGGTCTCCTCATGCTAATGCTACCACCTCCAGGCTCTGTCATTGTGCTACTCTATGGTCTCCTCATGCTAATGCTAACACCTCCAGGCCCTGTCATTGTGCCGCCATATGGTCTCCTTATGCTGATGCTACCACCTCCAGGCTTTGTCATTGTGCTGCCATATGGTCTCCTTATGCTGATGCTGCCACCTCCAGTCTTTCTCATTGTGCTGCTCTATGGTCTCCTCATGCTAATGCTACCACCTCCACTCTCTGTCATTGTGCCACCACATGGTCTCCTTATGTTTATGCTACCACCTCCAGGCACTGTCATTGTGCCACAGTATAGTCTCCTCATGTTGATGCTGCCACCCCCAGGCTCTCTAATTGTGCTGCTCTATGGTCTCCTCATGCTGATGCTACCACCTACAGGCTCTCTCATTGTGCTGCCATGGACCGCAAAACATAATTATGGTGCTGATCCCCAGTTTCAGAAATTCCTCTGCATTAGGGTCACTTTCAGGACTCCTGATACTGCTGCTGCTACCTCCAGGCTGTCTCATTCAGCCACAATATGGTCTCCTCATGCTTCAGCCATCTCGAGGCTGTGCAATTCAGCCACTATATGGTCTCCTCATGCTGCCACAAACTCCAGGCTGTGCCATTCAGCCACTATATGGTCTCTTCATGCTGCCACAAATTCCAGGCTGTGCCCTTCAGCCACTATATGGTCTCCTCATGCTTCTGCCAAGTCCAGGCTGTGCCATTCAGACACTATATGGTCTCCTCATGCTGCCACAAACTCCAGGCAGTCATTCAGCCACTATATGGTCTCCTCACACTGATGCAATGTCCAGGCTCTGTCATTGTGCTGCCATGTGACTCCTTGTGAAATTTGGTCCTTTGTACTCACACGCCAGGCTCGGGGCGCTAAAACTTGGAAGTTAAGATTTGAATTTAAAAATCTCAAATTTCAATGGTCTCCTCATGCTTCTGCCAGCTCCAGGCTGTGCCTTTCAGACACTATATGGTCTCCTCATGCTTCAGCCAACTCCAGGCTGTGTCATTCTGCCAATATATGGTTTTCTGATGCTGCTGGGCCTGGGCCTAAATTTTTTTTATGGTAGCACTAGCTACCATAAATCTTCAATTTAAATTTCATAATTCTTCTTTTAATCTTAGGGATTGTGAAGCCCTAGTGTCTGCCCATGCTGCTGCCAGCTCCAGGCTGTTTCATTCAGCAACTATATTGGTTCCTCATGCTTCATCCATCTCCAGGCTGTGTCATTCAGCCACTATATGGTCTCCTCATGCTTCAGCCACTTCCAGGCTGTGTCATTCTGCCAATGTATGGTTTTGTGATGCTGCTGGGCCTGGGCCTAAATTTTTTTTTTTTTATGGTCGTACTAGCTACCATAAATCTTCAATCTAAATTTCAAAATTCATCTTTTAATCTTAGGGATTGTGAAGCCCTAGTGTTTACTCATGCTTCAGCCACTTCCAGGCTGTGTCATTCTGCCAATGTATGGTTTTCTGATGCTGCTGGGCCTGGGCCTAAATTTTTTTATGGTAGCACTAGGGATCACAGGGATCACTGACCTTAGTAATGTCTGGGGACGAAAACCCTTTTTTTTATTTCTACACCTAACGCAGCCGTATGAATACAAAAAATACAAAATACAAAGTTTAAGCGTGCATAAGATAGTCATAAGGCTATCCTTCATGTAAGATAGAGATAGGGCAAAAGTCTATCCTTTAAATAAGATGGGGCCAAGGACTATTGATAGTATTAAGAATATTGGGCAAACTTATCTGCTGACACATTGTATGTTTCTATGATGTTCTCAAGATCTTGCAGTCTACCAGCTGTTGTACCCCCTGTGATCATACACTTTGGACAGCTGATAAGTCTTAATGGTTGGAAAACCCCTTTAACAATGGGGGCAAGCCTTCTCAAAGTATGGGCACTTTAGAAGATACACCCATGTTTATTATGCTGTAAAACTATACACTATGGTTAGCTTCAGCATTACAGTTTATAATAAGAATAAGGTTTACACACATTTATCTAACTAGTTATGGGAACAAATAAAGGTTCAGCAAAAGTGTTGGGATTTCTAAACATATATGGATTCTTAGATTTTCTACCCATAGTGTATCATTGCATAATAAATCTGTTAGTAGTATCAACCACACTAAACATGTCATACAATCTTGTAGTACGGTACTTGTAAAACGGTACTCACATTGTCCAGATTCGCCCAGCCGTTCCGGCGCAAATCACGTTTTTCTATTAATGCTAATGAGGGCCTTGGGGCATGGGCGGAGCTCCGATCCGAGCTTGGGGCACGCTGACATCATCTTCGCCCGGCTCATCAATATTCATAACCCCCCTCCCTGCTCCTTCGCCTGTGTTAGCGTACGGCCCATGCACCGCTCACTGTGTACTCCTGGAAGTGGCGTTCCCCTCAGCTTCACTGCCGCAGCCATCTTTGATAAATAAGAAGCTGGAGGGAATGTTGCTTCTGGGAGTACACAGTAAGCGGCGCATGCGCCGTACACTAACACGGGCAAAGCAGCAGGGATGGGGGTTATGAATATTGATGAGCCGGGCGGAGCGGCCACTCAGAGAAGATGATGTCAGCGTGCCCCAAGCTCGGATCGGAGCTCTGCCCATGCCCCAAGGCCCTCATTAGCATAAATAGAAAAACGCTTGCGGCAGAACGGCTGGGAGAATCTGGACAATGTGAGTACCGTTTTAATCAGCATCACCCGCACTACAAGGCTGTGTGACAGGTTTACTGCGGGTGATACTACTGACAGATTTCCTTTAATCTTTCCTGTTGTCAAAGGAAATTCCACTGAAGAATTCTTTGGACGGAACAGTATGAAGCTTTGTTTTGTTTTTTCAAATTCAATGTCCTTCAATTTATGGTTTCAGAGATGGTTCTACAAATGCAAAACATGCAGGGACTGCTTTCCAGTGTATTCCATGATTGGTCTATGGTTAGGTTGTCACTTGTCACTTCTCAAAAGGTCTCCTGCCAAACAACAACATGACCTGTTCCAGACCCAGCAGGCATTGTGGAATGCAGAATGCCAACAACAAGCAGCTTATGGAAGCAACCAGGAGTGAGCAGGAGGGGATCTGCCAATCCTATTAGGACTCAAGAAGACTTTCAAAAATATGCATAACTTGATCCTGTATTCTAATCTCCTGATCTCTTATAAGCATTATTTACTGTAATAATAATAATAATAATAATATTACTGTAATAATACCATAGCAACCAGTCAGCTTGCTTCTTTTATTATTAAAGAGACCTCTGAAAAATGAAAGAAGCAATCTGATTGGTTGTTATGGGCAACTGGGCAATTTTTCCTCTCCACAGTTTTTGATAAATGTACCCCAAAGTATTTCAAATGGCAAGAATATGACTGCAGGTGAAAAGCTTAGATGCAGATGTGAACACAGCCTTACTACTACTGGCTTTCTGTAGCATGATTTCAAAAGCATAGAACTGGCTTGTAGCACATATGGGGCATAAAAGGTATAATGGAATATGACAAAATGTATTACATTTAACAACATCATAGAACTGTGAATGATTGATACCATTGTGCATGGGACAATGTTATGGTCAAATAAACCATACAATACCAGCTAGCAAATGACTACTGATCATTGTGCTATTTATACAATTGGATTTATATTCATTGAGAAATTAATTTCATATCATAATTAAAGAAGTCCTGTTCAGAAGTTTTTTGTACAATTATGCCTGGGCTGCCAGCATCTGAAACAACAAACTAGACTCAGCTGCTGCCACTCCCTCAGTGCCCCGGTGTCTCTGCTCCAGTCCTCCTCCGCCATTTTCCTTCCGGTTGTCCATGGTCAACATGTCACACTGCTGATCAGCAAATCACCGGCTACAGCAATGTCCTGTCTTGGCCGGTGATAGGCTGAGCGGCAGTGTGATGCGTTGACCACGGGCAACCAGGAAGAAGACAGCAGTGGAGGACTGCACAGCGATACTGGGACACTGAGGTTCAATTCAGTTTGTTGTTTTAGATGGTGGTAGCCCAGGCATAATGCTACAAAAAAATAAAAACTCTAAGTGGGACTTCTCCTTTAATAAGAACAAAAAGACTCTGTTGCAAACATTTGGGTAAATTAGCATTTCTTAGTAATTTATTATAGAAAACCTTAAAATTAGTCAGGTTTGGCAATTTTAATGAAAAAAAAAAAAAAAATATATATATATATATATATATATATATATATTTTTTTTTTTTTGTGCATAATTTGTAATTTTCTAACAATAAACCTTTTTTTTCCCCATCTAGTGAATTGTCTAGACAAACATGTCCATCAATGTCCAGAAAGAGTTGCACTAATCTGGGAAAGAGATGAACCAGGAACACATGTAAAGGTCACATACAGGTAGGACACATATATATGTGGTGTCCCGGGACAGAACATGGTTCTGTACAGTCCTAAAGTCACCTCAGGTAGAGTCCCTCAGGTCCACAGGGCTCTCCTGCAGGGTTCCTCCCTAAGTCATTATATGGTATTGTGTTGTATGTTAAGTATGTACATCTATTATAAGTATTGTACAGTGGATATAAGCTATATACAAAGGTTATTAGGATATTTACCCTATATAGGAACTTTCTAAGGTCATGTGATATGTCATATGATATGTGATCACATGATATACCCAGAGTTCCAGAGACACAAGTAACCCCAGACAACCAGCTACCAATGGGCTTTAGTCCAGCCCCCTGATATATAAAGGGCTGTTGTCTCCACATTCACTCTCTTTGTTCCTGCTCTTTAGTAGTGTTGAGCGGCATAGGCCATATTCGAATTCGCGAATATTCGCGAATATATGGACGAATATTCGTCATATATTCGCGAATATTCGCATATTCGTTATATTCTCGTTTTATTTTCGCATATGCGGATATTCGCGTATGCGAAAATTAACATGTGAATATTGGCATACAAAATCAACACGCGCGTAAATTCGCATATGCGAAAATTAGCATATGCTAATTTTCGCATATGCGAATTTCCGTATATGCGAATTTTCGCACGTCAGTCTCACACAGTAGTATTACAGCCTTCTTTACACCACACAAGCTGGAAGCAGAGAGGGATGATCACTGTGATGTGTACTGTGAAGAAAAAAAAAAAAAAAAAAAACGAATATTCGTAATTACGAATATATAGCGCTATATTCGCGAAATTCGCGAATATGCGATATTCGCGAATAATATTCGAATTGCGAATATTCGCGAGCAACACTACTCTTTAGACCTGGACATCAAGGCAAGCACAAGTCCTGTACAGGTCAAGTCCAGAATAGCTAGACCAAAGCCTATAAACCTGCAGCCACATCTAATCGGGAAGTCTTCTATGTCTACAAGTCAAGTGTCTACTGTCCCTACCAAAGTTATAATAGTAGTACTGTGGCCTCCATCATCATTATTACAAGTCCAAGCATGCCTGAGAGGTTCCGTGTCCCGGTCACCTCTGTGGAAATTGGCTATCTGTAAGAAATGTTATACTGCCTTCTTCAGTAAAGTTCTAGTTGCATCAAAACCTGCTTTGGACTCTCCTTTACTATATGCCGTTTTGGGTTGGTTGTCGGTGGTACCCTACACCATACAACCACATCCTGGCGTCACGAACACTAGGGGTTAACAACATCTTGCCCCAGGAGTTAATAGTACCATCTGGCCCTGCTGACTACACTGCCACACCCCGTGGTCCCCGCCATAAGACCGTGGTCACCGCATATAGTAGTTTGTTTTTCATTTTTCCTTGACCACTCTAACTTTGCCAACTGGCTTGTCCTAGGCATGTATAAAAAAAAACATGTGCATGTCCTCTTAAATTATAAGTTACATCTTAAATTATGATGTTACCATTGTACACATGTCATTATTAGTTTCTAATGTTACATTTTTAAGTAATTAGTATTATGTAGTTGGTCTTGAACCATCCCATAAGAAATTACACTAGTAGTAAGTGATTGGTTTCAAATTAGATGGTGTTGACATCTTCTGTTGGGCCCCAGCACTGTGTCAGAACCAGACCTGGAGGATCCTCTGGTACTCTGGTGGGCACTGACTCTAGTCACTGTTCAGTACTGCTGCAACACTTCAGCTTGTATCAGGCTGAATGTTCTAGATCTCTGTGTAACTTAAAGGGGTATTCCAGTTTTTTTTTTATTTGACTATGCTACAGGGGCTGTAAAGTTAGTGTAGTTCATAATATAGTGTCTGTACCTGTGTTTCATCACAATTCCTCTGTGATTTTTGCCCCAAGGTTCATTTTTAACAGCATACAAAATTACGTCTCCGGTTTTCCCAGGTTGCAGTGCTGCTTGAGACATTACATCACAGTTCCCTATAACATTAAAGAAGGGAGGGCTCAGTATTCGCGAATATGCAGATATATTTTCGCATATGCGCAAAAAAAACCTAATATAGCGAATATGTGAATTTCGCGAATATATGACGAATATTCGTCCATATATTCGCAAAATATCGCGAATTCGAATATGGCCTATGCTGCTCATCACTAGTTGTATAGGGTTAGAAAATCAGAGATAGAACAGAGCTCTCACTGTTTGGCCTATACAATTAATTTATTTCTTTTCTACCCTAATCAGTTCTTTATACAGAGAATAGGCTCCATCTCTGTGTATACTAAGTGAGGGTGATACATACACTTTTTATATTAGTATCATTCATTACATAATAAATTCTGCTATTTAAACAGCTTCTGTGATGCTTAAATGTTTCTGAAAACAAAAATGATGCAGAAATATAAAATAAATAAAGTGTCCATACAAAAAGGGTAAACTCCTAAGGCCCTGCGGCTGTATAATGTATAGACAAAGCTTCTAAATGACGATCTTTGCCAATTGCCCTATCTTTAGCAAACTGAGAGCTTAATAGCTATTTAATTTTTTTATTTACTTATTTATGTATGTATTTATTTATATATTAGATGAAAAATAAATAGATAAATAAATAAAAGTGTAGTTAACAACATTGTTTGCAAACTTACAGTAATTCGATTTGTCACGAACTTCTCGGCTTGGCGGTTGCTGACTTTAGCCTGCATAAATTAGTTCAGCTTTCAGGTGCTCCGGTGGGCTGGAAAAGGTGGATACAGTCCTAGGAGAGAGTCTCCAGCCCACCGGAGCACCTGAAATCTGAACTCATTTATGCAGGCTAAAGTCAGCAACTGCCGAGCCGAGAAGTTTGTGACGAATCGAATCACTGTAACTTCGCTCATCTATGGGAACAAACTCAAACAGGAAATAGCCAGTTCACAAAAAGAGAGCCTCAGCGTTATGGTAATCTCACAACATAGCCATTTAGCCCCAAGACAAGCGCAGATCCTTCCTAAGCATGTCCATTACTGTCTGCCAGGTACGTACTAAAATCACCTTATGGTGGAGAACCCCTTTAATGTTCTCCTCATATGTCTTCATCAGTTAT
Organism: Hyla sarda; assembly: GCF_029499605.1. NCBI lineage: Eukaryota > Metazoa > Chordata > Amphibia > Anura > Hylidae > Hyla > Hyla sarda. The sequence goes on from NC_079191.1 coordinate 352,514,294, forward strand.
GACTGGTTCCTGAGGATCTCAAATGTTTCTTAAAAACTTTTACTTCTACTCACATAGGCCTCATGTATTATTGTTTCTCTTTAAAGGGGTACTCCGGTGAAAACCTTTTTTCTTTTAAATCAACTGGTGGCAGATAGTTAAACATATTTGTAAATTACTTCTATTAAAAAATCTTAATCCTTCCAGTACTTATTAGCTGCTGAATGCTACAGAGGAAATTCCTTTCCTTTTGGAACACTGATGACATCACGAGCACAGTGCTCTCTGCTGACATCTCTGTCCATTTTAGCAACCATGCATAGCAGATGCATAGCAGATATATGAGAAGGGCAGCATCGTGGCTCAGTGGTTAGCACTGCTGCCTTGCAGCGCTGGGGACTTGGGTTCAAATCCCACTAAGGACAACAATAAATAAAGCATTGTAATTATTATTATAATAACATCAGCAGAGAGAACTGTGCTTGTGATGTCATCAGAGAGCATTCCAAAAAGAAAAGAATTTCCTCTGTAGTATTCAGCAGCTAATAAGTACAGGAAGGATTAAGATTTTTTAATAGAATGAATTTACAAATATGTTTAACTTTCTGCCACCAGTTGATTTAAAAGAAAAAAGGTTTTCACCGGAGTACCCCTTTAAGTTCTGGTAACAAAACAAAAAAAAAAGAAGGGAAAAGGCATTTTTTAATTTGTTTATTAAAGTTTAAAGACATGTGGATCCCCATTTACGCATACAAATCACAGGAGAAACTAGGGGGAAAAAAGATTCATAGTACACGAGACCAAATGTTTCAGTTTTCAAATCAAAGGGACTAACATTCATGCTAGGCAATCCTAAAACGATAGTCTCAGGTTGTGTTCACATGTATCACGTATACAAAACTTCCCTAGATAGAAACACTAGCTGCAAAAGGCTGAATACATTGCACCTGGCTGAAATGGGGCTCAGTGCTGGACCTATGGGCATTACACCTATCAGTCAGGTTTTTTTTCAGTGTGACCATGTAAAAAAGAAAGGTCTCTGGATCAGTGGACATATATTGATGTCCCATTAATCTGTAAAGACTCCATCATTATGTCCACATTGTAGATCTGATGTTCAGTGCTGGCTTATCAAACAAAGCCTACATATAAAAGTTTAGACAAGATAAGGCTTCTTTCACACTGCCGTTTGAACACAGAAGTGCATCACCCGTCAGGGAAACGGGAGAATGGCAGGAGAAAAAATACATCATGTGACGACTTTTTCTCCCGATACTCCCGTTAAAACAGGACCCAATAATAGTAAATGGGATCTGTCGGTCCCCGTTGTGCCCCGTCCGGATAACAAACATTAAAGGGGTGCTCCACCCCTAGACATCTTATCCCCTATCCAAAGGATCACGGAGGTCCCACCGCTGGAGACCCCCGCAATATAGCATGCAGCACCCACCTGTTTCTTGTCCGGAAGCGCTGGAGGGTCTGGTTTGCGACCACGGGAACGGAAGTCCGTGACGTTATGACTCCGCCCCCGTGTATCGTCACGCCCTGTCCCTCAATGCAAGTCTATGGGAGGGGGCGTGATGCCCCTCCCATAGACTTGCATTGAGGGGACGGGGCGTGACGTCACGGACTTCCGTTCCCGTGGTTGCGACCCAGACCCTCCAGCGCTTCCGGACAAGAAACAGGTGGGTGCCGCATGCTATATTGCGGGGGTCCCCAGTGGCGGGACCCCCGCGATCAGACATCTTATTCCCTATCCTTTGGATACGGGATAAGATGTCTAGTGGTGGAGTACCCCTTTAAAGGCATACATTTTTAAAAAAAAAAGGGGTCTATGGAACTCGTACCTTACCCGGAAACATATTATGTTCTTCAGAGGTTGGTTTATCTCTTTGGTTTATCCCTTCAAACAGGATAGAAGTTGATCATTATGTGGGTACTTGTCTAGTTTGTTGCTTAACCCCTACAGGACCCATGACGTAACGGTACGTCCCGACACCCTGGGTCTTAAGGACCAGGGACGTACATTTACGTCATGGTCAGTTTTAGTCCCCGCCGTGCGCCGGGCGGGGATCGGAGCGGGATGGCTGCTGAAATCATTCAGCAGGCATCCCGTGCAAATGACCAGGGGGGTCATCAGACCCCCCCATGTCGGCGATCGCGGCAAATCGCAAGTGAATTCACACTTGCGATTTGCGCGATTCCGGGTCATTACGGGTCTATAGTGACCCGGTGACCCGCAATGTAAGGGGGATCGCGGGTGTCTAAGACACCCACGATCCCCCTGAAGCGATAGGAGTGAGGTGGCACGGGTGCCACCCCTCCTATCCCTGCTATTGGTGGTCTAGACGCGACCACCAATAGCAGATCGGGGGCGGGGGGGTTTACTTTCGTTTTCCCCGTCCTGCCCTCCCACAATAGGCGGGGCAGGACGGGGAAACGACGGGGACCGGCGCCGAAGATCCACTTACCGATCCGGGCGGGCGACGGAGGCTGCAGGCGACGGAGATCGGCGGGCGGCGATGACGTGCGGCTGGATCCGACGGAAGCCGGTGAGTTGCCAAGCAACATCTGGAGGGTACAGTTTGAGACCATTATACAGTGGTCTCTAACTGTAGCCCTCCAGATGTTGCAAAACTACAACTCCCAGCATGCCCAGACTGCTGTTTGGGCATGCTGGAATATGTAGTTTTGCAACAGCTGGAGGGCTACAGTTTGAGACCACTATATAGTGGTCCCTAAACTGTAGCCCTCCAGATCTTGCAAAACTACAACTCCTAGCATGCTCAAACAACTGTTTGCTGTCAGGGCATGCTGGGAATTGTAGTTTTGCAACAGCTGGAGGTCCACAGTTTGGAGATCACTTTGCAGTGGTCTCTAAAACTGTAGCCCAACAGATGCAAAACTGCAAATCCCAGCATGTCCAAACAGCAATCAGCTGTCTCGGCATGCTGGGAGTTGTAGTTGCGTACCTCCAGCTATTGCATAACTACATCTCCCAGCATGCCCTTCGGCGATCAGTACATGCTGGGAGTTGTAGTTTTGCAACAGCTGGAGGCACACTGGTTAGAAAATACTGAGTTAGGTAACAGAACCTAACTGAAGGTTTTCCAACCAGTGTGCCTCCAGCTGTTGCAAAAGTACAACTCCCAGCATGCACGGTCTGTCAGTACATGCTGGGAGTTGTAGTTTTGGAACAGCTGGAGGTTTGCCCCCCCCCCATGTGAACGTACAGGGTACATTCACACGGGCAGGCTTACAGTAAGTTTCCTGCTCCAAGTTTGGGCTGCGGCAAATTTTTCGCCGTATCTCAAACTTCTAGTGAGAAACTCACCGTAACCCGCCAGTGCGAATGTACCCTAAAAACACTACACTACACTACACTACCACCTAATAAAGAGTAAAACACTACATATACACCCCCTTACACTGTCCCCCCAATAAAAATGAAAAACGTATTGTATGGCAGTGTTTCCAAAACGGAGCCTCCAGCTGTTGCAAAACAACAACTCCCAGCATTTCCGGACAGCCACTGACTGTCCAGGCATGCTGGGAATTTAGCAACAGCTGGAGGCACCCTGTTTGGGAATCACTGGCGTATAATACCCCTATGTCCACCCCTGTGCAATCCCTAATTTAGTCCTCAAATGCGCATGGCGCTCTCTCACTTTGGAGCCCTGTCGTATTTCAAGGCAACAGTTTAGGGCCACATATGGGGTATCACCGTACTCGGGAGAAATTGCACTACTAATTTTGGGGGGCTTTTTCTCCTTTTACCCCTTAGGAAAAGGAAAAGTTGGGGCTACACCAGCTTGTTAGTGTAAAAAAATAAAAAAAATTACACTAACATGCCGGTGTTGCCCTTTACTTTTTATTTTCACAAGCGTTAAAAGGAAAAAAAAGACACCCAAAATTTGTAACGCAATTTCTCCTGAGTACAGAAATACCCCATATGTGGGTGTAAAATGCTTTGTGGGTGCACAACAAGGCTCAGGAGTGAGAGTGCACCATGTACATTTGAGGTCTAAATTGGTGATTTGCACAGGGGTGGCTGATTTTACAGCGGTTCTGACATAAACCCCCCCCAAAAAATACCCACATGTGACCCCATTTTGGAAACTACACCCCTCACGGAATGTAATAAGGGGTACAGTGAGCATTTACGCCCCACAGGTGTTTGACAGATTTTTGGAACAGTGGTCCGTGAAAATGAAAAATTTTATTTTTCATTTGCACAGCCCACTGTTCCAAAGATCTGTCAAACGCCAGTGGGGTGTAAATACTCACTGCACCCCTTATTAAATTCTGTGAGGGGTGTAGTTTCCAAAATAGGGTCACATGTGGGGGGTTCCACTGTTCTGGCACCACGGGGGGCTTTGTAAACGCAGATGGCCCCTGACTTCCATTCCAAACAATTTTTTTTCCCAAAAGCTCTTCTGAGCATTGTAGTGCGCCAGCAGAGCACTTGACGTCCACACATGGGGTATTTCCATACTCAGAAGAGATGGGGTTACAAATTTTGGGGGGTCTTTTCTGCTATTAACCCTTGCAAAAATGTGAAATTTGGGGGGAAACACACATTTTAGTGAAAAAAAAAATTTTTTTTTTACATATGCAAAAGTCGTGAAACACCTGTGGGGTATTAAGGCTCACTTAATTTCTTGTTATGTTCCTCAAGTGGTCTAGTTTCCAAAATGGTATGCCATGTGAGGGTTTTTTGCTGTTCTGGCACCATAGGGGCTTCCTAAATGCAACATGCCCCCCAAAAACCATTTCAGAAAAACGTACTCTCCAAAATCCCCTTGTCTCTCCTTCGCTTCTGAGCCCTCTACTGCGCCCGCCGAACAATTTACATAGACATATGAGGTATGTGCTTACTCGAGAGAAATTGGGCTACAAATACAAGTATACATTTTCTCCTTTTACCCCTTGTAAAAATAAAAAAATTGGGTCTACAAGAACATGCAAGTGTAAAAAATGAAGATTGTGAATTTTCTCCTTCACTTTGTTGCTATTCCTGTGAAACACCTAAAGGGTTAAAACGCTGACTGAATGTCATTTTGAATACTTTTGGGGGTGCAGTTTTTATAATGGGGTCATTTGTGGGGTATTTCTAATATGAAGACCCTTCAAATCCACTTCAAACCTGAACTGGTCCCTGAAAAATAGTGAGTTTGAAAATTTTGTGAAAAATTGGAAAATTGCTGCTGAACTTTGAAGCCCTCTGGTGTCTTCCAAAAGTAAAAACACGTCAATTTTATGATGCAAACATAAAGTAGACATATTGTATATGTGAATCAAAATTTTTTTTATTTGGAATATCCATTTTCCTTACAAGCAGAGAGCTTCAAAGTTAGAAAAATGCAAATTTTTCAAATTTTTCATCAAATTTTGGGATTTTTCACCAAGAAAGGATGCAAGTTACCACAAAATTTTACCGCTATGTTAAAGTAGAATATGTCACGAAAAAACAATCTCGGAATCAGAATGATAACTAAAAGCATTCCAGAGTTATTAATGTTTAAAGTGACAGTGGTCAGATGTGCAAAAAACGCTCTGGTCCTGAGGTGTAAAATGGCCTGGTCCTTAAGGGGTTAAAGGGGTACTCCGGTGAAAAACTTTTTTTTTTTTTTTTTTTTTTTTTTTAAATCAACTGGTGCCTGAAAGTTAGACGGATTTGTAAATTACTTCTATTAAAAAATCTTAATCCTTCCTGTACTTATTAGCTGCTGAATACTACAGCAGAAATTATTTTCCGTTTGAAACACAGAGCTCTCTGCTGACATCTCTGTCCATTTTAGGAACTGTCCAGCGTAAAAGGAAATCACCATAGCAAACATATGCTGTTCTGGACATTTCCTAAAATGGACAGAGATGTCAGCAGAGAGCACTGTGGTCATGATGTCAGCAGACAGCTCTGTGTTTAAAAAAGAAATAATTTCCGCTATAGTATTCAGCTGCTAATAAGTACAGGAAGGATTAAGATTTTTTAATAGAAGTAATTAACAAATCTGTTTAACTTTCTGGCAACAGTTGATTTAAAAGAAAAAAAAAAAGTTTTTCACTGGAGTACCCCTTTAAGCTGTGTGCAACAATATTAGCCATAAACCCAGTATAATGGAATGTAATCTAAAAGACATGATATATATAAAAATAATATGAAGTGTGTTTTTTTTATTATAAGCTTATACATTTATAACTAAAAGAAGTAGGTCTTTAGACTGAAACAGACAGCATTAATGGTTTGAATAGAAGGCAGCCCCTTATCAGTGTGAATTGAGCAGACGCAGCGCTGGTTGGAGGTTTGGCATTGCAGGAAGCACGCTCAGTCATGGGTAAAAGGACAAGCAGCAGATTTCTACACTGGTTTTGTAAATCTCCCTCTATGAGGTTTATCAAAACCTGTACAGAGGAAAAGTGAAGCAGTTGCCCATAGAAACCAATTAGATTGCTGCTTTAATTTTTTAAAAGGCCTTGGAAAAATAAAAGAAACGATCTGATTGGTTGCTATGAGCAACTGGTCAACATTTTCATAAATCTCCCCCATAACTATAATGGAAAATAAGCAGCATTCAACATTATATAAAGACAGTGGGGTTGATTTACTAAGAGTGGAGTGGAGTTTTCTTTGTGGTTTTTTTTCTCGACAAGTATTTTTCCATTATATTTACAAATTTTGCCCTACATTTTTCTTTTGTTTTTTTCTTTACAACTATTCTGATCTATCAGGGTTTCCATAGCTCAAATCCACCACACCAGACCTTAGTCAATATTTCTGAAAACGCCCCTTTTGTTGGGACCATCCCTTTTTGTCAGGGACACAACAGTAGGGAGTTGGTTGGGCTTGTTGAATATTTTGGGTGCAAAATATGGTGCATGAAAAAAACATCCTAAACACTTTAGTAAATAACCGCTAATGAGTATGAAGGGCAACCAGCAGCATTCTTCATCTTGTATACAGACCATGAGCATGGTAGACATCCGGCAGCATTCTACAGCTATTTTTTAGACCATAATTGGACTATCAGATAAATTCTACTTTACTGACCAAGAGTATGGTAGAAAACCTGCTCAATTCTACATCTAATTTACAAAACTTGACGTTTTATACTTTTAAGAGCAAAAAATAATAAGTGTCAGTGAGTAGAAAGACAATAGATGAGGTCCGGCACAATAGTAGCAGGTAAAATCCGGTGCTTTATTCAATATGCAGAATAGCAAATAGTACAGGAGACAGTCGCCTATGCATTTCGGGCTGTTGAGCCCTTAGTCATGGCATAAGAATATAGTGTGATAATGGACTTATATACACAGATATCTAGTCACATGGTCATTAACACAAACAAAGAATCAGGATAGGTATAAAAAGCGGCATGGGTCCAGACATATAATCCACCTATTACATATAAATACCTGGATACAAAAAAAGATATGAAGAATATATACATATATAAACACACAGGGTTATGTACAGGGAAAATCTCCAGCACTTTCTCAACGGTTTAAATTCAACTATCCATACATATTAATAGCACATTGCCATATTATATATTTTATATAGAAATATATATATATATATATATATATATATATATATATATATATAGTAGTAGAAGAAGAACAGCACAGCCAATGGAAGAAAAAATATCGTAGGGGGGTGCACGCAGCTGCTGGGTCCTTGGTTAGGGGATCATCTTTCAAACAGAAGAAAAAGTCTTGTCCACAGCACCAACGTTCATGAAAAAATTTGTGTTTTATTCCATAAAAGGTGTCAATACAACAGCGACGTTTCAGTCAGCTCAACCTGACCATGCTGACAATGCTTGAGAAAGGTCAGGTTGAGCTGACTGAAACGTCGCTGTTGTATTGACAGCTTTTATGGAATAAAACACACATTTTTTCATGAACGTTGGTGCTGTGGACAAGATTTTTTCTTCTATATATATATATATATATATATATATATATATATATATATATATATATATATATATAGAGGTGTAGGAAAAAATAGGGAAATCGGAGAAAGAGCCATGGGGATAATATGGCAATGATAAACATTAATAAGTAAGTATGAGATCCTGACGTAAATTGAGTCCGTTGGGCTCCCTAGTCCCCAACAGTGAGCAGAAACTCCTTTCATTCAAGGATCACTTATGACATTCCATATCTTGTTACATGGTCTGAAGCACTTGTCTTATCCATTGTCTAGTCACATTATTCTACTTATTTTATAGACAATGAAGGCTTTTTTGAAAAGACCGGCTTTTTGAGAAAATCACCCTCTTATGCATGCAAGATTTTGTGAGAATTTCCAGTCCACCATACACTATCCATAGAAGACCACCACCATTGAAAACCACAATTCAATGCAGTTTTCTTGAGCTCCCTCTTATGTCCCAACTACAATGCTTGAGACAATAACAATTGATAATCATGAGCCAAATACCTTCATCATCCAGTGCAGGGCATGTTGTGCCATAACTTTCTGGGCATAACGCCCTCTTCTTTTATAAACCGGTTTGGTAACCACCACCTGTTAGAAATGTCAATAAATGAACAAGGCAAATAAAGAAGTGAATGTCATATACAGTCGTATTTGCTTCAAGTGATATCCAGCGCTTTCTGAGGTCTTTACAAATATATAACTTTCCGTACATAGGTCACTTGACTCTGAAACGCTCAAAAATTCAGGCCATCTTGATTGACACTGAAAATTGCGCCGAATATATGTGTCACGTCGTGCCAAAACAATGCAGATAGGAAATGTCCCTCGCTAAGTGTATGTGCATGAAAAGTTCGAGCTATCTCTAACAGCATGAAGAAATACTATATCAAACATAATAAGCATATAGAAGGTTAACCGGACATCATATTAGACAATAATGTACCGTATTTTTCACCCTATAGGACGCACCGGCATATAAGACGCACCCAATTTTAAAGGTGCAAAATCTAAAAAAAGATTCTGAATCCAACAGTGATCTTCAACCTGCGGACCTCCTGATGTTGCAAAACTACAACTCCAAGCATGCCCGGACAGCCGTTGGCTGTCCGGGCATGCTGGGAGTTGTAGTTTTGCAACATCTGGAGGTCCGCAGGTTAAAGACCACTGGTATAGGAGCTAATACTCACGTGTCCCCGCTGCTCCGGACCCGTCACTGCTCGTCACCGCTGCCCTGGATGTCGCCCTCCATCACTGTCGCCGCGTCCCCGTGGTGTCCCCGACGCTCCGGACGTCTTCTTCCCCAGGATCCACGCTCTCCGTCGCCGTCATCACGTCGCCGCCATCACGCCGCCGTCATCACGTCGCTACGCATGCCGCTCCTATTAGATGACGGGACGGCATGCGCGACGACGTGATGACATTGAAGGAGAGCGCCGGCCATGCAGAGGATCAGAGGAGACACAGAGGAGGCAGGTAAGGTCCCTCCCGGTGTCCTGTAAGCTGTTCGGGACACCGCGATTTCACCGTGGCGGTCCCGAACAGCCTGACTGAGCAGCCGGGTTAGTGTCACTTTCGTTTCAGACGCGGCGGTCAGCTTTGATTGCCGCGTCTGAAGGGTTAATACAGGGCATCACCGTGATTGGGGATGTCCTGTATTAGCCGCGGGTCCCGGCTGTTGATGGCCGCAGGGACCGACCCGATAGGGGTATATTTGCCATACAAGACGCACCAACTTTTCCCCCCCAGTTTTGGGGAAGAAAAAGTGCGTCTTATATGGCGAAAAATACGGTAATTCAACCCAACCTGTTCTTTCTCCTGGCAAACACAAAATAATTGTGTACTGGGACACTACACTATGTCCACCCTTACATGTAGTTTGTAGCCTAGGAGAGATAGCTTGGGGACGTTGTAACCTTTGAAACTTTCATACTGGTAATGTAAAAGGATGTCAATCTCTTATACTATGGTAAGTTGTGTTTAATGGCTGATTCAGCTTTGCCTGGTGGGATTGAGGACAAAGCTATGAAGCTATTTTGAAAAGCTGAAGTTGGTGCCAAGTTTCCAGTGTCGGTGGGGAACGAGTTCCTCTTAGCAACAAGAGGCTGTATAGGAAAGAATGCCGGACACTTGAATAATGAATATAATGTTTTAGACCCAAGTGTGTTTGAAAAGCCGCAGAACCAAACGAGTTGGAAATGAGGTGGTACCTAATATTATGTAATATAGTAACGTTTTATTTTGTTTTGTTATATATCAGGGAAATTCAGCATTCCATGCACATGTTTTATAGTTTCATGTACCAAATGAACCCCTTCTGCTGCTGATTTATGGCATATTTCTTCACGTTGGAACAGAATGACACAGGACTTGATTCCACTACCTCTTGAATGTCTTGGATTTCTTCTCCTACATATTTCATCCTTTGCATGTGAATGGTGCAGAGATAGCTCGAACTTTTCATACACACCATTATTCACTGACAATGGTGTGTTGGTGAAGGAGGGGAGGCCTTTGCGGACCCCATCACTATTTATTATGGCATATAGTAAAGTCGATGGACTCATACCTCTCCCAAAGGCCCCATTATTATTTTCATGGGCAAGTATCTAACATATGCAGTTCAACATATACAAGACTGTATAGGGACATTTATCAATGTTTGCTTATGTATTCCATTTTTTTTAGTACTTTTTTCCTTACTTTTTTTTTGCTTATGTGTGACTTATTTATCAACTGGTTTCAGCCTGTTGATAATTTTCTTTCACGTAAGCAATTTTTCCTTTTTTACTTTGGTAGTAGCTTTTTCTGCTCCATGTTTGAGCTGGAGTAAATTTAGTCAATTTTTAACCTTGTTGCGACTTTTTTTTGCGCAGTTGCGACTGTCGAAGTTGATAAATACCCGACTAAAGCAAATCCATTTAGAAAAATTTACCACTTAAGCAAGTTTGAATTTTCTTGCTTTTCTTGTTCTTCATGCAAATTGTCACACGAAAACACAAGTAGTCGCAGTTGCGACAATTTTGCGACAATTATAGTAAAGAAAACCTGACTAAACCGGTTGATAAATGTCCATCTATATTGTTAAAGCTGACCCTATTTATACTCATTATTGGTATTGAGTATTGACAGTCAAGCTCCTCTGCACCAACTTTGGTACTTGATCATTTTTTTATTGGGTCCCTCCCTAATATATACACTTTCCTTAAAGGAGATCTGCAGCCATAGACACTTATCCCCTATTTGCAGAAAAGGGGATAAGTGTCTGATCGAGAGGGGTCCGACTGATGGGACCCCCCGCGATCTCCTGTATGGGACCCCTATTCATGTATCTTTATGGGAGAGGCGGAGATGCAGCATTCGTGCATCCCCGCCTCTCCCATAGAGCTGTATGGAGGGGGCATGTCTGTCGACCTTAGTGAGGTTGACGACACATGCATTAGCCTTGTAGAGCGGCAGTAATGGAGGATCCCCATGTGAGAGATCAAAGGGGGGGGGTCTCAGTGGTCGGACCCTTGCAATCAGAGTTATGCCCTATCCTTTAAAGTACTCCTTTAACAGGGTACTCCGCTGCTCATCATTTGGAACAAACTGTTCCAAACACTGGAGTCAGCGCCGGGGGGCTTGTGATGTCATAACCACGCCCCCTCATTATGTAATGCCCCGCCCCCTCAATGTAAGTCTATGGGAGGGGCATGATGGCTGTCACGCCCCCTCCCATGGATGGACTTGCATTGAGGGGGTGGGGAGTGATGGCATGAGGGGGCGGGACTATGATGTCACGAGCTCCCAGCGCTGGCTCCAGCGTTTGGAACAAACGTGAGCAATGGAGTACCCCTTTAAAGAAGTTGTCTAGGGAGCAGAAAAGGTCCCACCTGTTCTGCCTGCTGGCACTCTACTTTCATTCTCTGGTTGCCTTGGAGGTATACTGTTTTTCGAGAAAGAAGGGGAGTGGGTGCTTGTAGCAGGTAGGCGAAACCATGGCCACATGCAATGTCCAATAGATGGTATTGATGTTGCAGCAATGAAATGCAGCTGTTGGACATCGTGTGTGGGTATGGTTTTGCCCCTATGCAATGACCAAGACAAGCACCTGCCCCCTCTCGTCAGGGCACAGTATACTGAAATGATAAGGGAGAGGAAATTGAGTGCCAGAAAACAACTTTAACGATAAAAACCTCTTTGACAACAAGCCAAGGTTGCATTGAACAATGGTCTTCAAGACCATGGCCAATATGCATAGAATGTGATAAAGCTGAAAATCGCTCACAAGAAATGTGCTTTACAGTTTCACTGTAGACATATGTAGAAAACTGTTTAAAGTGCACACGTTTTGTGTATGTCAAAGACTGAAACCAATGGTTTCTGTCTATACAGCTTAAACCTGGATTAGACTTGTTCTGCCAACTTTATCTTTCATCGCCCTTGAGCAAATTTCTAAACAGAGGCGCTTTTGCATGATACATATACAATGTCAGAACACGGTGCACAGCAGGTTTTAGGAAACATTTTTAGAGAAATAGTGGCAATGAAAGAGGTTTTAGTGGCAAATGAATAAAGGTTATATATGTTAAAGGGGTACTCCGTTGGAAAACTTTTTTTTTTAATCAAATGGTGGCAGAAAGTTAAACAGATTTGTAAATTACAAAGGAAAATAGTCTAACGAAAAGGGATTGTGCCAAATAAAATTCTTCTTTATTGTAGTAAAAGCCAGCATACAGGAACAAACATGGACAATGTGATGCGTTTCAGGTGTCGTAGTGCACCCTTAAGGGTGCACTACGACACCTGAAACGCGTCACATTGTCCATGTTTGTTCCTGTATGCTGGCTTTTACTACAATAAAGAAGAATTTTATTTGGGACAATCCCTTTTCGCTGGACTATTTTCCTCTGTTGTTTCTCTGCATTGTGTGCCTGCCATAGCAGTCCAGGCGATTAGACAACTGCACAGTGAACTGGATTTCTTGTCTACTATATTAGATTTGTAAATTACTTCTATGAAAAAAATCTAATCCTTCCAGTACTTATTAGCTGCTGAATACTACAGAAGAAATTATTTTCCTTATGGAACACAGAGCTCTCTGCTGACATCACGAGCACAGTGCTCTCTGCTGACATCTCTGTCCATTTTAAGAACTGTCCAGAGTAGGAGAAAATCCCCATAGCAAACATATGCTGCTCTGGACAGTTCCTAAAATGGACAGAGATGCCAGCAGAGAGCACTGTGCTCGTGATGTCAGCAGAGAGCTCTGTGTTCCAAAAAGAAAAGAATTTCCTCTCTAGGATTCAGCAGCCAATAAGTACTGGAAGGATTAAGATTTTTTTTAATAGAAGTAATTTACAAATCTGTTTAACTTTCTGGCACCAGTTGATAAAAAAAAAAAAAAAAAAATTAAAAAAAAAGAACAGTTTTCCACCGGAGTACCCCTTTAAACTAATGTTATCTAATTCACTGTCAATATGATAAGTCTCATCACTACTCAAATGCTGTATCATTTATTTGTAATCTGTAGGAATCTTGTAGACCTACCTTGACGTTCCTGAAAGGGTTTGTATGGAAGTAAAAAACCACATGAATGCATTCTTCCAGAGTTTTGCTCTTGGTTATGGTCTGTACCTGGTGTTTGTTAGGAGCTGCCCGCAAGCTCCGGCCGTGAGCGCAGTGTCCTGGGGTCCCTGTCTGTCGGCGGGGCTGGGATTCGCATCGCGGGACGCGCCCGCATGCGAGTCCCAGCCCGTCACTTACCCCGTTCTGCTGCGTCCATAACTCGGCTCCGCCACGCTCGTCCCCGTCTCCTAGGGCACGCGAGCGGCGGAGCTCTGAAATTTAAAGGGCCAGTGTGCCCATAATTAGTCCTTGCACCTGACACCAAATTATAAGTTCCTGCACCTCCCACACACCCCTGCCGGATCTTCAGTGCACTTTGCCTACGAGAAAGCGTTCCCATTGCCTGTTTTGCCTACCCGTGTTACCAGACTTACTTGCTACGTTTTTTGACTACGAACCTTTGCCGCCTGCCTTGACCTTCTGCTATGTTGACTACGCCTCTGTCTCATCCTCCTGTACCTCGCCTTGCCCAGTACCTGTGTGGTCAAGCCGTATCGGGGGTACCGACCTGGGTGTCGCCTGCCGCAGCAAATCCATCCTGCCTTGCCGCGGGCTCTGGTGAAGACCAGCGGCACCTTAGCCTCCGCTCCCCGATACGGTCCGAGTCATCAGCCACACAGGTAGAGGATCCACTACCTGCTCCGTGACATCCGCATCCAGGTACGTGACAGTGTTGAAGCTCTGCTATGGCTATGGCAATTAATGTGCTCTATCAGTTGTCATATGTACAGAGCTGTTCTCACTGAGTTGTAATGCCAAACCCAGACCATAGACAAGAAAATCATTGTTTCTGGAAGAAAGAAGCCAAGTTTTTCGAATCTCTTACAACTCATTTACTATAGCTGAGTGCGTAGTGATGTGATGTAGCAAAACTGTAAAGCAGGAGATAGCTATGATAACTGGAAACATACATAACACATGGGAATACCACATAGACCCAATATAGAATGATAGAATGTAACTCATTTCTAAAGGGCATAAAGAAGCTGAATTTTAAATTACAGTGTTACAAATGTATTGTACGGGACTCAACCCACTATTCTAGTCTTACGTAGCTATCTAGGAGGAAAAAGTTACTGTGTGTCTAAATGTAGCAATGAAGGTCATGTTTTGTGAGCGCTACATGAATGTACAGTATAAACAGTAGACAATATATCTAACAATAATATTTACAAAATACATCCAAATAGGTCATTCATTATTTATTTTATTTTTTTGCCAGACACATTTCATGACTGCACAACAAATATTAACTAAAGCCCTTACAAGGGTCCCTCAACATACGATGGTAATCCGTTCCAAAAGGACCATCGTTTGTTGAAACCATCGCATGTTGAGGGATCCGTGCAATGTAAAGTATAGGACAGTGGTCTACAACCTGTGGACCTCCAGATGTTGCAAAACTACAACACCCAGCATGCCCGGACAGCTGTTGGCTGTCCGGGCATGCTGGGTATTGTAGTTTTGCAACATCTGGAGGGCCGCAGGTTGAAGACCACTGTTAGAGGAAGTTGTACTCACATGTCCCCGCCGCTCCGGACCGTCACCGCTGCCCTGGATGTCGCCCTCCATCGCTGTCGCCGCGTCCCCGACGCTCCGGTAAGGCCTCTGCTTCCCCGGCATCTGCGTGCTCCGTCGCCGCCATCACGTCGCTACGCACGCCGCTCCTATTGGATGACGGGACGGCGTGTGCAGCGACGTGATGACGACGATGGAGAACGCCGACGATGCAGGGGATCCTAAAGAGGACGCTCCGGAGCCCCGAGGACAGGTAAGTGATCGTCAGCGGACCACACGGGGCACCGTAAACGGCTATCCGGTGGCAGCTGAAGCAGTCTGTGCTGCCGGATAGCCGTTTATGCGATGGCCCCGACATACAAAAGCATCGTATGTTGATGCTGCCTTCAACATGCGAGGGGTCACTGTATAAACAATTGCCTATATGACATAAGAAATAGTCAGATTTCTGATCATTTGTACCCAATATATGACTCAATGGGGGAGATTTATCAAAGGATTTAGACTGTTTTTTCCTGTCTAAATTTGTCGCACAGAAAATTTGCAGTGTAAATATGTGCGACTTTTCTGTGACTTTTCCTTTAGAGGATTTTAAGAACATGATGCATTCTAGTCTATTTTAGACAAAAAAATGAATGGGTGCAGAATTTATCAAAAGCTACTTTTCAGCGACAAGTTGCATCGGGAGAAAGTACGCTGAAATGTCAGACCATGTTGGAGCAGGTTTAAATGAAGTCTAAAGCATAGATCGTGAAGTCCGTGTGCAGAATTTATCAAGAGCCATGCGCCTTTGGTAAATTAGGCGAACAATAGACCGGCCTAACCCTCTGTAGTTTGGTCTATATTGATGCAGGACAGTTTTGATAAATCTCCCTCAGTGTGGCGTACTCCAGTATTGCCAATGCTGAACAAGGCCCAGCCTAAAAGTATTTATAAGAGTGTGGTAAGAATGGAATCAAGTTATCTCTAATAGTGTTGGGCGCGAATATTCGCATATCGAATTTCTATCACGAATATAGCAAATTAACAAATTTGCAAATGTTGCGAATATATTCGTTAAATATTTGTAATTACGAATATTCACTTTTTTTCCGCATATGCACATATTCGCATATTCCTTCTTTTCACTTGTGGTCCAATTAGAATGATGCAAATACACTTGTCAGAGGTTATCAACAACATACCAGTAGTAAGGTTGCCCACCCCCTCACTGTTTCCTTCCTTGAATACGCTAATATGCGAATATAACGAATATGCGAAATTTGTGAATATAGGACGCTCATCACTAATCTCTAACCCCAATAAGGCAATGTATTCTTCCCTAGAAGAAATAATGCTGCATAATGCAACATGCAAAAAACAGGCCACAATTGTTTTTCCATATGCATTTCATATGTGTTTGTGTACCGTAAAATGAACACGGAGGTACAGTAAAGCCCCACAGCAGGCTATTAAACCTGTGTAACATGGATCCATGATTCTGCAGTATGCATGAGCCATAGATAAGATAAGAAGATTTGGGAAGAAAGAAGACTAAATGGCAACTGTTATCAGAATAATTTTATGGTGCATTTAAACACAACACAGAGAAGGATGAGGGATGATCATGGCACCGATAACATCAGCTGGATGCTTTGTGATGGTTTTAAAGCATATGGAGGGGTAACAAAGCGAATATTTGTATTTGAGACTGTAGTCAAATATAACCTGATATATATAACCTGATAACATTGAAATGAATGAACAGTCATCTGTGGTGCTGGAAATCTGAGTGCGGGTTGTTAATGTGAGCTTGTCAGGGACTGTGCAAATTATTAAAATTCAGGATCCATTTTGTTTTGTTTCCTTATAGTTGGAAAAAGCCAAAATAATGTTATGTATCATATGTAACATCAAGAGGCATTTACAATACTGAAATAATATCAGTTCTAGTAATCTTCTGTATGTAGGTAGTCATTAGTTTGAGAATAGAAAGTCCATTCCTAGAGACTGTTGGCAGAAATCTCAGCAAAAGTAGCGGATGAATACATTCAGTGGCGTTGCGACCGGGGTGCGGGGGGTGCAGCCCGCACCGGGTGACACCATCCTGATGGGGTGACACCAGGTACGCCGCCGGTCCTCAGTTGCGCTGCATGTCTCCGTACTAGCAGCACCCCCCCGGCCCCCACTTGCGCTGTCTCTGTAATAGCATCAAATCCCCCCCCCCACCCGGTCCTCACTTGTTGCGCCTCCGTACTAGCACCCCCCCCCCCCCGTTACCTGCACAGTGAACCGGCCTGCGCCCCCACGTCTTCTGTTGCGCCGGTCCGACGTCCCTCCGCAGGGCCGGCGCAGGAGGACGTGACGTCACTCGCAGAGCGCCCAGAGAGAAGGAGCGCTGCACTGGATGGGTGAGTAAGTGAGTGTGTGTCTGTCTCACTCTCTCTGTTTGTGTGTCTCGGTCTGTGTGTGACTGTGTGTGTGTGTCGGTGAGTGTGTGTCTCTATGTGTGTGTTTGTGTGTGTGTCTGTCGCTATCTCTGTCTGTGTGTGGCTCTCTGTCTTTGTGTGACTGTCTTTGTGTGACTGTGTGTGTGTGACTGTGTGGATGTGTCTCTCTGTGAGTGTGTGTCTCTCTGACTGTGTGTGTGTCTCTCTATCTGTGTGTGTCTCTGTGTTGTGTGTGTGTGTGTTTTTTTTTTTTTGTGTGTGGGGAGGGGGGGTGGGTTGTTTGAACCAGCGATCTAATGTGGGGAGACTTTGACCTATTGTGGGGAACCTGCGGCCTAATGGGGGGAAACTACTACCAAATGTGGGGAATCTATGCTACCTAATGTGGGGAAACTGCTACCTAATGTGCGAAGGCTGCTACATAATGTGGGAAAACTGCTACCTAATGTGCAGAATCTGTGCTACCTAATGTGGGGAAACTGCTACCTAATGTGTGGAATCTATGCTACCTAATGTGTGGAATCTGTGCTACCTATTGTGGGGAATCTGTGCTACCTAATGTGGGGAAATTACTACCAAATGTGGGGAATCTATGCTACCTAATGTGGGGAAACTGCTACCTACCTAATGTGTGGGAACTGCTACCTACCTAATGTGGGGAACTGCTACCTACCTAATGTGGAGGAACTGCTACCTACCTTAAGTGGGGGAACTGCTGCCTACCTAATGCTCCCCCCTGGCAGTAGCACCCTCATCATCCACCAGCAAACCCCCCAGCAGCAGCACCTCCATCAGCAGATCCTGATGGTGGATGATGGGGGTGCTCCTGCCAGGAGGATGATCCTGCTGATGGATGATGGGGGTGATACTGCCAGGGGGGATGGCCAGTAGCACCCTCATCATCCTCCAGCAACACCTCCCCAGTACTAGCACCCCCATCATCCACTAGCAACACCACCAGATTTATATTCAGAGGGTACAGTGTGTGGCAGATTTATATTCAGAGGGTACAGTATGTGGCAGATTTATATTCAGAGGGTACAGTGTGTGGCGGTATATTCAGAGGGTACCGTATGTGGCAGATTTATATTCAGAGGGTACAGTATGTGTTGGTATTATATTCAGAATGTACAGTGTGTGGTAGTATTATATTCAGTGGGTATGGTGTATGGAAGGTTTATAATCAAAGAGTATAGTGTATTGTAGTATTATATTTAGAGGATACAGTGTCTGGCAGGTTTATAATAATACTTGTTTTCATATAGAGGATGAGAATGCGCTGACTTAGTGAGGAGACGTCTGGGCGTCACATTCTGCAGAGAGAAGTTTTAGCTGGACCAGGCGGTATGTTTCTTCTGAATTAGATAAGTGAAGACTATAGAGAAGACGTCACCTGTAGTCACTGATATCATTGTGTATTCTCCTCACTATAGAGAAGACGTCACCTGTAATCACTGATATAATTGTGTATTCTCCTCACTATAGAAAATAAATCACCTGTAGTCACTGATGTGATTGTGTATTCTCCTCACTATAGAGAAGATGTCACCTGTAGTCACTGATATCATTGTGTATTCTCCTCATTATAGAAAAGACGTCACCTGTAATCACTGATATCATTGTACATTCTCCTCACTATAGAGAAGACGTCACCTGTAGTCACTGATATCATTGTACATTCTCCTCACTATAGAGAAGACGTCACCTGTAGTCACTGATATCATTCTGTATTCTCCTCACTATAGAGAAGACGTCACCTGTAGTCACATATATCATTGTACATTCTCCTCACTATAGAGAAGACGTCACCTGTAGTCACTGATATCATTGTGTATTCTCCTCACTGTAGAGAAGACGTCACCTGTAGTCACTGATATCATTGTGTATTCTCCTCACTATAGAAGACGTCACCTGTAATCACTGATATCATTGTGTATTCTCCTCACTATAGAGAAGACGTCACCTGTAGTCACTGATATCATTGTACATTCTCCTCACTATAGAGAAGACGTCACCTGTAGTCACTGATATCATTGTACATTCTCCTCTCTGTGTCCTATCAGAGCTGTAGTCACTTGTCAGTTCTACAGTTATGATGAGTGAAACTACAACTCCCAGCATAACCTCACCACTGCATAAAGGAGTACTCTACTGGAAAAAAAATTTTTAGTCAACTGGTGCTACAAAGTTAAACAGATTTATAAATTACTTCTACTTAAAAATTGTAATCCTTCCAGTACTTATTAGCTGCTGTATAAGTGATTCACAGGAAGTTCTTTTCTTTTTTAATTTTTTTTCTGTCTGACCACAGTGCTCTGTGCCGACACCTCTGTCCATGTCAAGAACTGTCCATAGTAGGAGCAAATACCCATAGCAAACCAATCCTGCTCTGGACAGTTCCTAACATGGACAGACAGAGCACTGTGGACAGACTGGAAAGAACTACACAACTTCCTGTGGAGAATACAACAGCTTATAAGTACTGTAAGGATTAAGATTTTAAATAGAAGTAATTTAAAAATCTGTTTAACTTTCTGGCACCATTTGATATAAAAGAAAATGTTTCCCAGAGAAGTACCCCTTTAAGTAATTCTGGGAGCTGTATATTTAAATGGTGAAAACTTCTTTAACACTTTCCTATTCTGTGGCAGCTGGTATATCTGATTATTATACTGGAATTTCTCACAATGCGCTACACCAGTGGTGTCTGTCACAACAGGCTAAAAACTTACTGGGGGGAGGGGGTAGGTATGGGGGTGACACCATTTTCTACCGCACCGGGTGACACCAACCCTAGCAACGCCACTGAATACATTATACCTACAGACAGAGTCTTCTTCAGATGCCAGGGTATGTGTCTTCTGTCATTTATGCCTTGGAAGAGAACTATCTTATGAGGTTCAACTTGCTTCAGAAGTGACTATAGTATTTATCACTGGCCTCTTATTACAGGGTCAATTATTACGAACAATGCTGGATTCATAAACTGAAGATCTGGTGATGCGGCCTACAGTAGCCAATCTGGCCATTAACTTCATTTTACACATTTCCTTGGAGAATGGCAGCTGTGATTTGACTGGTGGCCAATAGTATGCATGTTTTAATGAGATTAACTCTTATTTTATAATACTAAGCTACGGTGTACAGAAAGGTGGCTTACCAAGAGCCATACCTAGGGGCTGATGTTTAAGGGAGAACAAAGGCTCCTCTGCCACATATGAAGACACTTAGATAAATGGCATTTGGTTGGTGGGGCCCTCTTACAGATTTTGCATTTGGGGCAAAAAAAACTTCAATACTGTAATAGGGCAACAAGTGTACAGCTGGTGTGCTACCCAATCGATTTGGATTTGGCCCATACTCAGGTTTAGAGTTTAAATGGGCACTGTCACTAACTTTTTTTTTTATATGTTGTAGTACTTATGTACTACAACATATCTCTAATATAGTTCCATTATTTTTTTTATTTTTTTTAAATTATTAACATGGTGTATTTTACATTTGAAAACCGGCCACTAGGGGTCTCCCTCCTAGTGGCCGGCTGCAGCCTGGCCTGACGTCACGCCTGAATTCGGACCGATGCCGACCGGGCAATCGGTCCTACTTCATTCAGCCTGTGCTCACTCCCTGCTTGTCAATCAGACAGGCGGGAGCGAGCGCAGTGAATACCGGGGCTGCGCGCATTGGCTGACTGGATTCGCGTGCAGCCTGTCCCCACCCCAGCATGTACAGTGGAGACACTAAAATAATACTAACCATTATTTGTAAAATCTCGGTCCCGGGTCTTGGCAGGTGTATATTTATAGACTCCTATACTCCTCCTCCCTGGATAACACATGTACTGCTAAACAGGGAGGAGGAGACCCCGGATCAGCCTGCCATGCGATTCGCTGATCATCTATGCGGGGGAAGCCGGCTTCTGGGAGAGGACAGCGAAGCAAGAAAGAAGAGATGAAGATGATGACTTTGTGAGTAGAATTTATTTTTTTTAAAGGCAGGGAGGGGGTTAAGGATAAATTAACAATAGGTAGGGACAGATGAAAAAGTGGTGTCCTGGTACCGTATTGCATACCGTACCTTGTATGGTGGTCCCCAAAGTCAGAGTTACTATATTCAGGTAGGGTCCCTCAGGTGGCCCCTAGTCGCCTCTTTTCTTTTCTAATCTTGTAATATTTCAATGTGTATATATTTAATATAATGTATAGTATAGTATACTTACCTTGGTAGCGTCGCAGGACCTTCGGTCATATGACTGTGTTAATTCCTCTATGGTATGTTGGAGGACCTTTGGAGGTCCTTGGGTCACATGTTACCCATAACTCTCTGTACAGAAGATTGACAGTTGTTATGGACCAGTGAGCTTAAGTCCAGCCCATGCCCATATAAGGGAGCTGTAGCCAATGATCACTCTCTTGGGTTGCTGCTCTCGTGGATGCCAGACTATCAGGATGGATCTGCGCAACTTACAAAGACAAGCTAGGCCAGAAGCCTGCCGGCCACAGCATGAAACTAAACCGTGAGTTAAAATCTCAATCCCCGCTAAAGCTAGCGTGATTACTGGACCGAATCTAAACCCCTAAATCCAGTGGATCACCGCAACAATTACCTTCCTAAGCTCAATAGACTCACAAGGTCCCAACCACTTGTCAAGCTCTAATAGACTTTGTTATATGGACTGTTCCTGTTCATTATTGCATAAAATCTTCAGTAAAAGTTCCGACAAGTTTCTGCAAATCTCTGGTTGTGGACATTCAATTATTTAATATCTCCCTATCGCTCTTGGGATGGGTGGCGGTAGGACAAGCATACAGAGAATAGCCCTCACCCTGGTGTCACAAATAGAAAGGGTTAAGCAAGCACCCTTTATTAACCGCACAGCTACACCCCCATCTACCCTACACCCCCAAGCTATGCAAAAACAAAAAACAGATGGTGGGAGATACTCTTTAAGCGTTCTCTAGATGTTCACCCTCTTGCCTTTTACTCATCTCCTGTGTATGTGCCATAATACATAGTTTAATTCATAGTTTAAATTTCAATAACGTTAGTAATTCATTTTTCTGAACCAATGTAACTTGGAACCAAACTCAACATGTAATGCTACTGACAGTCCAGATCAGATTGTGCACTTCACTGGTAAAACCCCTGTATTACTTAAGGGCATGCACAGATTGGTGTCTGGTAGCGCCCCCTACAGTACAGGGAGGTATTACATGTTCTGTACTACTCTTTACCTGTGCCAGGGTTAGCTACTCCTTCAATGTTGGTTTCAATATACAATGGCCAATGATACATCCCATTTTGGCATAGGAAAGGGTTGCTAATTGCTAATAAGTGCAGGAAGATGACAACAGAGGTAGGCAGAAGGAAGACATTTCATACAAGTTTTCATCTAGAAGGAGATTTATCAAGCTCCGTAGTAGTTTTTTTTTTGTGTAAAGAAGTGGCATGTACTTGCGCACGTGCGACTTTTCTATACATACTGCGACTTTTTGATTTTTGCTTATTTCAATGCTCATTTCTGAAACCTGGCCAGTCAGGGTGTCACCCGATGCAGTACGCCACTCCCCCGTCCCGAGCGTGCGGCCGAGGTGGGTGAGTTAAATGTTAATTTTCTGTATCTTTTGCAGCCCCGGGCATAGGAATACAGCGTACAGCAGTGGTCTCAAACCTGCGGACCTCCAGCTGTTGCAAAACTACAACTCCCAGCATGCCCGGACAGCCGTTGGCTGTCCGGGCATGCTGGGAGTTGTAGTTTTGCAACAACTGGAGGTCCGCAGGTTGGAGACCACTGGCGTACAGTGAGTTCCAGCACCGGCGGCCCCCAACAAAGAGGAGGAGGGCAGTGCTTGACATCTGTGAGTAGTACCCCGCTGGTCTGATCATTATATGGGGGGGGAGCAGAAAAGTGCTGGCGGGTCAGATGATTTGGGGGGGGGGGGGAGCCGAACACCATGCACGGGTCACATGATTGGGGGGGGTTGGGGGGGTCAGAACAGCGCTGGCGGGTCACATGATTTGGGGGGGGGGGGAGAAAATACTGTTATATACCGTGGAACCGCCGTAAGTTAAAGAAATACTGTGATACACATATTTGGTCATACCGCCCAGCCCTAGATGAAAATATAAAAGAGTTACGATTTTTAGAGGGAGACGAGGAGGAAAAAATGAAAATGCAAAAATAAAATTGGCCTGGTCCTTAAGGTCAAAATGGCCTTGGTCCTTAAAGGGGTACTCCGGTGGTCAACGTGTTTTTCCGTTTTTGACTTACCCTATTTGTTTTGTTTCATTTCTATTCTTGTTGTTTAGCCTACTCTATTTCCGTTCTTTGTTGTCTTTT
Source organism: Hyla sarda (assembly GCF_029499605.1). NCBI lineage: Eukaryota > Metazoa > Chordata > Amphibia > Anura > Hylidae > Hyla > Hyla sarda. The sequence continues at coordinate 352,538,115 of NC_079191.1, forward strand.
TATCCTCCACTTTGTTTTCCTATCTTTGCTTCTATTTCCTGCTTCTTGCTGTGCTGAAAACTACAAATCCCAGAATGACACATGCCTTGCTGGTTTGGGACGGCTCCTTTTTTTTTTTTTTTTGTTCCGCCCTTTACCCATCCTACTATTTTCCCGGGTCAGCCCCCTTATACACAGCACACTAATATAATCAGCCCTGGTTGGGATACACTGTCATACACACACAAAAAGGACTACAACTCCCAGCATGTGTCATTCAGGAGTCTTCAGTCTGTGGTATAAAACCAACATGCTGCCTCTGTAGTCTCCTGGGGGTTGTAGTTCAACATACCTCTGTAGGGCATACACCAGTGTTTCCCAACCAGGGTGCCTCCAGGTGTTGCAAAACTACAACTCCCAGCATGCCCTGACAGCCTTTGGGCATGCTAGGAGTTGTAGTTTTGCAACTTCTGGAGGCACACTGGTTGGTAAACACTGGTGTAACATGATGTGTATGCTGAATAGGCTAGAAAAGTGTTTCCCAACCAGTGTACCTCCAGCTGTTGCAAATCTACAACTCCCAGCATGCCCAAAGGCTGTCAGGGCATGCTGGGAGTTGTAGTTTTGCAACAGCTGGAGGCACACTGGTTTGTAAACACTAGCATACACAAACAAACACACAACAGGGACTACAACTCCCAGCATGTGTCATTCAGGAGTCCCCCCCTCCCCCTTTACATATAGGGGAAGATTTATCAAAACCTGTGCAGAGGAAAACTTGCCCAGTTGCCCATAGCAACCAATCAGCTTGCATCTTTCATTTTTATGAAGGCCTGTTAAAAATGAAAGAAGCAATCTGATTGGTTGCTATAGGCAACTGGGCAAGTTTTCCTCTGCACATGTTTTGATAAATCTCCCCCATAGAGATCATTCCCAGTATGAGATTTATTCCCCTGCAGTCCATACATCCCCAGCCCGTGCACCTTCTCATCCTCCCCTTCAGATAATACTTATCTTCTCTGTGTTCTTTCTACTGTGCAGACCTGTGTCCTTAGAATACAGAGCAGGGGGGAGGGGGGGGAGGAGCTGTGTACTCAGCTGGATGAGGGGGCGTGGCTTATTCCTCTCATGCAGACAGAGAAAAAATAAAAAGCTGTGACATGTTGTCCACAACAGACTCAGAACTGTGGACAACAGTAAAAGAAAATCCTCTGAACTACAGAACTTCCTGCCCAACAAACAGGTAAGAAAAACACACACATGCTGCCAAAATATATAACACATGTATATTGCAAAAAAACTAAACTTACAAAGAAGATGCCATATGGTCAAAAAAATTAACCACTGGAGTACCCCTTTAAGGGGTTAATGTTGGTCATTCAGTCATATAGTGAGAATTTTTTTATGCCCTGATATCTGGTCTTCCATGCTGTGATCCTCCCTCACCCTTTACATTTTATGGTCAGAATCCTAAAATGCACATACAGATTTATGGGGAATAAAAGGATAACAAGTCCATATGAGACAGAAGAAATGGAAATGCACATTTCACAAAGCCATGAGGAATGTTAGGAAGCAGAGGTGTTTGGCCTTGTTCACAGTTCTACTTGATAAGTTCGGGAATTTGATATTGTGAATTTCAAGGTTGACCAGATTTATATTTCATTATTCAGCGCTGAAATATAGAGCCTTGTGTACTGTTGGAGCTCTGTGTCAATTTAGTAGGGTTGAATGTATTTTACTCTATATATTAATGTTTTCCCTGTAATTTCCCATCTTTTTCACTGTTCACCATTTTCCTTTTTGACAGAGAAGTTAAATAAATGGAAACTACCAAAGTTTCACTACATGTTTAAAAGGGGAATCACAGTACATGATACCCATAGGGTTCTTCCTCTTATTCCCCCTATAGTACTTTCCTTGTAATGGTACAGTAGGTTGAGTTATTTTATGGAGCCTTCCATTATGACTGACTTGCCATTGTAATTTTGGGACAATATGGTGCTGTTTGCTGTCATACAGTTAAAAATAACAGACATTCCTATAGCAATTACATAATGTGAAATGTGTACCTGGTTACAGGTTGCTCTACACACTAGTAATACTGGTGTTATACAGCTAGCTGATCCATCCTTATTTGTACAGATAAACTATACAGTGCACTCAAATACAGTAACATACCAATACGGCTAAGCCAGCAATGCCCTAGAGGAAATGATGTGTTTACTGAAAGTGAGATAAGATAGACCTTATGGCTATATTAGAAATGTTTGAAAATGGATGATCATTGGGATTATTTACGCTTAAAAATCATTGCTCTTCATCACCCTGTGGGGATGTGCTGCCAACAACGATATAAGAGAATGGCCGTCCAAACCATCCAGTGATCCTTTGAACAGCTTTTCACTATCAACTATTGGCAGAGTACACCACCGATCATTGCTTGTACCATGCAGCCATCAGGTTAAGTCTGCCATGTTAGGATAAAGGGGTATACCGATCTGACAATTTTTGGCATAACACTAGTAGATATGTGCATGACCGAAAAATTTGGTTCTGTTCATTAAGTTTAGTTTTGTTAAGAAAATTTTTTTTTTTGTTCCATTGTTTTTTTTTTTTTACCTCATTCGGTATTCACACAACAGAAAAAATGAGTTATCTTAACCCCTTAAAGGGGTTATCCAGCATAAAGTGATTTTAGTAGTTCATACCGACCAGAACTGGGTATTTCCTGTTGGTTTTCATTCTCTAAACTTCACGTCCCATAGTTCCATAGTTTGTGTATGAGCTCCCTTTCCTCCCTGCCACACATCAGCCACTCCACCCAGTGAAAAACACCTGTGATCCCTTCAATGCAAAACACCAGTGTTTCCTAATCAGAGTGCCTACAGCTGTTGCAAAATAGTCTCTCTCCACCTAGCGGTCGCTCCACCCAATGAAGCAGGAGACAGACTGCCTCTGATCTCCTGACTAGTGATGTCAGGTCTCGGCGCACTGCAACTAAGAAATCCCGAGACATGAGTAATTTTGTATGCTGTTAAAAATAGATATTGGGGCGATAATCACAGAAGAATTGTGAGAAAACCGTCACACACAGGTACAGACAGTATATTATGAACTACACTAACTTTACAGCCGCTGTAGCATAGTCAAATAAAAAAAAATCCTGGAATACCCATCTAAGGACATTGGACGTAAATGTACGTCCTGAAGCACTGGAACTTAGCGCACCAGGATGTGCATTTATGTCCTGTACATGAAGGGAGCATCGGAGCGGTGGTCGCATCATGCACAGCAGGTCCCGGCTATCAGCAGCCAGGGACCTGCTGGTAATGGCAGACATCAGCTATCTCACTGATGTCATAATTAAACCCCTCAGATGCCATGATCAATTCAGATCACGGCATCGGCTGCAGGGATCAGATTTGCCAAGATGGAGGATGGAGATCCCCTCTTCTGTCTCCCCACTCTTCCGGGGTCAAATCGCTTCTTTCTTTTTTAAGAGGCCCTTTTATAAATGAAAAAAGCGAGCCAGAAGCATGTCACAGAGCCCTGCTTGTCCTCAGTGTACAGAGCCCTGCTTGTCCTCAGTGTACAGAGCCTTGCTTGTCCTCAGTGTACAGAGCCCTGCTTGTCCTCAGTGTACAGAGCCCTGCTTGTCCTCAGTGTACAGAGCCCGGCTTGTCCTCCGTGCAGAGCCCTGCTTGTCCTCCATGCAGAGCCCTGTTTGTCCTCAGTGCACAGAGCCCTGCTTGCCCTCAGTGTACAGAGCCCTGCTTGTCCTCAGTGTACAGAGCCCTGCTTGTCCTCAGTGTACAGAGCCCTGGTTGTCCTCAGTGTACAGAACCCTTCTTGTCCTCAGTGTACAGAGCCCTGCTTGTCCTCAGTGTACAGAGCCCTGCTTGTCCTCAGTGTACAGAGCCCTGCTTGTCCTCAGTGTACAGAGCCCTGCTTGTCCACCCTCACTTCCTGTATTTGGACTCCTCACAGAGACACTCAGACAATAGCTGCAGGAACAAAAATATACAAATTTTTTAACCAATGTATATTACAAATAAACATAGAATGCTATTTTCTACATTATATACAAAGTTTTGCTAATGACAGGTACACCTTAAGCTTAGTTTCATCGTCTTTGTTATTCTGAACTAGTCATTATGCTGGAGTGAAATTATGGTTTCTTTTGGTAAACAATGTGGGGAGATTTATCAAAATCTGTGCAGAGAAAAAGTGGAGCAGTTGCCCATAGCAACTCATGAGATTACTTTTCAAAAAAGGCCTATGAGAAATAAAAAAATACAATCTGATTGGTTTGGGCAACTGTTTCACTTTTCCTCTGCACAGATTTTTATAAATCTCCCTTAACTGCTCTGCCTCCTCCTAAAACATAAACAACCCCCTTCCTGTCTGCAGTCTGACTCGGAAAGGGGTAAGCTGATTGGCCAAAGAAGATGCACATGACAAAAACACTGCCCATTCGAAAAACAAATCATTTAAAACCGACTTCATTTTTATTATGCTCGGCAGAAATGTCACGAAAATATTTAAATGCGTTATTCATTTTGTTTTTGTCATTTTAGTCTTCTTCATAATTCAGAATTTTGTCATTTCATTTTTCTTATTCATATTGTCTTTTCAGATTATCTGTTTTGTCCACATATATGATTTTTTTTTGTGCTATCGGATGGATCCAAATGTACAAAAACCCTGAAAATGAATTTGTTACGAAATGCATTGCACATGTCTAATCACTGGGACAGGTCACGTTAATCTAGTTTGTGGCGGTCCCACTATAGTCACACTATGTAGATCTTAGACCAATTGTAGGGGTCCTGAGTGGGAGATGCATTGTAATGTGGTTGTCTAAAGTAGACAATTCCATTCTTACAGGATTGCTCATTATTTTACTCTTTTCCTGTAAATTACAATGATAGACGTTCTTAGGGTAAATGTTATCTGTCTTTGTTCCTTTACAGGGAGCTCCTTGACACCACATGCCGAATTGCCAACACACTGAAAAAGTATGGAATCAAAAAAGGTGACAGAGTGGCCATCTACATGCCTGTTTCACCTCTGGCGGTGGCATCCATGTTGGCTTGTGCAAGGATCGGCGCTGTGCACACTGTTGTCTTTGCTGGTTTCAGTGCTGAATCTTTGACTGGACGAATTAATGATTGTAAGTAGTAAGTATTTTACTCTAATTTTTGTACTACGTTAACAAACATGTAATGATACCCATTGGATCTTCTTGGTAGGATCTGCTAACACGTAGGGAGACATTTTTCAAATGTGTCATTTTAAGCAAAAATGTAACAAATTTTTTATATGCCTACATCTCAAGGGATTTTTGCGAAATTGATTTGGTATACATTGTGTTACTGTTGTGTATGCAGTGGTCAGAAATTTATGAAGTGTGAGGGTTTTCTTGTGCAAAATTCATCACACATTTTGCAAACTTTTAATATATTTCCCTTAACCATACGAAATTCTACAATAAAATAACAAAAAAAAAAAAACAAACAGAAAAGCAACTACAGACAACGACCAACTAGACATAAATCACAGACTAGGATTTAAATGGGCACTGTCAGATACAAAAACTTTTGATATGTTTTAAAGCATGTATAACCAATAGGCTTTGCAATTGCTTTCATTAGAAAATTTTCAGTATTTCATAGTAAAAAATCCAGTCAAACAACTGCCCCCCCCTGCCTGTTTGGACACATACTAGTCCTGCTGTGTCCATGCATCATCACCTATGTCATGGACACACTTCCTTGATTGACAGCTGTGAGCGCAGGGCTCAGAGCTGGAGGAAAAATCCTCCCACTGTCAGCTTGTGTCCCACTACTGTCCGTGAGGACAAGCTGGGAGTTGTAGTTTTGCTCATGCTAGGGGAGATGGTAGCAGACAGCATACTGAGGGAGGGGGCGGAGACCTGCACAGTGAGGACACGCCCCCTCCCCTTGAGAGGAATTAAGACCAGTGAGCTAAATTAAAAGTGTAATAAAAAATAAAGGTGATAGACACATAAACATTAGATGTACATGGTCAGGATTAGGTACTGAGTGATATATTAAAAAAAAAATTCTTGTTGGATCTGACAGGTACGCTTTAAAGGTATTATTATAGCATGAAAAACCTACCATGATAAATTATAATAATATACTAAAAATAGCAAACATAGATCACTAAAGACCTCAAATAATTATTTTGTATGAAATGTGTAATATCCTAAACATTTGTGAAATACACCATACATTAATAGGGCCCTAAAAACATAATTAGGGATATTTATCCAAACCTGTGTAGAGGAAAAGTTGACCAGTTGCCCAAGCAATCTAAATTGGTTGCTATGGGGAACTGTTCCATGTTTCCCCTGCACAGGTTTTGATAAATCTCCCCAAATGTGTCTATATAATTGTCAATATTTTATAAATGTATCCTGTGCTCCTAAAGCTATAAGACACATGAGTTCAGAGTAAATTTTTCTCAGTTCATAGTAACATCGTGAGAGGACGCCCGTTCATCTCAGCAGGCTTGGACCTAGAGCCTACTACATCTGCTCTCAGCATCCCAAGTGCCCATAAATATCTTGCTAGTCTGCTCAGGCCTTGCTTGTGTTCAGTTTGTCTGCTCTAGCTTTCCCAATGCTCCTGGTTTATTCTGTTCAGTGTATTCTGACCTTGGTTTCCTATACGTTTATGCTCTGCTTAGTGATTTGGTACCTTATGCTGCTATCTCGGTTTTGACCTGGCTTGTTAGACTACTCTATTTCTGTTTGTCTCTTTATCCCGTTTTGTTCTTTGGCCTCGGACCTGTTTATCTTACCTCTGTACAGTTTTGTTAATAGTTTTTGGCCCTTTTATGCCCCTGCATTTTATTCTAGCGCAGGGACTGTCGTCCAGTTGTGGATCCGCTGTCTAGGGCGAATATGCAAGTAGGTAGGGAGAGCGGTTCTAGGTGAGAGCAGGGTTGCACTTCTCCTTGTCTGAACGTGACACCACATGCCTGTTCTTAGTTATATAATATTACTGTATTGCCCATTTTAAAAGCGCTGTTTAGTAGTGTTGCTCACGAATATTCGCAATGCAAATTTTAATCGGGAATATCGCATATTCGCGAATTTGCGAATATAGCACTATATATTCGTAATTACGAATATTATTATTATTTTTTTTTCACAGTACACATCACAGTGATCATCCCTCTCTGCTTCCAGCTTGTGTGGTGTAAAGAAGGCTCTAATACTACTGTGTGAGACTGGCGTGCGAATTTTGCATATGCGAAAATTTGCATACGCTAATTTTTGCATATGCAAATTTTCGCTTATGTTAATTTTTGTATATGCTAAATTTTGCATATGTTAATTTTTGCATACGCAAATTTTCGCATATGCGAAAATCAAACGAGAATATTACGAATATGCGAATTTAGCGAATATATGAGGAATATTCGTCCATATATTCGCGAATATTCGCAAATTCGAATATGGCCTATGCCGCTCAACACTACTGTTTAGTTCCCAGTTAAACAGCATCATACAGTCCCCAAACAATAGTGCCTTATAATGTCCAAATGCCTACAGGAAAAGTATATTTTGTCATGATTGGTGGAACTGGGCTGAACCAGCCAAAACCTGCTTGCACTATAAATTAGATGTTTACCATCCAGTTCTATTGTCTTTCTGATAACCAGCACCAGATGTGTCTGGCAGCTGCTCATCCCTCCCTGATCCTCAGAATTAAGTTGCTCATTAATGGGGAATATGTAATTGTTTTCCTAAATCGTCATTTGGCTGACAATTATTTTATGCTCATGGCCGGCTTAAAACTTAGCGAATGTAGAAATGGATAGTGGTGCTTGTGGAGGGCATTGGTGTCAAGTTCAAGGTAAAATGAAGATTGTTACAGTCCACATATTACTCATGTTTTGTTAATGTTTTTAGTTTTTAAGGACAAATTGAAAAACTTGAGGTAAAGGAAATACTATTTCAAGGGAAATGCAGGACTGGAGGCGGAATTGTCAGAACTAAGTTGTTATGTTTCTGAAGGAAATGTGAATGAATATGATTTATGTATTCAGTCCTGTGAATATGATAGTGTAACACTTGGCTGTGCTATCGTATATAGTTTCACACGTTCATGGCCGATAAGTCATGGTTCTATTTAGGTTCATGAAATTGTTTTGTCATCATATCAGGCAATGCAGAGTAATTCAAGTCAATGAGAGAGTTACAGATACTGTGCATCTTGCATTTCTTGCTTGTCACCTAGGCCTCATGTATTAATGATACTACCCATAAGGCTTTGTTAAAAAAAGAAGTAGTTGCTTGATACTTTTCTCTGGGGGACAGCTCTATATCACGCTCAGAGTTGCAGACGTGAGCAGATAGGAAGCTAAAATAAATCAGACCTGACTCGGGTGATGGCTGTTTGCAAAGTTATAAAATCAAGTTTTCCTTCTCGAGAGTCATAGACACTGCAGCCTCTGTCCTGAAAACTTTCAATCTAAATGGAATTGGAGGTGTAAAACATAGTGTTGATTTGATACATAGGTCCCTTGTAATAAATTAGGAAAATAAAGTCACATTAACCAGTGCTCTGCTAAAATAGATCCAGTCCAGAAAATCCATGTAAAGAATGAATAGCGGCACTCAATTCCAGTAGATTCTTCTTTGAGCATGATACTTACATACAGTACAGGGTAGAGGCAGAAAAGGGTGGCGTACCAAAGAGACAACAGCCCTTTTGCACTCATTAGTGCAACACTAACGAGTGTGAAGCGGCTGTTGTCTCTTTAATACACCCCCCTATCATGCATCTCCTCCCTCTATGAGGCCTGATAAAGCACTAAAGAGTGCAAAACAGCTGGTCTCTTTGTAACACCCCCCTATCCTGCATCTCCCCCTTTATGAGACCTAATGAAGCACTAAGGAGTGTGAAACGGCTGTTGTCTCATTGATACACCCCCTATTATGTGTTTCTCCCCTCTATGAGGCCTGATAAAGCACTAAAGAGTGCGAAACAGCTGATGTCTCTCTGTAACACCCCCCCTATCCTGCATCTCCCCTTTATGAGACCTAATGAAGCACTAAGGAGTGTGAAACGGCTGTTGTCTCATTGATACATCCCCCTATTATGTGTTTCCCCCCTCTATGAGGCCCGATGAAGCACTAAAGAATGCGAAACAGCTTTTGTCTCTGTGAACCCCCCCCCCCCCCATTCTGTGTCTCCCCCCTGTACTGCATGTGAGTATAATACTCTGAATAAAGAAGAGTCTGCTGGAATTGGTGAGTGCCGCTATTCATTCTTATATAAAGTACAGCTGAGGATGGGACAGCAGACATATATTTGTAACCAGGTGAAATTGTGTATGGGAAGCAGTGGCAGTGGACTATGGCTATGTAACATGAGCCTCCTTCAGAACAATCCAATTCATTCTTAAAACTGGGAACATTCTAAGAAAGTGTAATGGTTTGATTTCTAAAGAAAGGGTGCAGCACAGTCATATGTGAGTAAAATTATGTAATAAGGGATGATAAGAGTCACAGGTCATTGACTGAGCAAAGAATGTATCAAGATGAAGCAGAATTCTATAATAATGTGCTAAGGTGCAGAGTATTGAATTAAAGGGGTATTCCAGGGAAAAAAAATTTTTTGTATATCAACTGGCTCCAGAAAGTAAAACAGATTTGTAAATTACTTCTATTAAAAAATCTTACTCCGTCCAATAATTATCAGCTGCAGAAGTTGAGTTGTTCTTTTCTGTCTGGCAACAGTGCTCTCTGCTGACATCTCTGCTTGTTTCGGGAACTGCACAGAGTGGAAGAGGTTTGCTATGTGGATTTGCTTCTACTTCGGACAGTTCCAGAGACAGGTGTCATCAGAGAGCACTTAGACAGAAAAGAGCAACTCAACTTCAGCAGATCATAAGTACTGAAAGGATAAAAAAAATGTAATAGAAGTAATTTACATATCTGTTTAACTCTCTGGAGCCAGTTGATGTAAGTCACAGTAGAAAAGATAAGAATCTGGATAAGTGTTTTAGTAGCATAAGTAAAAAGTTAGGTGCATACAACATATGCGGATGAAAGGACAGATCAGGTATAGATATAACTCCAAGACTGATGTCTAGGAAGGACGGTGTTACAGATTGTGGCATTTAGGTGGAGAAGATGATAAAAGAAACAGAAGGATCTCAGTTTTTTAAAGATTAAATGTCTTGTCCTTTGTAACACTTGATTGGACGATTGATGTCAATTGAAATGACCATTTCTTCCCTAAAACCATGTCAATTGAAATGCATTATTTACTTAAAGGGGTACTCCCACCCTAGACATCTTATCCCCTATCCAAAGGATAGGGGATAATATGTCTGATCGCGGGGGTCCCGCTGCTGGGGACCCCCGCATTAATGTATGCGGCACCCGCCTGTTTTTTCACCGGAACCGCTGGAGGGTCTGAGTCACGACTACGGGAACGGAAGTCTGTGACGTCAGGACTCCGCCCCCGTGTGACGTCACGCCCATCCCCTCAATGCAAGTCTATGGGAGGGGGTGTGACGCCCCCTCCCATAGACTTGCATTGAGGGGACGGGCGTGACATCACACGGGGGCGGAGTCCTGACGTCACAGACTTCCGTTCCCGTAGTCGTGACTCAGACCCTCCAGCGGTTCCGGTGAAAAAACAGGCGGGTGCCGCATACATTAATGCGGGGGTCCCCAGCGGCGGGACCCGAGCGATCAGACATCTTATTCCTTATCCTTTGGATAGGGGATAAGATGTCTAGGGTGGGAGTACCCCTTTAAGAATCGGAATGACTTTTCTTATCCAACAGATTCATTCCGTTGTTCTTGGCTGCCTCCAATTGATTTCACTAGCTTCTTGGAAATTTCTTTATAACAGACTAGTGTTACTAAAACAATGGTAGATAATTAAAAAACAGCTTTATGAATTGTACAGTTTAGTCTAATTGGTGAAATATTATCACAATTGACTTGATCCTAGTCTCGTAATACCTTGGAATCACTTGCGTCTACAAGACGTGTGCCAGCCTGACTTATGTTCACTCTATTCCATTAGCTAACTGCAAAGCTGTCATCACTTTCAACCAAGGACTGAGGGGTGGACGAGTGACAGAGCTCAAGAAGACCGTGGATGAAGCTGTCAAGAGCTGTCCGTCCATTAAACATGTCTTTGTTGCTCAGAGGACGGACAACAAAGTCCACATGGGTAATCTTGACATACCTCTGGAAGAAGTACGTCTTATACAAGTGTACCTGTATGATGTAATATGGTGCACATAACAAATATTCTGAATAGGGCTGCGGCTAACGATTATTTTACTAATCGATTAGTTGTCGATTATTTAATCGACTAATCGATTAATCTGAAAAAACGTCAAAATGCCAATAAAAGTGGTTCAGCTGACTCTACTTGAAAAATGATGTACAATGGTCATATTAAAAATTTCCAGCATGTGATGTGACAGAACAGCAGCAATTTTGGACTTTTTTTTTTTACGTTTACGCCAATTGCTGTAGAGGATCATTATTAATGATTCTGTACAGAAACCAGCGTAAATTTGATATTGCCACATGGGTAACTATCTAAACTATTAAAATAAAATGTTAACCCCTTAAGGACCCATGACGTACCCGTACGTCATGAGTCCGCTCCCGATCTATAACGCGGGGCCACGGCGTGATGCTCAGTGCCTGAGTGTGTGCAGTGTTATAGGTCCCTATGGGAACAATAACATTGCAAAAAAAATGTGAAAAAAAAGTGAATAAAGATAATTTAACACCTCCCCCCCCCATTTTCCCATATGCAATGCACCCTTGTGTCTGTGCTACAGACACAAGGGAGCAATGCTCTGCACATACCCCCATGGGTAAAGCGGTGTGCACACACCGATATACACATAGCAGTGTAAGTGTGTACTACATACACACTGCTATACACATAGTAGTATGTGCAGAACATTGCATCCTACTATACACATGTGCAGAACATTGAACCCTAGTGTTGTGTCTGTAGATGACACTAGGGTGCAATGTTCTGCAGATACCCCCCATGTGTTTGTCAATATGCAACGTGACAGTAACAGTGGCAGGGGACGCATCAATCAACATGTTTATGTAGTTTTAGGACATCTTTACTGACATAGAGCTTCCTCTTTCTCTAACAAGTAAAAAGTTCTGCAGCAGCTGCAGTATGCATTCTGTATATCTGGGCCCAGATGCTGTAGCACATAAGAATACATACAAACGATTGGAAGGTTTTCATATGGATCAGTTTTGGACAGTGATGCCCACTTAATCTTTCCAAATAGGTTGTGTATCAGCTGAGACATATTATAAATAATAATGCACTGAAAATTAGAAGTCAGCTTGGAGTGGACCTACCGACTCGTGCTTGTATATGGTGACTGAACTCCTTGGTTACTGTTAAAGGGGTACGCCACTGGAAAACATTTTTTTTTAATCAATGGCAGAATTTTTTTCAATTCCAGAAAGTTAAACATATTTGTAAATTACTTCTATTAAAAAATATGAATTCTTCCAGTACTTATCAGCTGCTATATGCACCACAGGAAGTTCTTTTCTTTTTGAATTTTCTTCCTGTCTGACCACAGTGCTCTCTGCTGACACCTCTGTCCATGTCAGGAACTGTCCCATAGACTTGTATTGAGGGGGCGTGTCCGTGATGTCACGACCCCCACCACCGGCACCAAGCGTTCTAAACGAATGCCGGGTGCTGCACAGAGATTGTGGGGTCCCAGCTGCGGGACCCCCATGATCAGACATCTTATTCCCTATCCTTTGGATAAGATATAAGATGTCTAGGGGCGGAGAACCCCTTTAATCCCAGGAAAGGCCCTTATATATGTCACAGTCACTTTTTATAATAAAGCACAACTTTTGCTACTTTTTCTGCAGTCATGCATCTCAGTTTGTACATGTTTTGACAGGAAATGTCCCGAGCAGATCCAGTCTGCCCTCCAGAAGCTATGGACAGTGAGGACATGTTATTTATGCTGTACACATCTGGCAGCACTGGAAAGCCAAAGGGAGTCGTACACACACAAGCTGGGTATTTGCTATATGCTTCTTTAACACACAAGGTAAGTGTGGCTTATATTGCCGAAGATGCCCACTGATGATATTAAAAGTTGCTTTGACTTATATTATACAATCATGTATTGTTTAATATCACTTTTGTCTGTTTTTATGTCAGTACGTATTTGATTACAAACAAGGAGATGTGTTTGGATGTGTTGCTGACATTGGCTGGATTACTGGGCATAGTTATGTTGTCTACGGACCCCTCTGCAATGGAGCCACCACGGTCCTGTTTGAGAGCACTCCAACATATCCAGATCCAGGTATGGCATTGTTGGATAGTGTCCCCAAAGAGATAATGAGTTCAGAGTTCCTTTGGCTGAGATCCCTTCTTAACTTTTTACCTGCTGGGCAGAAGTTATACAATGTACAATGTGGAGACGCCACAGGGTGTGAAGGGTGTAGGTGGATGGGGCAGGCGGTATAGCCCAGGGGCAAGGTGTTATTAACTCCTAATGTTCGTGACGCCAGAGTGGTTTTTCCGGTAACCACTTGAACGGTAGCACTGCTATCCCAAGGTTAGGCAGGGCAATAATAGTCCAAGACCAGGTAAGGTTAAACGGTAGCTTTACTGAGGTTGGACAGTTGTTAAAGTCTTTACAGCTAGGCCAGAATCCCAGAGAGTTGACCAGTAACACGGGAAGAGCCTTGCAGCTTGCTGGGACTTGCAGTACTTTTGGGTCAGACTCCAATACAGCCACTCTGACTATAATGGACTTGACTAGCGACTTGACTTTGGTAGATACAGCAGACATAGATGAGTTGACTTACTGACAATGTAGCTGGTGTGCAGGCTTTATGGCCTCCAGGTGTACTGGACACAAGATATGTGATGTCTGTGCTCTGCTGTTCTTCAGCAGAAAGAGTGAGATTGTTACTGCTCCCCCTCTTATAAAGGAGTCCATAGGTCAAGCTGCAGGTCAGGTGGTCAACTAGTGCTCTCTGGGTAACTTAACACATCATGTGATACTTTCAAAGGTCCTTAACATAACATGTGATACCTCCAAAGGTCCTTTATACACATAGTACATAACATTATACTGACTATACACAGTAACACTAGCTTCAGTACTGGGGGAGACACTGCAGGAGAGCCCCTAGGACAATGGGGGACTCAACCTGACAGGGCCTTAGTACTGCACAGGGTTATATCCTGTACTGGGACATTACAACTACTTTCCCCTAGTACACGTGCAGGACATAAAGCATCTTAAAGTAAAAGTCACATGTAAATATATGCCAACATTTTATCAAGAGTTAGCCCAGGGGTTAAAACATGACCCCCTTTGTTGCAAGTTTACACCTTACGAGGCCGGGCTTACAAAAATGGCTGTGGACGGCATTTGTAAAAAGTCATACATTATGGCGTAATAGGTAAAAAATCACATAGTGGTGTACTGAAGTGTAATTTCAAAATCAATGTGTACTAGCACCATATTTATAGCATCCAATGTGACCATTTATTAGATCTGGTGCATGTACAAGTGTAATGTGTAGAAAAATCATTCACCTACACCACCCTTGATAAATTACCCCCGGATTGTTGCCATTTTTAGAGAACATTCTTAGATAATTTACTGTATGTTTTGTAAATACATAGGTGACATTCCTCCAAATACGCATGTGACTTTTATTACTACGGTATATTGTTCTTTGAGATAAAAGAATCCCCTTTACAAGAGAGATGGAATGTTATGAGTGAGTTGTGTCACACGGACGACTTTATTGTCATTTTCTAAATAGAATGTTGTTAATATTGTTTAGGTCGCTATTGGGAGACAGTGGAAAGGTTAAGGATTAATCAGTTTTATGGCGCACCGACCGCAATACGCCTGCTGCTCAGATATGGAGATGAATGGGTAAAGAAATACGACAGGTCATCTTTGAAAATGTTGGGCTCAGGTAAGTGAAGTTCTCCAGTCTGATACCTACATTACTATATGTTGTAAGATTGTTTACACTGGCGCCATCTGCCATGAGCTTTTGATTCGATATTTTAAAATGGGAACGATTTATAACCGAAACATTATATAAATCCGCTATTTATAGCAAAAGAACATTTGCTAAGAAAACTGCAATGTTTGAAATCAATAAAAATTAATTCCTTAGCTTCAAAAATATGTGGCACACTTTTTGAATGATCCAGCTTCAATTCAAAAGTTTTTCACCAGCGATGGGCCTTCACCTCCACCACCCAGTGGTTATGAAGGTCTTGCGGCAGCTCTTTACTTTTATCCATCATGAGATGTGTCTTGTGTAACACCTTGGCAATGAGACCTTCTTGTAGACCATCAATTTGGACTGAACCAGCTGACATTAATTTGCACTGACAATTGACTGTATTGCCTTATAAATACTGATAGATTTCAACTGTTGTCTTGGCTTTCTGTGCCTTTTTGCACCATTCTTCATGTATTCAATACTTTTTCCCTTTGTCATTTCTAATTATTGCACTTTACTTAATTTCTGAGATTATTCGGTTATTTGGTTTCTTTGTATGCATGGATCACTTGGGTTGTTACCAACATTTTGTGAAAGTGTTATGTCAATAGCACCTTTGGAAATATATTTAGTGAGAAAAATGGTGACAATACTTTTTTTTACCAGCTGTATGCAGCTGGGCGCCATTAAGAATATTTGTTTGCACCTTGCTTTCCGCATTAGTTCTTCCTTGTGTGTTTTTCTTGACGCCAAAAATAGCAGGTGCCAACAAAAACACTATTCGTAATTGTGCCCAATTGTGTCTTCCTAGAGCAGTGGTTCTCAACCTTTTTTTGCCTGAGTACCCCTTGACAGCCCATTCCCTAAAAAAATGTACCCCCATATTAGAGACATTTTGTAATGATTATATTATTTTTCATATGCTTTACTTTCCTCTATAACAGGCCCCCTGTTCCTCTCCCTATCTCCCCAGTCCCCCCGATTTACTGGTGATGTCTTCTCTAACCGGAGTTGTTTACTTTTATTTTCTTCACTATCTGGCCTAGACCGCCATTAAGATTTATCCCATGCAAGACTTCTCCACAGAACCAGCCAAACAAACAATTGAGGCTTCTTTCTGCAGTACAATACCCACCTATTTACAAACTCCCCATGTTTATTGTTACACACAGTAATAGTACCTGCTTTGTGTCCTCATAAAGTTGTTAGGCTCCCTCTGTGCCCCCAAATATAGCTGTAGGCCCCCAAACTGTCCCCATATATACTTGTAGGCCACCATACTGTCCCGCTTTGGTGCTCCGCTGGTCTGGGGACCTATTGCTATCGCTCATAGCAGGACGTCTCCGGTCTGCAGGGGCAGTGAAGCCCGATTGTAGTTAATGCCCACAGCAGCTCAGTGCCCACGCTTCCCCTTTGCTGTCCTCCTGCGCCGCTCCTAAGTGCAGTGACATCAGCCTACCATTTCTTTCAAAGTGGTCCAGACCAGTAACCAGTGGCTGCGGCTGCCATTACTGATATTTTTTTAAGTACCCCCTGGAGAACTGCTAAGTACCCCTTGGGGTACTTGTACCCCAGGTTGAGAACCACTGTCTTATAGAACAAGCTAGTCAACAAAGTTTTGCCCACAGTTACAGCTTCTGATCTCCCATGACACAGAAATGTTCATTTCCATTTCTGGTGTCGGTCTGAATTGGGGGAACTTATTATTGCATTTTTAGCACTTATGTAGCATAGCAAAGTCAAAAATTCTGGAGCATGCCATGAACATGAACATTTTTCAGCAATTAATTTAAATTAGACTTCTACCTAATTGCAAGCCCCCCGCCTTCTTTTGGGGTGCTACCGTAAAAATACTTAAGCAGCCCAAAACCAGTCCTTTGCAGCTAATTTTACAGCTCTTATAATTGCAGCTATACAATTTAACTACATATGAACAGACGTTTTACACCTCATAATGAGGTCCAAAAAAACACAGTGTAAACTCAGCCTTATGCTGTTCATTCAACATTGTCCCCTTCACGATATTGTGGAATACCTGTATTTGACATCCAGGTTAATCGAGTCTAACAGTTTGTAGTGTTATAAATCACATTTAACAAGGAATAGAAATTCCTGCTGTCATTCTCAACACACTAGAGAAATGACTGTGAACTCATGAGCGGTGTGATATTGTCACATGCTATGGAAAAAGTTGTCCTCTCTGACTTTGGTTTCTTCTTGTCCTTTTCTGCTAGGTCACTGCCATTAACCCAAACTGTGCAACAATAAGCAGCCACTGCATTAATCTTCCTTTCATTTTGTCTGTATAGTGGGTGAACCAATAAACCATGAAGCTTGGGAATGGTTTTACCATGTGGTTGGAGAAGGAAGGTGCGATCTTGTGGATACATGGTGGCAAACAGGTAAATCATTACGATAAGTAGTGATATCTATAACACTTACAGGAGGACATGAAAAGTATAACACTTACAGGAGCACATATGGAATACCTATATACAGTTAGGGTATGTTCACACTACAGAATTCCGCGGTGTGAACTTAACATTAGTGTGAATGGGTCTCCGCGAGACCCGTTCACACTGCGGAATTGAAGCGGCAGACAATTCCGCGGCTGAAATTGTTCAGCGCAAAGAAAGAACATGTTCATTCTTTGCGCGGAAGTCCGTGACTACTGCATAGCCGTCAATGGTGACGGCGCAGTGCCCCGCGGTCCTACCGCCGCCGTCGGCTGCCAGGCTGAATCTCCGCTCGCGGAATTCTGCGAGCGGAGATTCCGTTCACACTCCGTAGTGTGAACATACCCTAATACTGATCACTCCATAATAGTGTCCTATTAATGGAACCTTTAGCTTTTCCTAATTGAAATGGCTCTTTCAGTCCAAAAGAAACCAGATTTGTAAATTACTTCTATTTATAAATCCTAATCCTTCCAGTATTTATCAGCTGCTGTATGCTGCAGAGCAAATTGTGTAGTTCTTGCCGGTCTGACTACAGTGTTCTCTGCTGCCACCTCTGTCTGTGTCAGGAACTGTCTAGAACAGTGGTCTCCAACCTGCGGACCTCCAGATGTTGCAAAACTACAACTCCCAGCATGCGCTGTCCGGGCATGCTGGGAGTTGTTGTTTTGCAACATCTGGAGGTCCGCCGGATGGAGACCACTGGCCTAGAACATGAGCAGATCCCCATAGCAATCCTCTCCTGTTCCATACAGTTCCTGGCACAGACAGAGGTGGCAGCAGAGAGCACTTTGGTCAGACTGGAAATAGCTACACAACTTTCTCTGGAGCATACACCAGCTGATAAGTACTGGAAGGATTAAGATTATTAAATAAAAGTAATTTATTTTCAAATCTGTATAATCTTCTGCCTTCATGTTTTTTTCTCTGGAGTACCCTTTTAAACAGTTCAGAGCAGTGTTTTCCAACCAGTATGCCTCAATCTGTTGCAAAACTACAACTCCCAGCATGCCTGGACAGCCAAAGATTTTTTTGTATGCTGTTAAAAATAAATGTTGTGGCAGAGATCACATAAGAATTGCGAGACCACCATCACACACAGGTACAGACACTATATTATGAACTACCCTAACTTTACAGCCCCTGTAGCATAGTCAAATAAAAAATAACAACAAAAAAAACTGGAATAACCCTTTAAAGCCTTGGTTTGTAGTCTAGTGCCATCACAAATATTGTACTTTCTAACTACTAGAGGGTGTGTATACATTGGGGGAGATTTATCAAAACCTGTGCAGAGGAAAAGTTGCTGAGTTGCCCATAGCAACCAATCAGATCGCTTCTTTCATTTTTAACAAGGCCTCTGGAAAATGAAAGAAGCGATCTGATTGGTTGCTATGGGCAACTGGGCAACTTTTCCTCTGGACAGGGTTTGATAAATCTCCCCCATTGTGTTATACATTGGAGGAGATTTATCAAAACCTGTGTAGAGGAAGAGTGGTGCAGTTGCCCATGGCAACCAATCAGATTGCTTCTTTCATTTTTCACAGGTCTCTTTAAAAATGAAAGAAGCAATCTGATTGGATGCCATGGGCAACTGCACCACTCTTCTTCTGCACAGTTTTTGATAACTCTCCCCCCATTGTCTGTTATCTGTGTAAGGTGATATTGCCCGCTTTAACCACATGAGCCCCTCTTTTAGTCGCTATGTTTGTCATTTTAATGTATTTGTATGATGTTATCCTGTGTCTGAATTAATAAAAATTGTATTTTGTGTATTACGGTAGTTCAATGTGCATTTATTTGCACTTTTTTTGTTAGTTTTTGGCACACAGGGACAAATATTACTGTGTAACTAATAGCTAGCTATGGGTTACTTATTGTGTGGGGCGCATCTATGCATCCCCTGTATGGTGGTACTTTAGCTATTGTAAAATGGGTTGATTGCAAAAAAAAAAAGTTGCTCTAGTTAATCCTCCATATATAGATATCTATACATTTATCTCAATAACTAAAAAATCTCTATTGCTCCAAGGGACTCATTTCCATAGATAAGGATTACTGGGGGGTTGCACTGGGGAAGGGAAGAATGATATGATGATCATTTAAATCTTTGTAGGACTATAAGGGGCTTTTGTACTTTTCTTACACGGAGGCCTTGTGCTCTGCTGTGTTTGCCCTTGGTCTAATACTGTAACACCACAATGTAGATAATGTTTAACATGCACAAGCCTTATGTATAATTATCTTTTTACTTTATCACCGGCCTGTAAAGTTCACATGCCTATTTAAATATCTTCTGGAATTTTCCATTACAGAGTGTTGATTCCTGGAAATTATAATGTAGCTCTTCTTATGATATGTAATGTTAGAAAGGTCTGACCCTCTATTAGGGTGATAAGCACTTTTTATAAAATCCTGTGTAGCAATAGTGCATATAGGATGGCTGCCAGTGATGCAGTGCCCTGATTATCCTTTAAAGTAGAAGTCTTTAGGCTCAATGTTACTAAAAACGTATCCCCTATATGCAGGAAAAGTTTTAGATTGCGGGGGTCTGACCGCTGGGACCCCCTGCGATCATCTGTACGTAGCCCTGACTATCCTCCAGAGTGGTTGGTGCCTCACAGCCCCCCGCCCGAAGCAGGGGCCGCCATGCACCCTCCATATACCTATATGGCAGAACCGGTCAACAATCTTCTGCTCTCCCATAGAGATATATGGAGGCGGCATGGCGGCCCCTGCTTCAGGCCTGAGACTTCCTATTCTGTCAGTATAAGGCTTTATTTACACAGCATCATTTTTGCAGAATGTCCTACCAGAAAATTTGCAGCCAGACATTTCGCATGTGGAAGGTGCTAGGTCCTAGCAGTTGGTGCTAGGACCACCCAGAAATGCACCATCTCTATAGACAGCAATGCATTTCTGAGCAGATCCTCATGAAAGAATTGACAATTGAAAATTGAAATTTCTGGTTGAAAAATTTGCCATGGGAAGGCCTCACTGTGGTGTAACAAAAGGAATGTAGTGGCAGTCTCACCTAAGCTATGGTACTGGAAATAGGACTAATATACTATGAATGGCAAGTGATAGATGTAACGCCCCAATGGGTGTGGACCCACTGTGCCACAAGTGGCAGCTGGCCAAGCAGACAGGTGATGCAGCAGTTCAGGCCAAGTGACTTTTTGCAGGACTGTTACACTAGCAGAGCTGAATAGCTCAGGTGCAGCATACAGGAACACTGGAGCACAGCAGACTTAAATATGCAGTGCCTGGCTGGGATTGTAGGAGGATCCATTAGGGAGCGCACGCTGTCTTTATGAAAGCCAGTGCTCGCTCGCGGCGCCTAGACAGAGTGGAAACTGCAGCAGCAGACTCACCAGAGCAGGAAGACCAGGAAATACAGCAGACGCATGGCACAGAGAATGTCACTGTGATGCTGGTAAGAACCAGGACACATGGTATGCTGGTGTTTTCCAACCAGTTGCCTTAGAATAGGTAGTGGATCTGGCATTTACCTATACCTCCCACTAATGCCCTCTAAATTAACTTATTTTAGTGCAAATGTACTCTGAAGACCAGCTCCAGTGACTACCCAAAGACTTCCTCTCATTTGTGCAATTTATGCACCAACTGGGAAAATCCCACTTGTGCAGCAGGACTCGCAGTCAGCATTAATCTGTGCTAATAATGAATTCTCTACTTAGGTGTATACACATTGGATCCACTGTGGATTTGAAGCTGCGGATTTAACAAGGCAATCACTTATTTGGCATGCCAATCAAAAATACGAAGGAATTGCATTGGGGGAAAAAACGCAGTGGATCTGGTGTGTGTGAATGCACCTTCAGTATTTATAATCATGTCTAATAATTATGTAGCAAAACTAATTATGAAAGCCAATACTCTTATCCAAACAAAGAAACTGTAATCCTAAATCTGAAGATGTAAATTCAGTAAAAAAAAACAGTAACCAAAACAACAACGAGCAGTTAAGTGCCCTATTACAATTTTGCCATCAATATTATGTTGCTAGTGAAATTACTATAGGACAGAGATTTTGTGAAGGATAATATCTTTTAGCTCCCATAATGCATTGTCATCTCCATTTATCCAGAAGGGGTTAATTGTCATTGTGGAGGGATAAGCATTGTGTGTATTAAACATTGCTGCCTTCCAAGGGACCTACTGTACCAATTACAGTTGAGCTTCATTTAAGGAGATTTGAGGCGATTAAGTTACGGTAATTAGTGGGGTCTCATTTGCATGTACTTAGTCAAATTAATTTGCAGAGATTTGTGTAATATCTTTTTAATTTGGTAAGTGGTCTTTGTGGAGCCCTGAATTTTGTTTGTAAACATCATGTTCCTATTTATAACTTTCTATGTCATTTTTATTCCTCGGAGCCATATTGGCTATTTGGGCAAACGTAAATTCTTAAGGGTCCAATTAAATTAGATCCTGCAGAAGGATTTCCCCGAATGTATCTAATTCTGTTCTAACCAGAATGAGGATGATTAAGATTTGTGGTAGTACAGCAGCATAATCTCAGGACGCAGATAATGGGCAGCATAGCCTAATACTGAGTAATAAAAGTAATTTGGTGCCCTAAAGCTCTTTATATATTCACTTTACTTCTTACTGATAAGGCGGAGGATAATTCTTTCTCTGGATAAATGAGTTCACTTTGCTGAGGCTTAGTTAATTGTTAAAAATGGCTGCTTACTGTATAACATTGCTTTTTTTTTTTTTTTACTTTTGTCTTAATGAAAGAGCTCAGCGATTTGTGGTTTCATTTGTGACTTAGACAAAGTCTTGAATATATAACCTAAAGCCTTGAACCACAGAATATGCTGCAGAGGAAAATCAACCATTTTACTATTTCATTTTAGAAGTATAAATAAACTATTTAATAAAGACTCCACTGAGACAATCACAATGTTATATGGTCGGAACTAGGCAAGTTTCAGACGACCTAGCCTTAACGCTGTATACCCATTTGTTTATATTGATGCATTAAAGATTGTGGCTTGTTGCATTAAATGCAATATTTTGGAGATATTCTTTCCTAGGGGAGAATCAGAGGCACATGGATTGCCTGTGGTCCCGTAGCATGGAACTGCAAGAGACTCAGTGTGTAACCATGAGTGTATCCGAATATGTTTTGTAGGACTAATTCTTGTGGTGTATAAAAACTATAAATATTTTTTCTACTGTTTGTCATTAGCTAGATGGCCCCCCACTGGGTAGATAGGAATACCCCCTCCCTCCTTCTCTTTCTTAACCCCTTAACGACCATGGACGTAAATGTGTGTCCTGGTTTGGCGGGACTTCCCGCGCCAGGACGTACATTTACGTTCTGTGTATGACCACGAGCATCGGAACAGTGCTCGCGTCATACACGGCAGGTTCCGGTAGCAGCAGGAGACCCGCCCGTAATGGCCGACATCCACGATCGCACGGATGTGCGTCATTAACCCCTCAGATGCCGCAATCCAATCATCAAGCATGGCGGCCGGAGGTCCCCTCACCTGACTCTGCCCGTCTCCCGGGGTCTTCTGCTCTGGTCTGAGATCGAGCAGACCAGAGCAGAAGATCACCAATAATACTGATCAGTGCTGTGTCCTATACATAGCACTGAACAGTATTATCAATAAAAGAATTGCTATAGATAGTCCCCTATGGGGACATAAGAAGTGTAAATAAAAGTTGAAAAATGTAAAAATAAAAAGTAAAAAAAAGTGAAAAATCCCCTCCCCCAATAAAAATTGTCAGTTTTTTCCATTTTACCCCCAAAAAGCATAAAAATGTTTTTTTTAAAACATATTTGGTATCGCCGCATGTGTAAATGTCCGTACTATCAAAATATAATGTTGATTCTCCCGTACGGTGAATGGCGTAAATGTAAAAAAAAAAAAAAAAAAAGTCCAAAAATGCAGCTTTTTTGTCACATTTTATTTAAAAAATAATAATAAAAAATTATCTAAAAGTTTTATATATGCAAATGTGGTATCAATAAAAAGGACAGATGACGGCGCAAAAAATGAGCCCTCATACCGCCCTATATACGGAAAAATGAAAAAGTTATAGGTGGTCAAAATAGGGCGATTTTAGATTACTGATTTTGTACAAAAAGTTTTAGATTTTATTTAAGCGGTACAAAAATATAAAAGTATCTAGCCATGGGTATCATTTTAATCATATTGACCCACAGAATAAAGAACACGTCATTTTTACAGTAAAGTGTATAGTGTGAAAACAAAACCCTCCAAAATGCGCAAAATTGTGTTTTTTTACATTTCCTCCCTAAAAAATTTTTTGGGGGGTTCGCCCTACATTTTATGGTAAAATGAGAGGTTTCATTACAAAGTACAATTGGTCACGCAAAAAACAAGCCCTTATATGGGTCTGTAGATGGGAATATAAAGGCGTTATGGATTTTAGAAGGCGAGGAGGAAAAAACTAAAACGCTAAAATAAAATTGGCCTGGTCCTTAAGGTGAAAATGGGCTTGGTCCTTAAGGGGTTAATAGTGCTCCCTGCACACACAAAAAAAAAAAAAATAGAGAAAACTGTTACTCACCTCTTCCCTGTTGTGTCCTCTTCCTCCAGTGCAGGCGGTGTTGTGATGACGTCATCACGCCAATTCCACTTTGTGACGGAGATGTCAGCTGGGAAGTGTTCTTTACTCTACAATTGCATGTGTGCCCTGAAGACGTACATGTAGTTGTAAGTGGCGACTGTTCGGTTTCCCTTCCTGTAGGGGAAGTCCGCTGAAAATGTCCACTGTAGCTTATGATATAACAATACAAATATCAAGGTTAAAGGTGTATTGTTCTATGATATTGCTCAGTGGATCTCATCTGTTTTGTACTTACAATGCATTGTACAGTATGTACCATATCTCCAGATTATAATATACAGTGTTCCCTCAATATACGATGGTAATCCGTTCCAAATGGACCATCGTTTGTTGAAACCATCGTATGTTGAGGGATCCGTGCAATGTAAAGTATAGGACAGTGGTCTACAACCTGTGGACCTTCAGATGTTGCAAAACTACAACACCCAGCATGCCCGGACAGCCAACGGCTGTCCGGGCATGCTGGGAGTTGTAGTTTTGCAACATCTGAAGGTCCGCAGGTTGTAGACCACTGGTATTGAAGGTTATACTCTAGTGTCCCCGCCACTCCGGACCGTCACCGCTGCCCTGGATGTCGCCTTCCATCACTGTTGCCGCGTCCCCGAGGTGTCCCCGACGCTCCGGCAAGGCCTCTGCTTCCCCGGCATCCTCGCTCTCCGTCGTCGCCATCACGTCGCTACGCACGCCGCTCCTATTGGATGACGGGACGGCGTGCACAACGACGTGATGACGACGATGGAGAGCGCCGACGATGCAGGGGATCCCGAAGAGGACACGCCGGAGCCCCGAGGACAGGTAAGTGATCGTCAGCGGACCATACGGGGCACCGTAAACGGCTATCCGGTGGCAGCTGAAGCAGTCTGCGCTGCCGGATAGCCGTTTATGCGATGGCCCCGACATACAAAAGCATCGTACGTTGATGCTGCCTCTGAGAGGCCATCGTATGTTGAAATGATCGTATGTCGGGGCCATCGTAGGTCAAGGAGGGTCACTGTACCATATCTGTAGATTACAATGTTGATGATGATGTTTATCATGTTTTACAGAAACGGGAGGAATCTGTATTTCACCTCGTCCATCAGAGCATGATGCGGAGATCATCCCAGCAATGGCTATGAGACCTTTCTTTGGGATAAGACCTACGCTATTAAATGAAAAGGTAAGTGATGGTCTCTTCAATACTACAGTAACAAATAACATCTTTTCGTTCTGTTATGTTTCTACTTACTGCGGCTGTGGCCCTGTCCCCTAATACTGCAGAATGGCCATCCACCAGATGACTATAGGCTGCCATTCTCCACCGTGCCATCCTGGGCATAAATAAAAAGTGTAGATGGACCATCACCATAGACATATTGCTCAATGTCATGTTAGTTTTTGGATAAAATATAAATAAATAAATAAATAAATAAATGCTTATCCAAAGAAGGATTTCTCCAATCTTTTATTTATGATTCTAGTACCACTACATGGTACTCCTGTTATAACCTGTATTTCTGTCACCAGGGCAAAGTTATTGAAGGTGGGGATGTCTCAGGCGCACTCTGTATTGCCCAACCTTGGCCTGGTATGGCCAGAACAATATACGGAGACCATCAAAGATTTATTGATGCATATTTCAAGACATATCCAGGTATATCTGTACTGTTATGGTCTAAGGTCAATACTACTATCTTGTATCCAACCCAACATTTCACTTGTCTATTACTTACAAGAATTGCATAGTCATAATTGATAAGAATGTAAGTTAGAAATCACTGATAAAGCTGAAGACAGTCATTCATGAAAGAAAGCCTCCACCCTGAAAAGATGTATTTATTTCTAAAACATTGCTTTCTTATTAGCTTTCAGAAAAAAAACAATTCTTGCGCATTTATAGTCCCCATCAGTTCTGTAGATAACCCATGCTTAGTAGCTAGGACCCAGCCATCTGCACCATCATTATTAGTATATTCTAATTTAATGACACAGCAATATGGCAGGCAGTCTTTAAAGGGGTACTCCCGTGGAAAACTTTTTTTTTTTTTTTTTTTAAATCAACTGGTGCTAGAAAGTTAAACAGATTTGTAAATCACTTCGTAATCCTTCCAGTACTTTTTAGGGGCTGTATACTAAAGATAATTACAAAAAAGAAATGCATTTCCTCTGATGTCATGACCACAGTGCTCTCTGCTGACCTCTGCTGTCCATTTTAAGTACTGTCCAGAGCAGCATATGTTTGCCATGGGGATTTTCTCCAGCTCTGGACAGTTCCTAAAATGGACAGCAGAGGTCAGCAGAGAGCACTGTGGTCATGACTAGAGATGAGCGAACTTACAGTAAATTCAATTCGTCACAAACTTCTCGGCTCGGCAGTTGATGACTTATCCTGCATAAATTAGTTCAGCTTTCAGGTGCTCCGGTGGGCTGGAAAAGGTGGATACAGTCCTAGGAGACTCTTTCCTAGGAATGTATCCACCTTTTCCAGCCCACCGGAGCACCTGAAAGCTGAACTAATTTATCCAGGATAAGTCAGCAACTGCCGAGCCGAGAAGTTCATGACGAATCGAATTTACTGTCAGTTCGCTCATCTCTAGTCATGACATCAGAGGAAATTAATTTCTTTTTTGGATTTCTCTTTAGTATACAGCCCCTAAAAAGTACTGGAAGGATTAAGATTTTTTTTAATAGAAGTGATTTATAAATCTGTTTAACTTTTTGGCACCAGTTGATTTAAAAAAAAAAAAAAAAAAGGTTTCCACGAGAGTACCCCTTTAAAGAAGTGCCTGATCTGTAACACTTATTGCCTATTCACAGTATGGGAATAAATATATGATCACCCACCCCTGTGCGATCTTAACAACAGGGGTCCCAAGTCGCCCATGTAGCAGCGTTCATATGTGCCAAGTCTCCCATGTAGCAGCGTTCATATGTGCCAAGTCTCCCATGTAGCAGCGTTCATATGTGCCAAGTCGCCCATGTAGCAGCGTTCATATGTGCCAAGTCTCCCATGTAGCAGCGTTCATATGTGCCAAGTCTCCCATGTAGCAGCGTTCATATGTGCCAAGTCGCCCATGTAGCAGCGTTCATATGTGCCAAGTCTCCCATGTAGCAGCGTTCATATGTGCCAAGTCTCCCATGTAGCAGCGTTCATATGTGCCAAGTCTCCCATGTAGCAGCGTTCATATGTGCCAAGTCTCCCATGTAGCAGCGTTCATATGTGCCAAGTCTCCCATGTAGCAGCGTTCATATGTGCCAAGTCGCCCATGTAGCAGCGTTCATATGTGCCAAGTCGCCCATGTAGCAGCATTCATATGTGCCAAGTCGCCCATGTAGCAGCGTTCATATGTGCCAAGTCTCCCATGTAGCAGCGTTCATATGTGCCAAGTCGCCCATGTAGCAGCGTTCATATGTGCCAAGTCTCCCATGTAGCAGCGTTCATATGTGCCAAGTCGCCCATGTAGCAGCGTTCATATGTGCCAAGTCTCCCATGTAGCAGCGTTCATATGTGCCAAGTCTCCCATGTAGCAGCGTTCATATGTGCCAAGTCTCCCATGTAGCAGCGTTCATATGTGCCAAGTCTCCCATGTAGCAGCATTCATATGTGCCAAGTCTCCCATGTAGCAGCGTTCCCAGATCCTCTGGATGGACAACCCCTTAAAGAATGCCAGCCAGAATGTTCAAAATGTAAATTCCAAAACAATTTTATATGCTCTGGACAGGGCTCCGTTCACACTGCCAGTGCCAGGCTGGATGAACAATGGACATTAAATGTGATTAAATAGACACCATTCACTTGTACTTGTTCGTCTGTCAGGGTCCAGTGTGGGGTCTTTCATTTGAAAGTAAGAATAGCACAGCATGCCATACTTAATAGTTTGTCATGTTGACTCATTTTAGGATATAAAAAATGATATTATCCAGTAGCATTCATTACAGGGGTTATCCAGGAAAAATAACTTTATATATCAACTGGTTCCAGAAAGTTCAACAGATTTGTAAATGACTTCTATTAAAAAAACTTAATCCTTTCTGTACTTATAAGCTGCTGAAGTTGAGTTGTTCTTTTCTGTCTAAGTCCTCTCTGATGACACGTGTCTCGGGAACTGCCCAGTTAAGAAGCAAATCCCCATAGCAAACCTCTTCTACTCTGTGCAGTTCCCGAGACAAGCAGAGATGTCAGCAGAGAGCACTGTTGCCAGACAGAAAACAATAACTCAACTTTAGCAGCTGATAATTATTGAAAGTATTAAGATTTTTTTTAATAGAAGTAATTTACAAATCTGTTTAACTTTCTGGAACCAATTGATATAAAAAAAAGTTTTTTCCTGGATAACCCTTTTAAGATATAATTTGTATAATTCATTATCTGCCATCACATGACATTTTACCTCTCCGTAACAGGTTATTATTTTACCGGTGATGGAGCCTATAGGTCAAATGAAGGTCACTACCAGATAACAGGTCGATTGGATGACGTTATAAACATCAGTGGGCACCGGCTTGGCACTGCAGAGATTGAAGATGCATTGGTATGTATATTCTCCTAATGGCAAAATATTTCATTTATTAAATAGTTATTGTAAA
Organism: Hyla sarda; assembly: GCF_029499605.1. Classification (NCBI taxonomy): domain Eukaryota; kingdom Metazoa; phylum Chordata; class Amphibia; order Anura; family Hylidae; genus Hyla; species Hyla sarda. The sequence goes on from NC_079191.1 coordinate 352,566,819, forward strand.
TACACAACAGAAATGTTTTTGTAAATTAGCAAGTGACGGGAGTGCTACTCTGAGCAGGGCAGAGCACACTACTGTACATTGTATACTGACAGGAGTGCCTGCTCTTCACAAGCTGGGCCAGCAGATATACAGCCATGGTCACAGCTTGACTGAGCAGGAGGTTTACAATGTATACCTCCTGCTCAGTAAGTAAAGAGTTAAAGGGATACTCCGAAGGAAAAAATTAAATGTTTTCGGATCAACTTGTGTCAGAAAGTTATACAGATTTGTAAATTACTTTTATTTAAAAATCTTAAAGGAGAACTCCGGAATAGGAAAATTATCGTCCATACTGCTGGCAGTTAAAAAACCAAACAGGTACATACCTTCCTTCGCTCCCCCGGTGCCTCCGATAACAGGCTCCGGCCTCTGCCGCGATCCTCTTCCTGGTTGCTGGTGATCGGCGAGTCATACTGCACTCAGCCAATCACCAGCCGCAGCCAAGTCCCGACTTGGCCGGCGATAGGCTGAGCGCAGTAAGACTCGCCGACCACTGGCAACCAGGAAGAGGATCGCGGCAGAGGCCGCAGCCGGTTACTGGAGGCATCGGGGGAGCGAAGGAAGGTATGTACCTGTTTATTTTTTTTTTACTGCCGGCAGTATGGATGATAATTTTCCTATTCCGGAGTTCTCCTTTCATCCTTCCAGTACTTATGAGCTGCAGTATGCTTCAGAGGAAATTGTGTCAGTCTGACCAAAGTACTACAAGGGTTAAATGGGTTATCCAGGAATTTTTATATATATATATATATATATATATATATATATATATATATATATATATATATATATATCTCAACTGGCTACAGAAAGTTAAACAGATTTGTAAATTACTTCTATAAAAAAATCTTAATCCTTTCAGTACTTATGAGCTTCTGAAGTTAAGGTTGTTCTTTTCTGTCTAAGTGCTTTCTGATGACACCTGTCTTGGGAACCGCCCAGTTTAGAAGAGGTTTGCTATGGGGATTTGCTTCTAAACTGGGCGGTTCCCGAGACACGTGTCATCAGAGAGCACTTAGACAGAAAAGAACAACCTCAACTTCAGAAGCTCATAAGTACTGAAAGGATTAAGATTTTTTAATAGAAGTAATTTACAAATCTGTTTATCGTTCTGGAGCCAGTGGATATATATATATATTAAAAAAAATTACGTTTTTTCCTGGATATCTTAGCAAAAAAAATTTACAAATCTGAATACCTGTCAGGCTCTGGATCTGAAGTACCCCTTTTTCCCCTCTGGACTACCCTTTAAGGAGGGATGCTCTGTATATATAGATAGTTGTGACCTGATAGGACACAAGGGGTTAACTAGCAATACTCAACATTGCTGAATAAACCCTCCAGTGCTGTATAGCCGCCGACACAGCTCATACAGAGGTGGGACTCCCATCACTATGTCCCCTAATAAGGCGTAAAAATGCTAGAAATATCATTTATAGGTGGACTTTAGATTCAGTAATGAAAACGAACACCTATCCAAAAGATTGGAAGCAAAATGAAATCACTGACATGTACATTATTCAACAGGAAGTAACAGTAAGATATCCAGTGAGATTATTCCTAGAGAAAATGTATTGATAAGATAAACTTTGCCTTATCATTCTCATGCTTTCCTAAAGACTTCCTAAGAAATCACACCTGTTCCCTGACCTATAGAACCATAAATATGTCACCTAAAGATCAAGTAGTCAGTAAGGTGACTGAAAGTGCAGGAACAAACTGTGCACTGGCCGGAAAATTGCAGGGGAGTAGCAGGTATAAAAGCCAGGTGGGTTTATTCAACAAAGATGCAACGCGTTTCGCTGCGCATGCGCAGCGAAACACGTTGCATCTTTGTTGAATAAACCCACCTTGCTTTTATACCAGCTGCTCCCCTGCAATTTTTCGGCCAGTGCAGAATTTGTTCCTGCACTTTGTCACCTTGCTGCCTATTAATTTCCAGGAAGGCTGCGGATGATCTGCTTACTATCTACATGCGCTATCCATTGTTGTGTGTGAGCTCACACCACTAGACTCGTTCACAACCAAAATGTTCGTTTCGCATCATTTTTTTGGGATAAACATTTTTTCGGTTCTGTTAAAGGGGTACTCCCGTGGAAAACATTTTTTTTTTTTAAATCAGCTGGTGCCAGAAAGTAAAACAGATTTTTAAATCACTTCTATTAAAAAATCTTAATCCTTCCAGTACTTTTTAGGGGCTGTATACTAAAGAGAAATCCAAAAAAGAAATGCATTTCCTCTGATGTCATGACCACAGTGCTCTCTGCTGACCTCTGCTGTCTATTTTAGGAACTGTCCAGAGCAGCATATGTTTGCTATGGGGATTTTCTCCTACTCTGGACAGTTCCTAAAATGGACAGCAGAGGTCAGCAGAGAGCACTGTGTTCATGACATCAGAGGAAATGCATTTCTTTTTTGGATTTCTCTTTAGTATGCAGCCCCTAAAAAGTACTGGAAGGATTAAGATTTTTTTAATAGAAGTGATTTACAAATCTGTTTAACTTTCTGCCACCAGTTGATTTAAAAAAAAAAATTTCCACGGGAGTACCCCTTTAAACCTTCGGGATACAGTAATTCGTTTTATTCTGTTTTCGGACGCATTCGTATATATTTTTTTTTCGGTTCTATTCCAAAACTGTTCGGCTGTCGGATGCATTCGTTATTTCGGATCTATTCGATATATATAATTCTTTTCACTTTTGTTTTCGGACGATTTCGTTATTCGTTTTAATGCTTATTTCTAACGCAGGCCTTGCTGATCCTCTCTTGTAAAAAATAGCAGGTGTTACCTTAGCTTGTTTTGCAGTTGTCTCTGTGCCAGTAGCCAAGTTTTCCTCAGGTAAACTGTCCATTTCTGCAAATCCAGTGACTCCAGTAACACCAGGCAAACTCTCACAGGACTAAGTCACAACTAATTAAACAGCCTCACTGTCTGTGGTACAGTAGGGATCGACTGGAATAAGCTAATTGGCTAAAAGGTATCATGTAACAATGAACTCCGATCATGTGACCTCCCAAGGACCAATTGAAAAAATCGAATTAATTATTTACGTTCGTTTTACGGTTAACGAATGCATTCGTTATCTTACGAATGCATTCGTTATTTTATGAATGTATTCGTTAATCTGATGTTCGTATTATCGCGGTCATTCGGTAATGTTCCAAATATGTTTTCGTGCGTTCGGATCAATCCGAACGCAAGAAAATGGTAAAATTTGTATAAATTAGCATTCGTGCTGAAACAAATTGCACATGTCTACATACAACTGTGAAAAGCTTGTGGGTGTAGGGTAGGTAGGGTGTAGCTGTGCAGTGATGAAAGGGTGTTGGATTAGCCCTTAACTGTCGTGACGCCAGGGTGCGGATTCCTCTCTGAATATATATCCTACCGCCACCCGTCCCAGGAACGATAGGGAGGAATAAAGGATTGTCCACAACCTTAATTCTAGTAAACTGAAGATAACTTTACTGCAGATTTTATGCAGGTTAAACGTAGTAACAGTCTTTACAAAGGACTGGACTTTAGGCTCCTCACAGGTTTGGTCGGGACCGTATAGGGAATAATCTTGAAGTAATTGCTTTACGCTGTTCCACTGTATTTAGGGGAATTATTTAGGTCCAGCAGTCACGTAGGATTAGGATTGAGTTAGATTGAACTCACGGTTTTGTATTCGGCTGAAGTTAGCAGGCTTCAGGCCTAGATTTGTCTTGCAGGTATACACGAAGCTTCTCTCTCTCTGCTAGTCCGGAACCCAAGAGAGTTGCTGCTTGCTTTGAAGCCAGGAAACAAGAGAGCGAGGATTGGATAACAGCGCCCTTATACCTAAAGGGGCGGGCTTCAAGCTTATTCAGGAGTCAGTCCTAATACAAAGCATTGTGGTACGACATGTGACATGAGCACATGACCTGGAAGGTCCTTAACCTTAGCAGAACAATATAATTATTAATCATGTGACCTAAGGTCCTGGAAGCAACATTTACACTATACATTATATATATAATATATACACACAAAATTAAAGAAGGAAGAGGTGACTAGGGGTTATCCCACTAAGAGCATCCTATCAGTACGGAGGAACTCTGACTATGGGGACTTATAACACAAGGTACAGTACGTGTACAGTACCGGGATACCACACAAACTTATCTGGTAAGCGGTTGTGGATGGCTCCCTTCCCCCCCTCTATCTGACCCCGAGGTTCTACACACTGAGCGCCTTCTACCTTTTTTCTTTCAAGGCATTATATCTATGGAGCTACCCCAGGAAAATACGACAAGAAGATCTTGGCTATATAGGATAGATGGGGACAGGTATTCATGGACACACAGCCCATCTTTGCACAATGGCATGCCTACCCAGTAATGGCACCTTCATGTATAGGCTATGTCATAGCAAAGGAGGAGTTGTCTTCTGCAGTATGAAGTCCAACTCCGCCACAATCACCTGCAGCAACAAACAGGTTAACAACATAAAAAAGCTTATCATTATCTTTATGGTCACTTTGTGAGCCTTTTGCTGGATGCCACATCAGCTGATATGCCCAAGGCCTCTGCCTTCAGCATTGCATTTATTCTACTAGAAAGGAAGGGTAATAGTTCAAACACCATCTAACAATTCATCATACAATTGCCTACAAATTATTTTATACATTTATGCCAAAGACTTTTTTCAACTATTCCACTTTTCAGGATGAACATCCAGATGTTCCAGAAACTGCTGTTATTGGTTTCCCCCATGACATCAAAGGAGAAGGTAGAATATTCTTGCTGTTCTAATTTTTATTTAAAAAAAATGACAACACATTACTGTAAGGCTGCATTCACACCTCGTTTTTACTTTCAGGTGCCGCATCAGGCTGGGGGAGGGGCAAACTGGGCTCTCCCGTACCCCAGCCAGACCAGCGCTGAAATCCATTTACTTTAATGAGCCGACCGGAGTCAAACGGTGAACCGGTCGGCTTATTTTTGACCCGTATCCGGTTTTAGGGACGGTCAGGAAACCGCATACGGGTCAAAAATGAGCCGACCGGAGTAACCGTTTGACTCCGGTCGGCTCATTAAAGTAAATGGATTTCAGTGCTGGTCTGGCTGGGGTACGGGAGAGCGCAGTTTGCCCCTCCCCCAGCCTGATGCGGCACCTGTAACGTAAAAACGAGGTGTGAATGCAGCCTTATTGTTTTTACGGTTATCCCGTGATCATTTTATTGGTATCTTAATAGCTTTTCATTACTTCATCCATAAGCTTTATGTTGCATTTATTATTATTAATATTCTGACTATTTTGCAATTCCATTGCCAGTGCATTAGTCAGATTGCCTTTATCAGACATATTAGTTCTCTATTCACACATTAAAGGGGTACTCCGGTGGAAAACTATTTTTTATTTTTTTTTTAAATCAACTAGTTCCAGAAAGTTAATCAAATTTGTAAATTACTTTGATTAAAAATTCTTAATCCTTCCAGTACTTATCAGCTGCTGTATGTTCCAGAGGAAGTTGCATTTTTTTCTGGAAATCTTTTCAGTCTGACCACAGTGCTCTCTGATGACACCTCTGTCCATGTCGGGAACTGTCCAGAGTAGAAGCAAATCCCCATAGCAAACCTCTCCTGCTCTGGACAGTTCCTGACATGGACAGAGGTGTCATCAGAGAGCACTGTGGTCAGACAAAAAATAACTCCAGAAAGAAATACACATTTCTCTGTAGTATACAGCAGCTGATAAGTACTGGAAGGATTACGATTTTTAAAGAAAACATTTATTTACAAATCTGTTTAACTTTCTGGCACCAGTTGATTTAAAAAAAAAAATAGTTTTCCACCGGAGTACCCCTTTAAGGATTTGATGAGGATTATGTAATGGAATCTGTGTTGAATCCTCACAACACCTTGCATCCGAAGCGGTGTAATAGATTTCTTTAACTTCATGCACATGCACTGAAAAAAATATGTGTGTGGATTTTGCCGCACTGCGGAATCAAAATCATCCTCAGAAATGTTGAGCGCGCCCATTATTTCTGTGCATCCTGCAATGAAAAGCCGTGGATTAGCCACACGCAGATTATACTATTGAATGGGGCTAATCCTCATGTGGATTTACCAAAACATCCGCTGCAGAGATCTGAGTGTCTAAATACACATAGGCGAATGCAAATGTGTCAACATACCCTCTGTTTTGTTTTTAAATCGGATCATGTTAATAAAAAAAATAATAATATGTATATATATATAATTTAGGAATGCTACTTTCATGTTAATGCTTATTGGACAACATCAGCAAAGCTAACCTTTATTCACACTTGCCCAAACCATAATTCAGGCATTCTCACAGAGACAAAAAGGGAGAGGAAAAGTTGACCCTTTGCTTATGGCAACCAATCAAACTGTTTCTTTCATTTTTCAGAGGTCCTTTTAAAAATGAAAGAAGCGCGCTGATTGGTTGCTATGGGCAACTGGTCAACTTTTCCTCTGCACAGGTTTTGATAAATCTCCCTACGAGTCCAGAACCTCCAACTATTGCTCATCAGTGAATGGACCGAGATTCAATTCCCACTTGGATTTTAACCCCTTAAGGACCACAGGTTTTTCTGTTTTAGCACCTTCGTTTTTTCCTCCTCACCTTTTAAAACTCATAACTCTTTCAATTTTGCACCTAAAAATCCATATGATGGCTTATTTTTTGTGCCACCAATTCTACTTTGCAATGACATCAGTCATTATACCCAAAAATCTACAGCAAAACGGAAAAAAAAAATCATTCTGCGACGAAATTGAAGAAAAAACGCCATTTTGTAACCTTATCTTTATTCTGTAGGTCCATACGATTAAAATGATCCCCTACTTATATAGGTTTCATTTTGTCATACTTCTAGAAAAAGTCATAACTACATGCAGGAAAATTTTAATGTTTAAAATTGTCATATTCTGACCCCTATAACTTTTTTATTTTACCGCGTATGGTGCAGTGTGAGGGCTCATTTTTTGTGCCATGATCTGAAGTTTTTAGCGGTACCATTTTTGTATTGATCGGACTTTTAGATCGCTTTTTATAAATTTTTTCATGACATAAAAAGTGACCTAAAATAAGTTATTTTGGACTTTGGAATTTTTTTGCACGTACGCCATTGGCCATGTGGTTTCATTAATGATATATTTTTATAGTTCGGACATTTACGCACACGGCGATACCACATATGTTTATATTTATTTTTATTTACATGTTTTTTTTATGGGAAAAGGGGGGTGATTTGGACTTTTATTAGGGAAAGGGTTAAATCACATTTATTAACTTTTTTTTACACTTTTTTTTTGGGCAGTGTTATAGCTCCCATAGGGACCTATAACACTGCACACACTGATCTTTTACACTGATCACTTTGCATTGATCAGTGTTATCGGCGATTGCTCAAGCCTGCATCTCAGGCTTGGAGCAATCAATCGCCGAACGGACGCATCGGAGGAAGGTAAGAGGACCATTCTCTCGCGTCCTAGCTGATCGGGACACTGCATTTTCACTGCGGTGGTCCCGATCAGCCCCATTGAGCAGCCGGGAAGCTTTTACTTTCGTTTTAGGCGCGGCGTTCAAAGTTGAACGCCGCGTCTAAAGGGTTAATAGCTCACGGCACCGCGATCACTGCCGCGTGTTATTAGCCCTGGGTCCCGGCTTCAGTTACATGCCGGGACCGACCCGATATGACACGCGTTATATCGCGGAAGCCGGCCAAGGACGTAAATATACGTCATTGGTCGTTAAGGGGTTAATACACAGGGGGAATTTTTGATGGTAAAATGTGAAGCAAATGCTTATAAATGGTAGATACAAAATCCATAGTGTTCCCTAGGGCAACAACTAGGAACATACCCTGTGTTTGATCGAATGGATTAACAACCAAAAAGCACTTGCTGGTGAAATATTATTTGTTTTATTGGATAAAGTGATTCTTTAGACTGTCAATTGCATTTAGAGAGGCTGAACGCATGGGGTAATGTGACCTCCATAGCTAGCGAAAAGGCATTTTAATGGATTAGTAACTCACTAGGAAATGTGTAATAGAATGTGAATGTACGATAATATGTAAATTAAGTTAGCAGAGTAAATGTGGGTTTGTTCCTGGAAGGTTCACACTTGGGTAATTATAAATGATATATATATATAGTTGTAGTTGATTAGGTCCTGGCATGAAATAGATCCATATACCCCCATTCACCTGAAGAGGCCAAAAGTGGTTCTTTTTTGCCTCCATCTGGAATGTACACATTGCTCAATGGAATAGCGTGGACCTCTGCACTATACTGCAGACTTTACTTTTTATTTTTACTATGGGGCCCCATGCGTTACCACTAAGTGGCATCTGTCATAGATGTACACCAGACAAAATACATCAGGGACTCCCACCAATGTATTCCTCAGATAGACACTTCTAACCCAGTGGGAACTCAACTTAAACCTATGCTGACACATCTTCACCACAGGCCGTTAAGTTTTTACAAAAAGGCATTGAAGAGAAATGGTATCTTAGACACTAGTTGGTGGTAAATGTTATAATAGGCTCAAGATGATGTGTTTTTGATGGGTTTTATGGGTGGCTTTCCTCACCCAGGAAGCCCTGGAAGGGATAGCATAGGACTGGAGGGGCACATGACAGGGGGATTATACAGTGTGGCAGGGGTTAAATGTATGTGGATAGTGAGATCTGTCAACCACACGGAGAAGGGAGTTCACCAGTAGACCGTGCTAGATTTAGCTAGCTTAAAGGGGAGTACCAAAAGGATAGGGGATAAGATGTCAGGTCGCCGGGGTCCCACTGCTGGGGACCCCTGGGATCGGCGCTGCGGTATCAATATCTTTTGGGGACAAACATCTGGCACCTTCGCAGGTTTTTGCCACAGCCATGGCATCAACATAGACAGTGATTTGAAACGGAAGCAGACAGCTTCATAAATACTTTAGTGGTGTGCTAGGTTACGTCCTATAGACGTGAATAAAAAATGAGCTGCAGTTACCCAGCACGGCCACTACAGAATGTACAGCGCTGTCTACAATCATCTATGTTCTCTGTATCTGCCAGTGCTGCAGCTCCAGAAAACAGCTACTTGGCGGTGGGTACCAGTTGTCAGACCCCCATCGATCAGATATTAATGGCCTATCCTGAAGATATGTCATATACTAATGGCTTGTGTAAAAAAACATCTTATTTCTTTTTAACCCCTTCATGACCCAGCCCATTTTCACCTTCAGGACCTGGGAATTGTTTGAAAATCTGACCACTGTCACTTTAAACATTAATAGCTCTGCAATGCTTTTACTTATCATTCTGATTCCGAGATTGTTTTTTCGTGACATATTCTACTTTATGTTATCGGTAAAATTTCACTGATATTTGTATCCTTTCTTGGTAAAAAATCTAAAAATGTCATGAAAATTTTGAAAATTTAGCATTTTTCTAACTTTGAAAGTCTCTGCTTGAAAGGAAAATGGATATTCCAAATAAATTACATATTGATTCACATATACAATATGTCTACTTTGTATTTGCATAAAAAAATTGACAAGTTTTTACTTTTGGAAGACACCAGAGGGCTTCAAAGTTCCGCAGCAATTTTCCAAGTTTTCTCAAGATTTTCAAAATCGTAATTTTTCAGGGCCCAGTTCAGGTTGGAAGTGGATTTTAAGGGTCTTCATATTAGAAATACCCCACAAATGACCCCATTATAAAAACTGCACCCCCCAAAGTATTCAAAATGACATTCAGTAAGTGTATTAACCCTTTAGGTGTTTCACAGGAATAGCAGCAAAGTGAAGGAGAAAATTCTAAATCTTCATTTTTTACACTCGCATTTTCTTGTAGACCCAATTTTTGAATTTTTACAAGGGGTAAAAGGAGAGAAATCACCCTAAAATTTGTAACCCAATTTCTCTCGAGTAAGTAAACACCTAATATGTGTATGTAAAGTGTTCGGCGGGCGCAGTAGAGGGCTCAGAAGGGAAGGAGCGACAATGGGATTTTGGAGAGTGTGTTTTTCTGAAAGGGTTTTTGGGGGGCATGTCCCATTTAGGAAGCCCCTATGGTGCCAGAACAGTGGACCCCCCCCCCCACATGTGACCCCATTTTGGAAACTATACCCCTCATGGAATTTAATAAGGGGTGCAGTGAGCATTTACACCCCACTGGCGTTTGACAGATATTTGAAACGGTGGACTGTGCAAATGAAAATTTTTATTTTTCATTTTCACAGACCACTGTTCCAAAAATCTGTCATACGCCAGTGGAGTGAAAATTCTCACTGCACCCCTTATTACATTCCGTGAGGGGTGTAGTTTCCAAAATGGGGTCACATATGGATATTTATTGTTTTGCGTTTGTCAGAACTGCTGTAACAATCAGCCACCCCTGTGCAAATCGCCTCAAATGTACAAGGCGCACTCTCCCTTCTGGGCCTTGTTGTGCACCCCCAGAGCACTTTGCGCCCACATATGGGGTATCTCCGTACTCGGGAGAAATTGCATAAAAAATTTAGAGGGTCTTTTTTCCCTTTTACCTCTTGTGAAAATGAAAAGTATAGGGCAACACCAGCATGTCAGTGTAAAAAATTTATTTTTTTACACTAACATGCTGGTGTAGACCCCAACTTAACCTTTTCATAAGGGGTTAAAGAAGAAAAAGCCCCCCAAAATTTGTAAGGCAATTTCTCCCGAGTACGGCGATACCCCATATGTGGCCCAAAACTGTTGCCCTGAAATACGACAGGGCTCCAAAGTGAGAGAGCGCCATGCGCATTTGAGGCCTGAATTAGGGATTTGCATAGGGGTGGACATAGGGGTATTCTATGCCAATGATTCCCAAACAGGGTGCCTCCAGCTGTTGCAAAACTCCCAGCATGCCTGGACAGTCAATGGCTGTCCGGCAATACTGGGAGTTATTATTTTGCAACAGCTGGAGGCTCCGTTTTGGAAACAGTAGCGTACCAGACGTTTTTTATTTTTTGGGGGGGAGGGGGGGCTGTGTAGGGGTATGTGTATATGTAGTGTTTTTTACTTTTTACTTTAGGTTAGTGTTAGTGTAGTGTAGTGTTTTTAGGGTACAGTCACATGGGCAGAGGTTCACAGCAAGTTTGCCTTTGGGAGTTTGAGCTGCAGCGCAAAATTTGCGCCATCTCAAACTTGCAGCACTCACTGTAAACCTCCGCCCATGTGAGTGTACCCTGTACATTCACATTGGGGGGGAGGGGGCAAACATCCAACTGTTGCAAACTCCGAGCATGCCCTTTGGCTGTCCGTGCATACTGGGAGTTGTAGTTTTGCAACAGCTGGAGGCACACTGGTTTGGAAACACTAAGTTAAGTAATAAACTTTCAAGTGTTTTGCAACCAAACTTAGTGTTTCCAAACCAGTGTGCCTCCAGCTGTTGCAAAACTACAACTCCCAGCATGCATGGTCTGTCAGTGCATGCTGGGAGTTATAGTTTTGCAACAATTGCAACAGCTGGAGGCACTGAGGTAGGAAACGGACAATGTTTCCCAACTAGTGTGCCTACAGTTGTTGCAAAACTACAACTCCCAGCATGCCCAGACTGCCCAGGCATGCTGGAAGTTGTAGTTCGGCAATATCTGAAGGATCAGATGTTGCCGAACTACAACTTCCAGCATGCTTGGGCAGTCTGGGCATGCTGGGAGTTGTAGTTTTGCAACATCTGGAGGTCCACAGTTTGGAGACCACTGTATAATGGTCTCCAATCTGTGCTCTTCCAGATGTTAGAGAACTACAACTCCCAGCATGCCTGGACAGACTGAGCATGCTGGGAGTTGTAGTTTTGCAACATCTGGAAGAGCACAGATTGGAGACCATTATACAGTGGTCTCCAAACTGTGGACCTCCAGATGTTGCAAACTACAACTCCCAGCATGCCCAGAAAGCCAAAGGCTGTCTGGGCATGCTGGGAGTTGCAGTTTTGAAACTCCCAGAGGCCGTAAAGCGATCTCACTGCTGCCAATGAAGATGCCGCCCTGCTGCCGGAAACTCACCTCCGGGACGCAGCGCCGACGGGAACCGCCTGGAGGACGTCGCTCGCGCCAGGACCGCTCGGGACACCGCTCGGACGGGTAAGTGACGCCGGGGGACGGGTCAGGGACACTTAGCAGAGCGGTGTGTGTCCCGATCCCCGTGATCGGGACTCACACACCGCGCTGCTAAGTATTCTCATAGATTTGACTAGCTGATAGCAGCGATCGCTGGGGGGGGGGGGGGGGGGGGATGAAACCCCCCGTGGTCACATGGTAAGATGGCTGGCTATCAGTGATAGCCACCATCTTTCCGGGCGCTGCGGGATGCCGCGAGCAGCGGCAGAAATATTCATGACGTACCTGTATGTCATGGGTCGGGAACACCTTGCCACCCATGACGTACAGGTATGTCATAGGTCGGGAAGGGGTTAACAAAAAAAAAGTGAATCCCAATTTTCTATTATCAGTATTGTATAAAATATTCTTTCCTTGCATGCAGTATTGTAGATCAAACAATTGTCAACAATTTTATATTATTGTTTGTTAGAAAAATTATTGCTACGCATTAAAACAAATGAGGACTAACATAAGTTCCTCAATGTCTTAGCTTAACACCCCACTTCAAGGGTACCTCTCATCAAATAAACTTTTGATATATTTTAGATTAATGAATGTTGAATAACTTTCCAATAGCATGTTAATGAAAAATATGCTTCTTTCTATTGTATTTTTCCCTATCAGTCCTGTCAGCAAGCATTTCTGACTCATGCTGGAGTCCTAAACACTCAGAGCTGCCAGCCTGCTTTGTTCACAGCCAAACAGGCTGTGAACAAAGCAGGCTGGCAGCTCTGAGTGCTCTCTTTTGTGAACAAAGCAGACTGGCAGCTCGTAGTGTTTAGGACTCCAGCATGAGTCTGAAATGCTGGACTGGTAGGGAGACCCCTAGTGGTCATTTCTTCAAAGTGGAAAATTAAATAGAAAGAAGCATATTTTTTTTAATAACATGCAATTGTAAAGTTATTCTGCATACATTAATCTATAATATATCAAAAGTTTTTTTGATGAGAGGTACCCTTTAAATCATAACACTGCCAGTCAAAACACATACTAATGCCCTGAGAAATCAGCTCAAAGGACAGTTCATTAGGTTTCATGACTCCTATAAAGAGTTATTCAAGGTGCTAATCTATGGAAACTCCTCACTCAAGACTATCTAAGCTAATGAGTAACCCTCATAAAAGTACTGTACCTGTGTTACATAATCCAAGTCTCTTCCGCAAAATGATGGTCATCATCCGCAGTGCTCCTGCTCTCTCATAGAGTTGTATTGATGGGGCGTGTCAGCCTCCGCTTCGTGCGGTGGTTGACACGCCCCTTCCCTGCGGGAGATCACGGGGGGTCACACCGGTCGAACCCCCGGCGATCTGAAACTTATCTCCTATCCTTAGGATACGGGATAAGTTTTCCAATACTGGAAAACTCCTTTAACATCAATAGTGCAGAAGATAGTGGTACTTACAAAACCACCTTTCAAATGGCACTCAAATTTGTACTGTTACACGGGGTCATCCAGGACCAGAAAAATGGCTTGATATTTTATTTTTTCAGACACAGCACCCCTAATGTCCATATTGCAGTTTAGCCCCATGCACCTCAATGGGGAGGAACTGCAAAAACAGGGGCAGTCCATGAACTAGAAAACCCTTCTTTCTCATCCTGGACAATCTCTTTAAAGAGTACCCGTCACCAAAATAAACCTTTAATATATTGTTCTTTATGTAATTATAAGACACTTTGCTATTTACTTGCGGTTAAAATTCTAAACCTTTATATGTTTTTAATGTGATTGAAAAAACAGGCACTAGGTGGTTCTGTTCTGGTCCCTGTGCAAGTCAAACAGTTAGTTTGGTCTCCTCCCGACCTGGCAGGAGACCAAACTCAGAAAGTGCGTGCGGAGCATGGTGAGGCACAGCTCTCGCAGGCTTCAGTGATGTCGTGCCTGCTGGGGAACGCCCGTCTTCTCCTGCCGGGAGCTCACACAAAGTGAGCAAGAGGAAAGCTATGATACTGAGCTTTTTAGAGATCAGAAAAAAGGAGGGGTGTTAAGAGTAGTTAGGGAATATAATCTGAGTTAGTTTAGAAAATATGGTTTGATGACAGGTACTCTTTAAAATATAAAATGCATCAAATTTCTAAAATATGATTGTTTAGTATAGAAAGTGCGCACCAAACAAAACAGCTTCTGTTAAGGTGAGAAGGTAGTTAACCTTTCATTTAAATAACGCAAATGCTTGAGAATTTATTCCACATTTAGTGCAATCCATTTACTTGGCACAGCTCATAGTTTTCTACTAGTAACACAGAGGTAATTGCACTAAGGACTTGAGTAAGATCATATACTCAGCTATGAACAGTATGCCAAACCTTAGCTGAGAATAGTTTCCTTGACAATGTTTGAATGTACACTGCCATGGGGAAGGGTGAATAAAGGTAAGGTTTGCTGGGGTTTCCTGCCTCTACCTTCTATCAGCATGAACATGGAATAAGAATTTCTAAGTTTTAAAAGCATAATTAAAGGGTTACTCCGCTCTCCAGTGTCTGGAACATTGAGTTCCTGAAAACTGTGTGCGGGCTTCCATGTTCACGTCCCCCCCCCCCCTGATGTCACGCCCCATCATGTGACATCACGTCCCGCCTCCTCAATGCAAGTCTATGGGAGGGGGCGTGACTGCCGTCACGCCCCCTTCCCATAGACTTTCATTGAGAGGTCAGGCCGTGACATCCTGAGGGGGCAGGCGTGAACACGGAATCCTGGACACAGCGTTCAGGAACTCAATGTTCCGGATGCTGATGAGTGGAGTAACCCTTTAAGATTTCCTTTGGCATTCATGCCAATACTGTGAAGGTGTTTGCTGAGGTAGCAGGGCATGCAATGATCTGGGATCCTGGTAGGGATCCTAAGAGACATCCCAAAAGTCAGGGGTGTAGTAAAAGCAGGTACCAGAATCTGTATCAGGGCAGTTTAAGAGAACTAAAATAACATCTAGGAAATAAAGCCAAGAGTTGGACCAGAAGTCAGATGTCAACTGGGAGCAGGATAGGCCAGAAGCCACGGAAAACACACAGGAGGAACATTAAAGGAACCAAGCCATCATGGGGGCTAGGCAGCAGGTAAAGTGTCACTGGACACTTACAGAATAGATTATAAACAGGAATGTCACAGAATATGTCAGAATCAGATTGTCTTTGCAGAAGACAGAAACCATAAACCGTAAGGCAGGTTGAATCTCCTTCCAAATTAAAGACATTTTTCCTATAATTTTTCTCCAGTTTTAACTATTAAGTGATTGCAGCAGCTCATGCAAAAGGGGATTGAAGGCTGTAGAGATATCTAGTATGGAGCCACACAGCGATTGGATGCTGCTGTTCAGAATAACAATGAAAGTTGCGCGGAATTAGTTAGGTATGTAAGACATGGTTACAGCCAGAGAAAGGTCTAAGAAGATTTATACATAGTATTTAAAAAATAATAATAATATAATAATAACATTCAGTATAACTTGTAAATTAATTATCTTAATCTCTGCTATTTCTAGGTTTAGGGGTCCAGTGGGTGGTCCTACTGGTCGACAGTTATTTCTGAATGTATTCTCATTTAGGGAAGGCTGCCAATCGCTGATTCAAACCACTCAATGGTCTCTTAGGCAAAGAATAAACAGAGATCTAGATTTTTTTTTATGTACAATTTTTACTAAATCCTTTCCACAAGATATGTCATAAATGTCCAGATGAGAATACCCCTTTAACTAGATAATTAATAGGTTTTATATTGATATAACTTACATACCCAAATGGAATCTTTTACCATGTGATGTAATAAATACCAACATGTAGAAGACTGGCAGTATTCCCAGTTGTCCATGACCTATAAAGTTTTTATAATCAATAACCATGTCCAGTTCTTCTGAACATTGACGTTTACAATTTCCTGAGTACATAAGTGATATCATGCGAGGATAAGCATCATCGAAGACCAAAGTCTTTTACAGGTTATTCATTTTAATAAGAATGACGGCACATTATCTATAAGATGGTTATCAGTTTGATAGTCATTCAACTTCAGTTTGATTACGTTTTCTCAGCCGGCCTTAATCCGTGTCTTGGAGTCCAGCCACATAGCAATCTCAGTTGCCGAGACACTGCTGAACTTGGCAGTCAGCGTCTCACAATCACCTTTTAATTGCGTGATTAGAAAGTCTACCAGAAGTGACTGTGGCAGTAAATTGTGATCACACAAGACACTTAGTCTGGGGCTCATGGGGAATTTTGGAGCGCAACTTTCCAATTTTAACTATTAAGTGACAGCTGGTGTCTTCAGCGCCAAGCTGCATGTAAAAGCTCATGTGTAGGGGTATGGAAGATGAACAACTATCTAATAGGGGGCCATACAGCCTCCGTGTGCTGCTGTACAGGCTCTGCCAGGTGCAATATGTTCAAATACATTCTCCCTATAAAAGAATATCTCTGTACACAAGCAGCCAATGAAGCACAATAAAAAAAAATGTTAAAAAAAACTCCACATACCTCTGTGTAAAATTGGATGCTTATAGATGAACAGAAGAGGCCTTGGACTCAGGGTTGTAGCTATACAGGTAGCAGAGGTAGCAGACCCACCGGGGCCCTGGTGCCTAAGAGTTCCCAAAGCACATCTTCCCCATAAGACACCAGTATTATAATTGGCTTATGGGGCTCCGTTGCACATTTTGCATTGGGGCCCAGAAGCTACAAGTTAGGCCTCTGCCTGGACTGACTAAGCACTCTGTAAAAGGGCAAAGTAGTGGACATGATCTGACATGGAGAAATCATGTCAGAGCATGTCACCTAATCTACTTTAGTAGTGTTGACTAGCCTGCAGAGGGGTTGTCTGAAAATTAAAAAAACATAATATATATGGCTGAAGGAGGTGTAAAAATGAAAAGAAGCTATACTCACCTGCCCCTAGCCCCCTGCAGCCCCATTGCTCATAGTCACAGTTTGTCCCACTACTTCCTGTTTCCTGGTGACGCATCAGCTCCTCAAGTAGTGTTGGCTCTGCCAGTGATTAAATGAGCAGGGACTTTACCTGCGGGGATAATGCATCACCCAAAATCAGGAAGTAGTGTGACAAATGATTCACCATTAGCAGGGGCTCGTGGTAGGTGACTATAGCTTCTTTTTATGCCAGCCCAAGCCAAATATATATTATTATTTTTGTATCCTCAGACAAGCCCTTAAAATTTTTAGCAAATGTGACAAGCTTTATCATGGAAACTCATGCAATTTTTTAGGGAATTTTTGAGTGTTAAAGTTTTATACAGAAGCTTGTATTTCCAGAGGTTTTTCATAAAGACACATTTCATTTATAAAGCAACAATGATGACTGCTATGGGCTCATATGGATAATGAACTGGGAACGGATCTTACATTACCTAGATCAGACCCCCCAGGCCTCAGGTGTACCCAAGCTAATGAAAAATGCAGAACAATACTAAATAAAGGAGATGCTATAAACCTATATAAACCATTCATGCTTCTGTTCTCTCTGCTTCTTTCAGCTGCATTCGCTTTTGTTGTATTAAAAGATGATGCTAAGGCCAGTGAACAAGCTATAAAAGAGGATCTGAAAGCTATAGTTGCCACAAAAATTGCAAAGTATGCCATACCTGATCATATGCTGGTAAGTGTCCATCGAAAGTTTTCCTATAAACACGTTACTTAAAGGGGTACTCCACCCCTAGACATCTTATCCAAAGGATAGGGTATAAGATGTCTTATCGCGGGGGTCCCGTCGTTGGGGACCCCCCAGGATCTCGGTTGCAGCACCCTGTTGTCATCACTGCACAGAGCAAACTCGCTCTGTGCGTAATGACTGGCAATACAAGGGCCAAGCATTGTGACGTCAAGGCCCACCCCCTCAATACAAATCTATGGGAGGGGGCGTGGTGGCCGTCACGACCCCTCCCATAGACTTACATTAACCCCTTAAGGACACAGCCCATTTTATTTTTGCGTTTTCGTTTTTTCCTCCTCGCCTTCATAACTCTTTTATATTTCCATTCCCAGAGCCATAGGAGGGCTTGTTTTTTTTGCGTGACCAGATGTACTTTGTAATAACATCACTCATTTTACCCTTAAATGTATGGTAAACTCAAAAAATTAGTTTTTGTGTAATGAAATTTAAACAAAAATTATAACTTTGCACATTTGGGGGGGGGGGTTTCGTTTTTGCGCTGTACACTTTGTGGTAAAAATTACATGTTTTCTTTATTCTCTGGGTCAATACAATTAAAATGACACCCATGGTTACATACATTTCTATTATATGTGACTTTTTGATCGCTTTTTATAAAAAAAATTAGCAGTTTGATGTGACAAAAAAGCAGAAAGTTTTTTTTTTTTTTACATTTACACCGTTTGCCGTACGGGATAATTAACATTATATATTTATAGTTCGGACATTTACGCACGCAACGATACTAAATATATTTATTATTTATAGTTTTTTTTTACACTTTTGTGTAATATGGGGAAATGGGGTCATTTAAAACTTTATTGGGGGGGGGCTTTTTCACATTTATTTCACTTTTATTTTAAACTTTTTTTTACATTTATTTTACACTTTTTTAGTCCCCATAGGGGACTATTTTTAGCAATCATTAGATTGCTTATACTGTTCACTGCTATGCATAGGGCATAGCACTGATCAGTATTATCGGCGATCTTCTGCTCTGGTCTCCTGAAAGGCAGATCAGTGCAGAAGACCCCGGGAGACTGACGGAGGCAGGCGATCAGATCAGCCATTATAAGTGCCGCACTGCCGCAGATGCCGTGATCTGTAATGATCACGGCATCTGAGCGGTTAATGGCAGACATCAGCGCGATTGCTGACAGCCGCCGGAACCCACCAGGAATGAAGCGAGCGCATCTCCTGCGCTCGCGTCACAGCCGCGCCGTAAATGTACGGTGATGTGCACTAAGTGACACTATGCAGCGCCGTACATTTACGGCGCATGTCCTTAAGGGGTTAAGGGGGCGGACCGTGATGTCAACAGGGGCAGAGCCGTGGCGCCAGGATGCTCAGGCCCCTGTATCACCCGTCATTACGCACAGAGCGAGTTTGCTCTGTGCAGTTATGAAAGCGGGGTGCTGCCACGGAGATCGCGGGGGTCCTCAGCGGCGGGACCCCAGCGATCAGACATCTTAGGGGCGGAGTACCCCTTTAACTGAATTTTAAGAGCTAAGAAAAACATGGTTACTTCATTCCAGAAACAACACTACAATGCTTGTCTACAGGCTGCTTGTAACAAGCAATAATTTGGACCCATTGTGGAGTCTAAGCCCCTTCTAGGTGTACCTCCACTATCTTGCTCCTGAATCCAAAAGCTGATCTTAGCTGCCATGAGGTGCCAGGTTGCTTTTAAAGAGTGGTCCAGATGTGGTAGCTGCTTACCCAGGAAAGCCAGATGGAACCAGTGTCAGCAGTCAGGTAGGTTAATCTAGTCAGCAAGTGGGTCGA
This sequence comes from Hyla sarda, assembly GCF_029499605.1. Taxonomy (NCBI): domain Eukaryota; kingdom Metazoa; phylum Chordata; class Amphibia; order Anura; family Hylidae; genus Hyla; species Hyla sarda. Next base: position 352,586,410 of record NC_079191.1, read on the forward strand.
ACACTGGACAATCCATATAATACACAGGGATAAGACAAAGGTGTAGACCTAATTCAGGCAGATGATTATGACAGACCAGCAATCCGAGTTGACAACACGAGAGACAATAAAGTACAGATAGGTCAGACAGGAGTGGAGTCATGAAAGGCAGGCAAGGGTCATACATGGAATAGATTCAGCCATTATAATGGATGAACCACAATGACACTCAGGCACCAGGGAGGGAGCAGGGCATCCATAAATAAGAGATGCTTAGCCAGGTCAGGTGGGGACAGGTTTTGGGGGCTCAATCACCCAGTATAGGAAACAGAAAGTGCTGGTGCTCACCCCCTACATTAGGAGTAGCCTTGGAGGAGGAAGCAGCATGGCGGAGGCTGGGGTTGAGAGCAGAGCACAGACGGAGACCTGGTGATGCTGAGTGCAGAGAAAGTCAGTGCGCCAATGGTTGCCAACCTGTCAATGCTCATTGCAGCATATTCAAGTGAATTAACTGCATCTCAGTAAGGAAATGACTCATAATAGGAACAATAAAGAACAATTTTATATATTTATATAAAATAAAACATTTAAAAATAGTAATTCAATGTGCCATGTGCACCCTCTCTCTCCTTCAGATAGTGAAGCGACTTCCAAAAACACGTTCAGGAAAAATCATGAGGCGCGTGCTAAGGAAAATTGCCAGTGGCCACACAGAAGATCTTGGAGACATAACCACGCTGGAGGATCCAAGCATCATTACAGAAATACTGGAGAACTATCAGAAGTACAAGACAGATGAGGCTGCCAAATAACTACCCAATAACTGTTAACAATGGATATAAGGCAAAACATAGATGAATACCATCATATTAAAGGACCGGTTAGAAAATTCTAATTCAGCTAGAAAAAAAAGTGTTGTGCCGAATTCACATTTCTGTCCCTAGAAATATAAAATGTCCATGTTAGACTGTTGTGCAGGTTTCGATAAAACACGGCTGCATGCTTCACTTTAATGGAAGGGATCTGCAATAGCCACCACATCCCATGGACTGGTGTGGCACTGTTTCTCAAATAAAAATTAACCCTATTTTTCTAACAGTGAACAACCCCATTATGGTTGTTATACATCTTATTACTCTTAGTGAATGCATAATCTGTTGTGAAATGAAATTATCCACTGTTATACTTGACATTCATTGAGCCAGTGCACCCTATTTATGCATTTGGAACATTTTAATTTTATACTGTGCCTACAGTATACATTAGGGATATGCACCAAGTGAATTTCTTAATGTATACCTCCGAAAGATGCTACTAATGTACGTCTCTGATTCACAATATAGTAGAATATGTCTCTGCATTTCCATACAGTACAATATGTCACCCATAGGCTCCCATATTAAAAATCATGTACTGCAAAGTTTCTTTGCCTTTGTATAATTGGCAAAGCAGTCTGTTTGGTTCTCTACAGCAGAATAATGAGGTATACATATACCAGTGTGACATTGGCAACATGAACCTTACTCTCCATTGATGGATGTGCTGAGAGCAATGTGAATGTAGCCTTAAAGAGACACAGAGCCAAATGTTCTCTGGTAAGACTCTGATCAGCTAGTGACAGGCTAGTAGAAAGGATGTACATACTGTGAGACAAAAAAGTATTTAGTCAGCCACCAATTGTGCAAGTTCCCCCACTTAAAAAGATGAGAGGCCTGTAATTTTCATCATAGGTATACCTCAACTATGAGAGACATAATAAGAAAAAAAATCCATAAAATCACCTTGTCTGATTTTTAAAGAATTTATTTGCAAATTATGGTAGAAAATAAGTATTTGGTCAATAACAAAACTTCCTCTCAATACTTTGTTATATACCCTTTGTTGGCAATGACAGAGGTCAAATGTTTTCTGTAAGTCTTTACAGACTTATTTTGGCCCATTCCTCCATGCAGATCTCCTCTAGAGCAGTGATGTTTTAGGGCTGTCGCTGGGCAACACAGACTTTCAACTCCCTCTAAAGATTTTATATGGAGTTGAGATCTGGAGACTGGCTAGACCACTCCAGGACCTTGAAATGATTCTAACAAAGCCCCTCCTTTGTTGCCCAGGCGGTGTGTTTGGGATCATTGTCATGCTGAAAGACCCAGCCACCTTTCATTTCCAATGCCCTTGCCAATGGAAGGAGGTTTTCACTCAAAATCTCACAACACATGGCCCCATTCATTCTTTCCTTTACATGGATCAGTCGTCCTGGTCCCTTGGCTGAAAAACAGCCCCAAAGCATGATGTTTCCACCCCTATGCTTCACACTAGGTATGGTGTTCTTTTAATGCAAGTCAGCATTTTTTCTCCTCCAAACACAAATAGTTGAGTTTTTACCAAAAAGTTCTACTTTGGTTTCATCTGACCATATGACATTCTCCCAGTCCTCTTCTGGATCATCCAAATGCTCTCTAGCAAACTTCAGACGGGTCCGGACATGTACTGGCTTAAGTAGGGGGACATGTCTGGCACTGCATGATTTGAGTCCCTGGCGGCGTAGTGTGTTACTGATTGTGGACTTTAATACTTTGGTCCCAGCTCTCTGCAGGTCATTCACTAGGTTCTGATTTTTGCTCACCATTCTTGTCATCATTTTGACACCACAGGGTGAGATCTTGCATGGAGCCCCAGATCAAGGGAGATTATCAGTGGTCTTGTATGTCTTCCATTTTCTAAGAATTGCTCCTAAGCTGATTTCTTCACACCAAGCTGCTTGCTTACTGCAGATTAAGTCTTCCTAGCCTGGTGCAGGTCTACAATTTTGTTTCTGGTGTCATTCGACAGCTCTTTGGTGTTGGCCATAGCAGAGTTTGGAGTGTGACTGTTTGAGGTTGTGGTCAGGTGACTTTTATACTGATAACAATTTCAAACAGGGTCCATTAATGCAGGAAACGAGTGGAGAACAGAGGAGACTGTTAAAGAAGAAGTTACAGGTCTGTGAGAGCCAGAAATCTTGCTTGTTTGTAGGTGACCAAATACTTATTTTCCACCACAATTTGCAAATAAATTCTTTAAAAATCAGACAATGTGATTTTATGGATTTTTTTTCTCATTATGTCTCTCATAGTTGAGGTTTACCTAGCACAATTGGTGGCTGACTAAATACCTTTTTGCCCCACTGTACCATGAAGAAGTGGATAAAATGGCTATTATAGGGTGCATGAAGGAAGATGGCCCATACCATGTTGCCCCATCTTTGTTTTCTATGGTTCTGTGAACTTGCACAAAATTACTCTTCTCATTACCAAATAAGGGAAGGGTGATGCACCTCAAGGACCACAAGTCCCTCCTATTCCACAAGATATAGTTAGTAGGGTCAAAAAACACCAGATTGTCCAAAGAATGTGGTGACATGAACCAGCACCAAGAGCAGACCTGGTTATATTCTTGTGGTGGGCGCTACTGTCTTCTATGAGAGACTAAAATAAACAAAGTGGAGAGCCCCTGTGTACAGAGTCTCATTGTAAAGCTAGGTGGATAGGGAAACGCATTCACCTGGAAGTGTTCCATCTAGCACATACCTGGGCAATGGTTTGTTCCAAGTGCTTCCATGTGTTTAAGTACATTCATACTATGAAGACGTCTAGGAGCCACAACCATATAAGGTTAAAAAAAAAATTCTATTAGAAAGATTCTATAATGCAAAATATCCTGACTACTTTTTGTCTTCTATGTTTGTCTCTGGCTAGTAGGATACCCAAACTTTTACCAGTCCAGTACAGTGCAACTAATGACATATAAGACATCAATAAGTATACAATGGAGACTACTACATCGACAATCACTGTAAGCATAATGACCATGCTCTGACACTCGGGACTGGGTGTTTTTTCCTGCAGGACTGACCATAGACATGTGTTTCTATTGGAAAATATGGGAATCATTAAAATAACATATTACTTCTATGCCTTTGTTCAATTTGTGAAAAGGCTGCAGAAAGTACAGGTCCATGGTTTCACTGTTCAATGTGTGAATAATTTATTGGAATTTCACATGTGACGATATCACCCTTGCTTAAAGCGGTTATCCAACATTAGAAAAACAGCAAATTTTTCAGAAAACTGCACCACATTAGACTGCAGGCTGGGTGTGGTATTGCAGCTCATTTGCATTGAAGTGAATAGAGCCAAGTTGTAATAACAGACAGGCGTGGTGCTGTTAATGGAACAAATAAACTCTGTTTTCCTATTGCTGGATAAAAATGTGAGATCACATTTAATGTCTTATGGTAGCTATTCACTTTTTACATTTAAAATGGTTTCATAATGAATTTATTTTTGTTTTTATGATGCACAGAGCAATTATCATACCCCCATGTGCATTGTTGAAAGTATTTTTAAAAATGTTGGTAATTCTCTCAAAAATTTGAGATGTTTTTAGGGGCCAAGTTCAAAGAGGATTTATACCAAAAATGTAAAATGACCATAAAGTAGTTTATCAAAAAGCAATAGGAAAGTTCAGTCAGTGTTTAAAGAGAAACTGACAGCCTGTTCAACCACAGTAAACCGAATATAGTAGGTCATAGTGTGTGTGTGAATAGCTGTAAAATGAGGGATTCTAACATACTTAGGTAAATTATTTCCGGAGTTATGCCCATTACTAATTCTCTTTCCATTGTGCTCCTATGCGCAACGGAGGCAAGAAGCCGGCACTTCCACCTCCACCTCTCTCATCAATATTCATTCCCTCGCTTGCCCCCTTCCATGCCTTGAGAGTCTGCAGGGGATGAGCACTCTGCTCCTCGCTATATCCGCTAGGCAGCTGCGCTCATCACCCCCTCCTCCTCCTGCTGGCTCTTACATCACGAAAGGGGGTTGGCCAGGGGGTGAATATTGATGAGGCAGGGGAGCTGGGTGAGTCGGCTTTCCACCTCCATTGCACACAGGAGCACAATGGAAAGGGAATAGAATTAGCAATGGGCATAACTCTGGAAATACTTTACCCAAATATGTTAAGGACCCCACTTTTTACAGTTATTAACCCACACTATAACCTAGTACAGTGGGTTTAGTGCGGGTGAACTAGCTGTCAGTTTCTCTTTAAGAAGAAACAACCATTACGGCTGCACTTCCTATTGCCACTTGCAAAATGAATGAATGCAACAAAATAATGCCAATATCTCTGTAAGTAAAACAAAATTAGCTACCAAAAGAAATTAACAAACCATAATGCCAACAGTTTCATATTGAGAGACATATTGAGGTGACTACCTAGAGGTTATACCAAAATGCTAAAGAAAGTGCAGTTTGCAACAGTATAGAATTAGAGCCCAAATTAGAGACCAAATCCTCTTGCTGGCGTGGGTGGATGACGTGGTTGGGGTGGAAGGAGTCATGTTTTTCAAGCTTACTTCCTAATATTGTGTTATTAAGAAACATGTCAATATCTATTTGTATAATAGGATTTTGCTGTTCTGCTCAATTGTTGGTTCATATTGGTTCCACAAGTCAAAAAACTACCAATTAAGTTAAAATAAATGTTGGAATTAAATCTATTTCACTGTTTCCATGTGTTATTTCTCTAGCTACCTTAGTGCTGTTTATGAAATGACAAACATAAATTTTGGGGTTTATTATAGAAATATTCAGCATTTTTCAACCAATCCCCTTTCAGCTCCAACTTTGATCTTCTTTGCACTAGTTCTGACACCTCTGTCCCACTGTCTTTCTTACTTCAATCTCACAAACCAAACATAAACCCTACAAAACATAACATTATTCATGATGCCCTTTCCAGCTTTGGTTTACAGTGAACATAACATTACATGCATGCTACCTGAACCATAAGTCAGGCTGTCCCAGGCGGCTTCACCATTTTTAATAGATAGGTCTCTGTCTGAATTAAGGGAAAGTTTTACCAAATAACGCTGGCAGACAAAAAGGCAAAAGCCACTGGGGACTTCTGGATGACTCATGTTTCAGACTGCATGAAAGTGTGACCGGTTTCCTTTAAAGGTAGGGTCACACATAGCTACTGGGCAGCAGGAAATACGCTGCACATTTTGCTATGAGCAGACATACAGGGCTTCCTGCTGTAGCCGTGTGTGCCGTGAGGTTTGGAGGTGGGCAGAGTTCGCCGATGTGACTGTGATGCCCTATGCCCGCCTACAAAACTTACTGCACACACAGGGCTGCAGCGGGGAAGTCCTGTGTGTCTGTTCATAGCAAAATGCACAATGTATTTCAAGCTGCCCGGCAGATTTCACACAAAATTACGCTGCGTATGCGTTATGTGTGACCCTACCCTAAAGAAATGTCAGAAGTATTGATCTGTGGGGATCCCTTCACTAAGACCCCACTGATCTCTAAAACAAAGATAAAAATAAACAAAGATAAAGTGGCCTATTGCAAGGCTTAACATTTACCTGCTGTTTATTATTGAGCTATGTCTTGATACAATTGTAGCGCCCTTATCTTTGAAGAGTTTTAGGTCTGCACAGGTTTTGAGCCTTTGGATGTAAAATGTTACCAATCACTGCTGAGAAACTGGAACAACTACATCGGAATGCTTTATTCCTTCTCTTTATTTACCTCAAACTCTTTTAGTTTTACAGTAATAAATACTTATACAGTCATTCCATTATGTGTTTGCATATTATTATTGTGGTGACCCAGGACAGAATCACATGTTATTCTGTACTCCTGCCCATCCTGTGTGGCAGATGCTGCTCAAAGTCCATCATGGGTCCCCTCTCCTCAGAACTCTCTATATTTCATAGACCTTGTTGTTAAGGGGAGTATGCAGTGGTGAACATGTGACTTATCCAGCCAATGGGATCTCTCTAGGTTCCTCCCTTATATAGTGAGGTCAGAGTTCAATTTGCTTTCTTGAGTCTTTGCTGAGATTGAAACAACAAGAAGAAAAAACATGGTCTCAAAAAGCAGGAGGTGCTCAACCCCAAATGCAGTTGTTCATTTATGTTGATCCTGCCCTTGTGGTCTGTTGCTAGGGGCAATCCCCAGCATAAAATGCCTACAATGGGGGATGCATGCAGCAGACTACAAGTGCCACAATGGTATCCTACACCAGATGAAAGGTTGATGGATGTGTAACATATAGAGTAATACATAAATTTAGGTGCACTACTGTGGTAGATGTAGACAGTGACATAAAGCTAACCCTCAAACTGATGTTAGAATTGAGACATTAGCCAGTACATCCTTATGTGAAGGACATACCTGACCCCGCGCACCAACGCCAAGGTTTCTCAAGTGGCACGGGACCTAACACTAAACCTACCTGTGCCGTATGGGCAAAACCAGGGGCCAGTGGGCAATTACAGCATTTGGTCCAACTCATAGCCTACTCCCAGTTACCTTCAGTGTGACTGGAGACACATACAATGGGAGAACGCAGGCAGGCTATAAGCCCCACCCAAGTTGGCCGATGTGTTGCCAGCCTCACCTGTGAGGCCGGCAACACATCAGCTAACTTGGGTGGGGCTTATAGCCTGCCTCCCTCCTCCCATTGTATGTGTGCTCAGTCACACTGAAGTGTTAGGTCCCATGCCACTTGAGAAACCTTGGCGTTGGTGTGCGGGCTCAGGTATGTCTTTCATAAAAGTCTTTGCTGAGATTCAGTTTCAGGAGTGAAGTCTGTCTGTGAGGTGGATCTGAAAGGAGGCCTGAGGCCTAAACCCAGCAACCGCGCATCTACTACAAGTCAACCCCACTACTGAGGTGAAAGTCAAAACCTTACGGTAAGCCTACAGTCTTGGGGATATTATACAAGTCAAGTCAGCAAGTTAATCAAGTCCAAGTCCCTAAAGTATAGCGTGGGCTGATTCAGTCATATACAGCACAATCAACTATAAGTCAATAAGCTTCCCTATGTTCACCCTGCACCTCCTTCACGCGTATCTGAGATGTAACGGATTGTACCATTTTTCAACCTCAGTTAAGCAAGCCAGTTGACCGTAACCTTGCATCGGAGTGATTATTTGCCCTGTGCCTGGCATAGGTGAAGCTGGCCTACCTCGGGTGGTGTTTAGGTCAACCACGCCCTGGCCTCACGATAAGGTCAATTATACATTATCCTGTCCCACACCACATTATGATTTGATATTCCCAAGCTATCACATATGCTGCACTCCTATTGACTTCGAGCTTCAGCAAAGCAAGATCTGAACTTGTTTTCGCTTTCCCTGAGAAGCGATTATCTAGAAAGCTGTATGTCCCTATAAATAGACTGCATGACATGCAATGGGAGCCAGCTAGTGGGATGGAAAGTTTGAATCAGTATACAAGGAATGGAGACTGTCATCCAGGGACTGTTTCACAGAATAGATATCCCCTGCTTTACAATGTTTGGAATGTTGAGTGTAATATTTAAATCATATGTCAGAATAAACACACGCTTTGCAATGTCAAAAAAGGGGTTAAGGAAAGGAATACATACACATACTAATAGAACAAGTCAGATATGCAGTACATAGACTTGTTACCTGCTGTCAAATAAATAAATTTCTAGAGGTTTTTTTCCTATTTGAATAAAAAAATAACGTTAGTAATAATGTAACTCACCTTGTTAAGTACAGTGCCGGTGCTCCCACTTTCTTAACAAACTGCAGTCAATTACTGAGGCTGCAGGGGGTTTGGAACTTCAACAGCAGAGAGAGAGCGTATTCAGGGCTAGTGCAGAAGCATCGAGATGTACAAAAGCCTTGACACTAGACCCAGCAAGGTGAGCATGGGGGATTTTATTACTTTATACTCCTAACAGACTGTAAACATTTTTTTATTTAAATGAAAGCATCCGTTAACCCCTTAAGGACACAGGGCGTATCCATACGCCCCCGTTTCCAAGTCCTTAAGAACACAGGGCGTATGGATATGCCCTGCGCATTTCCGGCCCCAGCCGCTAGCCGGAGGGGAGCCGGATGCCTTCTGAAATCGTTCAGCAGGCATCCCGGCATATCGCCCAGGGGGGTCATTATGTCCCCCCATGTCGGCGATGGCCGCAGATCGCTGGACAATTCAGTCCAGCGATCTGCGGCGGATTCCAGGTCAATCGGGTCTCCAGTGACCCGGAATTACTGGCTGGAGACGGCCCCGAACAGCCATAGCCAGCAGGGGTGAGGTGGCACTGGTGCCACCTCACGAACGCTCTGATTCGTCGGCCAGTTTCCCGGCGACCAATCAGGGCGCCTGCTGCGGGTGTCACTCCCGCAACCCGCTCTGCCCCTCTTCCGGAGGACATGAGCGGGTGCGGGAAGAAGACCCCAGGTGCTGGGGACCCCGATCCCCGGCGTCCCTGTTGGGATCGGGGCCCCAGGAGCGACGGCGGGGCGAGGGACTGACCTGTGCCCGGAGAAGCAGCGGTAGGAGGTGAGTGACAGCCTCCTGCTGTTGCTTAGCAACAGCTCCCAGCATGCAAAAATGGCATGCTGGGAGCTGTAGTTATGCAACAGCAGGAGGCAGACCACCACAACTCCCAGCATTCCCTTATGGGCATGCTGGGACTTATAGTTTTGCAACAGCTGGAGGCACATTTTTTCTATGGAAAAGTGTACCTTCAACTCCCAGATTGCACAAACAGCTAAAGTGCATGCTGGGAGTTGTAGTGGTGCATCTGCTGGTTGCATAACTACAACTCCCAGCATGCCCGTTGGCTGTCGGTGACTGCTGAGAGTTGTAGTTTTGCAACAGCTGAAGGCACACTGAGTTAAGTAGCAAACCAGTGTGTCTCCAGCTGTTGCATAACTACAATCCCCAGCATCCCCAGCCAAAGTAGTATGCCTCCAGCTGTTGCATAACTACAAGACTCAGCATGCCCTTCCGCTGTCCGTACATGCTGGGGGTTGTAGCTTTTGCAACAGCTGAAGGCACACTGGTTGCAAAACACCAAACTCGGTGTTTCACAACCAGTGTGCCTCCATCTGTTGCAAAACTACAACTCCGTACATGCTGGGAGTTGTAGTTTTGCAACAGCTGGATGTTTCTCCCCCCCCCCCCCACCCCCCAATGTGAATGTACAGGGTACACTCACATGGGCGGAGGTTTACAGTAAGTATCTGGCTGCAAGTTTGAGCTGCGGCAGCTCAAACTGCCAGCGAGAAACTACTGTGAACCCCCGCCCGTGCGACTGTGCCCTAAAAACACTACACTACACTAACACAAAATAAAAAGTAAAAAAAACACTACATATACACATACCCCTACACAGCCCCCCTCCCCAATAAAAAGGAAAAACGTCTGGTACGCCACTGTTTCCAAAACGAAGCCTCCAGCAGTTGCAAAACTACAACTTCCAGCATGCACTGATAGACCGTACATGCTGGGAGTTGTAGTTTTGCAACAGCTGGATGTTTCTCCCCCCCAATGTGAATGTACAGGGTACACTCACATGGGCGGAGGTTTACAGTAAGTATCCGGCTGCAAGTTTGAGCTGCGTCAAATTTTCTGTCGCAGCTCAAACTGCCAGCGAGAAACTACTGTGAACCCCCGCCCATGTGACTGTACCCTAAAAACACTACACTACACTAACAAAAAATAAAATAAAAAGTAAAAAACACTACATATACACATACCCCTACACGGCCCCCCTCCCCTCCCCAATAAAAATGAAAAACGTCTGGTACGCCACTGTTTCCAAAACGGAACCTCCAGCTGTTGCAAAACAACTATTCCCAGTATTGCCAGATAGCAACTGACTGTCCAGGCATGCTGGGAGTTTTACAACAGCTGGAGGCACCCTGTTTGGGAATCACTGGCGTAGAATACCCCTATGTCCACCCCTATGCAAGTCCCTAATTTAGGCCTCAAATGCGCATGCGTATTGCCGTACTCAGGGGAAATTGTGTTACAAATTTTGGGGGGTATTTTCTGCTATTACCCTTTTTAAAAATGTAAAATTTTTGGTAAAACAAGCATTTTAGGTAAAAAAATTAAATTTTTTTTTTACATATACAAAAGTCGTGAAACACTTAAGGTTCACATTACCCCTTGTTACGTTCCCCGAGGGGTCTAGTTTCCATAATGGTATGCCATGCGGTTTTTTTTTTTTTTGCTGCTCTGGCACCATAGGGGCTTCCTAAATGCGGCATGCCCCCAGAGCAAAATTTGCTTTCAAAAAGTCAAATGTGACTCCTTCTCTTCTGAGACCTGTAGTGCACCAGCAGAGCACTTTTCACCCCCAAATGGGGTGTTTTCTGAATCGGGAGAAATTGGGATTCAAATTTTGGGGGGTATTTTCTTCTATTACCCTTTTTAAAAATGTACAAATTTTGGGAAACCAAGTATTTTAGGTAAAAAAAATATTTTTTTTACATATGCAAAAGTCGTGAATCACCTGTGGGGTATTAAGGTTCACTTTACCCCTTGTTACGTTCCCCGAGGGGTCTAGTTTCCAAAATGGTATGCCATGTGTTTTTTTTGCTGTCCTGGCACCATAGGGGCTTCCTAAAGGTGACATGCCCCCCAAAAACCATTTGTCGCTCCTTCCCTTCTGAGCCCTCTACTGCGCCCGCCGAACAATTAACATAGACATATGAGGTATGTACTTACTCGAGAGAAATTGGGCTTCAAATAAAAGTAAAAATTTTCTCCTTTTTACCCCTTGCAAAAATTCAAAAATTGGGTCTACAAGAACATGCGAGTGTAAAAAATGAAGATTTAGAATTTTCTCCTTCACTTTGTTGCTATTCCTGTAAAACACCTAAATGGTTAATACACTTACTGAATGTCATTTTGAATACTTTGGGGGTGTAGTTTTTATAATGGGGTCTTTTATGGGGTATTTCTAATATGAAGACCCTTCAAATCCACTTCAAAACTGAACTGGTCCCCGAAAAATAGTGAGTTTGAAAATTTTGTGAGAAATTTCAAAATTGCTGCTGAACTTTGAAGCCCTCTGGTGTCTTCCAAAAGTAAAAACTCATCAATTTTATGATGCAATCATAAAGTAGACATATTGTATATGTGAACCAAAAAAAAAAAAAATGTATTTTGAATATCCATTTTCCTTACAATCAGAGAGCTTCAAAGTTAGAAAAATGCTAAATTTTCATTTTTTCATCAAATTTGGGGATTTTTCACCAAGAAAGGATGCAAGTTACCATAAAATTTTACCACTAAGTTAAAGTAGAATATGTCACGAAAAAACAATCTCGGAATCAGAATGATAACTAAAAGCATTCCAGAGTTATTAATGTTTAAAGTGACAGTGGTCAGATTTGCAAAAAACGCGCTGGTCCTTAAGGTGTAAAATGGCCTGGCCCTTAAGGGGTTAAAGGGGTACTCTGGTGGATTTATTTTATTTTTTTTTTAAATCAACTGGTTCAAGAAAGTTAAACAGATTTGTAAATGGCTTCAATTAATAAATCTTAATTCTTCCAGTACTTATCAGCTGCTGTAAACAACAGAGGAAGTTGTATAGTTTTTTCCAGTCTGACCACAGTGCTCTCTGCTGACACCTCTGTCCATGCCAGAAACTGTCCAGAATAGGAGCAAATCCCATAGCAAACCTCTCCTGCTCTGGACAGTTCCTGACATGGACAGAGGTGTCAGCAGAAAGCATTGTGGTCAGGCTGAAAAGAAATTAAAAAACAAAAGAATTTCCTGTGGATCTATATAGTTACTGAATGACACAGCCTGGAGATGGCGGAAGCATGAGGAGACCATATGGTGGCAGAATGAGACAGCCTGGAGGTGGCAGCAGTAGCATCAGGAGTCCTGAAAGTGACCCAGTGACAGAGTGGTGCAGTGGGTGGCAATAACAGTACCCAGTGACAAAGGTGGGTGAAAAAAGGTCTGATGCGGAGGAATGTTTGTAACTGGGGAGCAGCGCCTTAAATCTGTTGGGCACTATCCATATTTGTGAAGTGTTGGTGTGGCACCAAGGTCAATCTATTCTGATGCATCAAGCATTGGTGGGTGGAAATCCTGGCAGATCCATGCCTGATTCTTCTTGACAAAGGTCAGTCTCTCTACATATTTTGTGGACAGACAAGTTCTCCTTGGGGTAACTATGGCCCCTGCCGCACTAAACACCTGCTCTGATGGCACAATACTGGCCGGGCAGGACAGCTTTTCCAGGGCAAACTCTGCTAGTTGTGGCCACAAATCAAGTTTGTCTTCCCAGAAGTCCAGCAGATCTCCAAGGTGTTTTGGCATGGTCATGTCAAGGTATGCCACCACCTGCTGGTTCAGGTCCTGCTCCATGTCTACCTGCTGCTGATGAGTTGCTTCACTATGCGGGTGAAGAAAGCTACTCATCAGGGACTCTAGACTCAGACTGCTTCTGATGGAGCTGGTACTGCTACTGCCACCCAACCCTCTCCAACACATGTTGTAGGAAATGAAGCAGTGGAATGATGTTGTTCATCCCGTAATCCTGGCGACTGACTAATAATGTGGCTTCCTCAAAGGGCCTCAGCAAACGGCAGGTCATGACCTGCCACTGGTTGACATTGAAGTTACACAGGGGAGTCCCCCTATCTGCTTGGATCATCAAGAAATCGGTGATGGCTTTTCTCTGTTCATATAGTTGGTCCAACATATGGAGGGTGGAATTTCAACGTGTGGCAACGTCGTAAATTAGACTATGTTGTGGGATACCGTTCTGACGCTGCAGCTCAAGGAGGGTTTGCTTTGCGGTGTTCAAGTGGCTGAAGTGCTTGCACAGTTTCCTTCCCATTGTTAGGATGTCTTGCAAGTGGCGGAACACTTCAGGAACCGCTTGACAACCAGATTGAACACGTGTGCTATGCCAGGCGCATGGCTCAGCCTTCTTTGTCGCAGCGCAGACAAGATGTTCTTCCCGTTGTCAGTCACCATGGTTCCCATTTCCAGTTTTCATGGAGCAAGCCATGCTCTGATTATGGGTACGTTCACACTTGCGTATTTTCTGCTGCAGATTTGCTGTGGCAGATTTTTCTACTCATTGAAGTCAATGGGCAGCAAAATCTTCAGCAGCAAATCTGCAGCAAAAATATGCATGTGTGAACGCACCCTAATTAACCTAGCGGAATCAGGAGGCCACGTCCCCTTTAGCTAAGCCCTGTCCATTTCTTGAGAACTGGCTTAGGGGTTTGCACAAAAATAAAAAAGATTAATCAAAACCTGTCCAGAGGAAAAGTTGCTGAGTTGCCCACAGCAACCAATCAGATTACTTCTTTCATTTTCAGAGTCCTTTTCAAAAATAAAAAGAAACAATCTGATTGGTTGCTATGGGAAAACTCAGCAATTTTTTCCTCTGGACAGGTTTTGATAAATCTCCCCCTTAATGTTTAGTGACTGGATCACACCAGTGCTACTCCAACTGTTACTGTCAATGAATTGGGCATGCCAGTAGACAAGGATTAGGCATGCCACATTTCATGTGAACATTTAGCCAAGCTGAGCATTCATGTGTATCATATGCATAGGGCCAGCTTTATAAGTGAGTATTATACACAGCCATCAAGAAACCAATGCACAGCAAGGCACCTCAAAAATTGATATTCATATATTTGCCAATCTTTTTAAACTCTTTTCCAGACTTGTAGGTAGCCTCATAGGTAAATACAACCTTAGTACTGAAGGCCTTAGAGCAGAGCTTTCCAAATCTTTTTAGACATGCAAAGTTTGGTGACACACCCCTCGCCGTACCACCAATTGCATGTGTTACGCCGCACAAGCTGATACCATTATCTAGTATTAACATTACAAATGTGTCTGCCATTTCATCACCCCCTTTCATTACCCCCTGTTCCATTTCACCACCCCCTGTGCATTACATTTCGGCCCCCCCTTGATCCCTACTGTGCCACTTCATTCCTTCCCCTTAAACCCCACCTGTGTAATTTCATTCCTCCCTGCCCTCCTTGCCATTTAATTCCCACTGTATTACCCCCTTTGCCACATCATTCCCTCCCTCTGATCCCCCAGTGCCATTTATTATCCTTCTTTATTCCCCATGTGCCACATCTCCCCGCTCCTCTGACCCCTCCTTGTACCATTTAATTCCCTATGTGGTGTCTATTGCTTTGGACTGCTTCAGGCAACTTGGCAGCACAAGGTGTTGGGCCCATCAAAAGACCTACTGTTATATCAAATATGTTCGCACTTTTTAGCAAAGTGATATATTTTTCTGATTAATTCCATTATTATTTGTATATATGTTATTAATGTCTTACTGTACCCTTAAGAAATAGCAGTGAACCCTATGTAACCCTGCCTGCCAATGGGAACCCATAAAATCTCCCCTATATAGTGTAGTTCCAGTTTAGTTGTTCCTGAGCTACAGTGAGATTCAGGTGTGTTGTGCTGAGTGCTCCAAGGGAAGTCCTAGCTCAAATCTACTATCCCTGGTCATCCTGCAAGAATCTCCCGTACGGTGGAAGTTCATGCCCCGGCAGAGAAGGCTTCAGATCCTACCAGGATTCATCTATCCCTCTCGCAAGTCAGTATAAATCCATTTGGTGAAAGCACCACAAATCCCAGCAAGGCAACAGGGCTCCCAAGGGGTTACGCTGCACTTTCTCACCCAAAATCAGCTGTCCGTGTAATACTATCTGCACCCAGCTCAGTAAAGACAGTTGTGGTGTCCCGGTGAGGTCCCCAAAGTCAGGGTCCCTAGGTACCGGTGGGGTCCTCATCAAAAATTAGCCCCTTGTCACCCCTTTAATAGTTAAAATTATTCAAATTCAATGTGTAATATGTGTAAATATATATATATAGTGTACTTACCTTGTTGTGGCGTCGCAGGACCTGCGGGTCACGTGATGCATTCCAAAACTCTATGGTTTTCTGGTTCAAGGACCTTTGGAGGAAGTCAGGTGATCGGCCACCATGCATTGTAACGGTGAGTGGCAGCTGACACGGACCAATCCAAAACGGCCCTGCCCCTGCCCATATAAGGGAGCGGCTGCCATTACTCAGTCTCTTTCCTCGTGGGCTGCTGATGAAGGAGGATCTACGTAGCTGTCATCAGCAGTGACTAGGCCCAAGCCTTGCAGCAACGGCCATCTTTCCAAAACTGTGAGTTATCTCAATCCCTGTAAACACAGCAAGATCACCGGGCCTAAATAGACCCCTAAATCCGGACGGATCTCTGCACCAATCCTACTTCTAATAATCCTTTGGATAAGTCAATGGTCCTCAGCATCTGTCAATCACTGCCGTGCTGTATAGAGACTGTATTGCTAAGACTGTTGCTGTTAATTGGATGTACCGCAAGTACCTCAGTAAAGTTTATGCAAGTTCAAGTTCATCTCTATTGTGGACCTTCATTCATTTAAGCACGCACCTATCGTTTCTGGGAAGGTTGGCGATAGGCCGAAGATTTACCTCAGCGTATTAACCCTCACCCTGGCGTCACGAGTGACAAGGGTTAAATTAACCCCTCATATACCGAAGCAACACCCCAACTACACTACACCCCAAGGCAGCTACCACACAGTTATCTGTAACCTGACGTTGGTGTGTTAATTTATTCTGCGTGTCTGGCCCAGGAGAAGCTGTCTCAAACCTCGGACCGTGTATAGGATAACGGTGCCCTGGCGTCACAAAGTGATCAGGTATTTCTACTAACACCCAGTGGCTACCACACCTACATTATTCCCCCCTTCTTTATTCCCCACATCATTACCCAGACCTGCCACCGTGCTACAGAATTTTACCGTGATTACCACGCACATAAAGAGGGGATACATACAATATGAACCAAATGATAAGGTCCTGTGGTACTTAAACCACTAAACTATATAACCTATCAAACCATAAATAATGCACTTATATGTATTCATTGGTTACTGCGCATTTTTGGCATTTGTTGCACGATTGCATTATACTTACATCTTTACCTAGTTCTGCCCAACCCACTTGTGTTGGACTATCACTGTATTTTCTATAGCTGGCCATCAGTCTTCGTTATTGCTACATAGCGATTATCATATTTGAATTTGTACCCCTCCTTTCACTCCTTTCACTAGTCCCCACCTTTTTCTGTGTCCATGTCTCTTGCTTTGAAATTGTTTTATTTGTATTATTTTCATAATAAAGAATACCTATTTTTATACATGGTCCTTTTTTGAGTGGTCTTTGAGGTTGATAGGTTATAGAATTTTACCTGGCCTGCGTCTGCCTTGGCCAGTGTCTCCAGCAGGCTTTGGCGGGTCTGAGAGACGTCATTCTGCTCAGTGTGGCACTGACATCCTCCTGTACGGCTACATGGCGCGACATCAGGGGCATCACTCGTCAGTACCGGTAGCTCACTGTTTTAGGATAGGGTCACACGTAACGGATCCGCAACTTTATTAAATTAAACTGCGGATCGGTTACGCGTGACCCCACTCTTAAAGTGGCTGTGGCTCCAGCTGCCTGTTAAAGACCAGAAGCTCTGGCCACAGCCACTTTAAAACAGTTGCCAGCAACAGCTGCTGATGCAGGACCCGACCTCCCAGTTTGAAAAGCCCAGTCTTAGAAAGCTCTTTGGATTTGGGTAAGGTGATACCTCACAATTCAACAACATTGAGCAAGTCAAACTAAATGTCTTTGATTTAACAGTATATTCACACATGGCAAATGTGCTGCGGGCATTTCTGCAACTGTCCTATTCACCTGAATGAGGCTTATAGAAATCCATGTGCCTGCCACTGAAACAACCCCATTAAATTAAATGAAACTGATACTATGCAACAAATCTGTGTGTGTGAATATACTAAAAAAGGTGTTCTGTGTCACATGTTTTAAAGGGGTAGTCCGGACCTACATTCAGAACCCCGTTTTGCCGCCCCGGAGATCGCGGGGGGTCCCATCGGCCAGACCCCTGCGATTAGACATCTTATTCCCTATCCTTTGGATAGGGAATAAGATGTCTAGGGGTGGAGTACCCCATTAAGAATGCTGAAGCCAGATGTTAGCTGCAAGTGAATAAAAAGTTATGAAATGCCATACCCACTTGGCATTTTTGTCTTTGGCATTCTTTTCTAGGAAATGTTGGTGTTTCTTTCCATATTAGTCTAAAAAGGATGTGGACACAGGAAAAACTGCGAAGGATAAAAAACGCAATTTCCACACATAGGCAAAAATGCAAGAAAAAAATGCAGTGGCAGTTTTCAGGTATGTATCTCCAACTCTCCTATAGACAATGCATGGAGGGGTGTAGCAACCACTGTCACTCCATGCACGAGGATAGCAGGTGTTCTGAACCTGTGGGTAGGGGAAAAAACAAGTACCGGAGTTCTCCTTTAATGGTATTATGTAATAATACCCTCAAATATACATTTACCATTATCATCCAAAAAAACTCTTATAAACCTTTTCTTAGACTTACAGCTCTGTATTTAGCACAGCTAATGGTTTAGTATAAAATAGTACATGGACGCCATCTGGTGTTTATTCTTAAAAATGACTGCCCTTAACATCTGCTTATGGAAGTAGTATGATTTCTTTTATACTATCATTTTAACATGTTGAGTTTTAGGGGAAAAAAAATATTGTGGTGTCCCAGCACCAAAAGCTGTCCTGTGGGCTGCGGATCTCCTATGGCATGCCTGCTGTATGTGTTTTGGGCCAACTGTGAAAATGTTTATTATGTTTTAATATGTTCAAGCACTTTATAATATTTACTGTATTCACTGTGTATTATGTAACCTATGTGTGGCGTCAGCTGGTATTGCTGGAAATTCCTGATCACTTCGTGAAGCCAGGGCATCCTTATCCTATACACGGTCCAAGGTTTGAGACAACTTCTCCTGGGCCAGACATGGGAAGTAAATGAACACCGACGTCAGGTTATGGATAACTGTCTTTACTGAGCTGGTGCAGATGGTACACAAACAGCTGGCCTTGGTGTGGGAGTGTAGCATAACTCCTTGGGAGCCCAATTATACTGACTTGAGACTGAAGATTAAATCCTGGTTGCTAGGGTCCTGCCAAGGTACTGAAGACTGTTCTGCAGAGGCATGAATTTCTTCCTTGCGAGTAATACTTGACCAGTTGGGAGATTAGATTTGCAGCAGGCCTCTCCTCAGAGCACAAGACGCACAGCACACCTGAGCTAAACTGTTGCTCAGGAGCCTTGTTGGAACTAGACTGACTAACTCCTCCCCTGCACTTCACTATGTAGGGGAGACTTTTGGGGTTCTCATTGGCAGGCAGGGTCACATGGGGTTCACTGCTCATAATTAAAGGCACAGTAACAGGAAAAGCATATGTACATTCAAGAACAACAACATTAATTTAGAAAAATATATGATCTGTCATTAAGCATTCTAGTGGTCCTTGTGCTGCCAAGCTGCCCGAGACAGTCCAAAACCACAGGACAGCTTCTGGTGCTGGGACACCACATATGTACTGTACCTTTAAGGGAGAGAGGAGCAGTGATAATCAGGTGACCCTGTCTGCCTAATGGGAACCCCTAAATTGTCAGTACATAGTGTAGGGGGAGAGGAGTTGCCCCAGTTCTTAGTGTGAGCTCAAGCTGAGTACAGTGTGGAAAGGAGGTAGAAGTTGTGTGTGGAGAAATCCTGAGGGAAGCCTAAGAAAATATCTTCTAAAGTCAGCCCCGCCATTCTGCAAGAGGTACCCGCCATTCTGCAAGAGCCCTGACGGTGTTAGTACTTGGACCTTGTCAGAAATCTGGCCAGCATGGGAAATCTTTCGGTCTCTAATCTCATGTCAGTATTATTCAAGTGGGTGAAAAGCACCATAGTCCCAACAAGGCAACAGGGCTTCCAAGGGTTACAGTGCATCCCTTCTACTCTGCCATGTACTGTGTGTAATCCCATCTGCACCTGCTCAGTAAAAGGCAGTTATCCGTAACATTAAGGGCTTCAAAGAGTGGGGAAAGGCATTTAACTTTTATGTATTTATGTTTTCCTTTCAGTTTTCCTGTTTTTTTACCCTGTTCAGAAATTTTTTGAAAAATAGGCACGGTTTTAAATGTTTTTACAATCAGAGTGATTTTTGAAATAGTTTACCCTGTTTAGGCTTCTTTAAAGGGGTACTCCATTGCTAGACATTTTATCCCCTATCCAAAGGATAAGATATAAGAGGATAAGATGTCTGATCGCAGGGGTTTGGCCGCTGGGACCCCCCCGCGATCTCCATGTAGACAATATTATGTTCAGAACGGTTGTTCTCAGAAGGCCGTGGTCGTGACATCACGCCACGCCCCCTTGTGACATAATGTCACACCCCCTCCCATAGACACGAATGGAGGGGGTGTGGCTTGACATCCCGAGGGGGCGTGGTGTGATGTCATGACCAAGGCCTCCCGAACCCAGTGTTATCAAAGGAATGGAAGAAATGACCTTAATCACCTTAAATCACTTTAAATCACCTTTTTATGTTAAAAATATATTTTATGGGGTCTTTTTGGTGTTTTTTTTCTAAATTTCCTTTTTACTATCAATATTTTTAATAATCCTGAAATCTTGCAGTATTCATTCTGACCACTAAGCCTAACACTTATCTAAGATTTCCTGTTCTGTTTGGGATGATAAGAAGACTGCTGAAAAATGATCTGAATTGCAAAAGGTGACATCAGTAGATAAAGAAGACACTTGGAGCTCAGCCTCCTCCTACCCTGTAGAATGACCTCTGTACAGGGCAGAGCATACTCACTGCCCCATACAAAGAATAGGGTCTGAAGATGTACATTGTGTCCATGTCCCTGGGGCTTGCTGTAGAGAATATTGTTAAAAACAGCTCATACAAGATGCAGTGTAAAGCAGAAAATATTTTATTGTTGTTGTAATATGTATCCAATTATCTTTCCAAATGAAGGTATTCACAACATATTCAGTGAGCTTTTGGGTGCCCGTATACATACATGCATGTTTGTGTCACACAACCAGGAACCTTGCAGCAAAAACATGGTTTTTCACGAATTGACAAAGTTTTGCTCGCAGATTATTGTGGGGGGAAAGTACGACAGCAAGGGAACCTGTCACTAACCTGCTGGTATAGACTTGCAGTGCCGATGATACTCATGAAAATCATACTCACCAATCCCTGGTCCGTGCCTCCATTTCAGTGATATTCTTCTTTTTCTTTATATGTTAATGAGGAGTGTTCCCAAGCCCCTCTTGTGTGGTGATGTCCGACTTAAATCTTCAGAGGAAGCACTTTCTTCTCCTGGGGCTTTTATGCTGCAGAAAGGAGCTCCACTCTGCAGCATAAAACCTCTTCTCTGTGTGAAGTGAATTCTCACTGCGGAGGAGAGGCGTTATGCTGCAGAGTGGAGCTCCTTTCTGCAGCATCGGAGCCTCAGCACAGGGGAAGGCCGATGGCACCATGCATGGTGGGCTTGGGAACATCCTCTGTACACCTAGCTCCTGATAAGCATATCAAGAAAAAGAATATTGGTGGAATGGAGGCACGGATTGGGGATTGGTAAGTATAATTTTTATCAGTATCCTCTACTCTACAAACCTACACCAATAGCATAGGGGGGTGATGCTAATGACAGATTCCCTTGAATCACATGTGCTTCTCCTGTACTTGGATATGGCTAAAACCATGGCAGTTATTGGTAAGAAGAGGGGTTTGTTTGGCTGCACAGTTCTTGGTGGAGCCACTACATGCACAGGCACCCGAGAAATCTTTTTCCAACTCCCAATGCAACTATTTCTTAATCCTAGGCTGCAACGACCCATACTTCATTATGACGGTTGGTAAGTTTGGTGGGAGGATCATAGATGTTACAGGCAAAGAAGGACTTATTAAAATCAAGGCCCAGCGCAGTCAGTTGCTCTGTCAAGGCTTCAATGTGTTTCCTATAGTCCTCTGCTAAAGCATACCCATCAAAGGATCTAGGAAACAATGGAAGACAAAAGGTTGTTATATTAGGATTTCCTAGGCCTCCCACAACAACAAGACATACAACATCAAGGGACAATACTCCTGCACCACAGAGAATGTAGTCTACATGATACAATGCACCAAGTGTGACCTGGGATTTTACATTGGTGAGACCAGCCAGCAACTCAATAAAAGGATCAACCTCCACAGATTGTCCATCAACAACCATAGAGAAAAGGACTATTGCACCCCAGTTGGACACCATTTCACCCAAACAGGTCACTCCCTACAGGACCTCAAAATCAAGATCCTGAAAGGAAACTTCAAGAACACCCAGGAAAGAAAGACATTTGAAGCCAAAATGATAGTTCTTTATGACTCCAAGAACAGAGGACTTAATGTGGATTTAAGCCTTTTATCCCATTATCAAAATTTCTGCAGCCCAGCCCCACCTGTTTCTGCAGCCCAGCCCCACCTGTTTCTGCAGCCCAGCCCCACCTGTTTCTGCAGCCCAGCCCCACCTGTTTCTGCAGCCCAGCCCCACCTGTTTCTGCAGCCCAGCCCCACCTGTTTCTGCAGCCCAGCCCCACCTGTTTCTGCAGCCCAGCCCCACCTGTTTCTGCTGCATTCTTTTAACTTTACAAGCAGCTAACAGTAAAACTAAAGGTATGGTTAAAGGGGTTGTCTCACAAAGCTTAAATGGTCCACATTGATGCATTATGTGAAATGAAAATTTTTTTTATACTGCTTTTACATTTAAAATATGTAGGGGGGGGACTTATCATTTGTTTTGGCTTACAATACAAATACAGTGACCCCCCTGACCTACAATGGCTCCGACATACAATCATTTCAGCATACGATCACTCTCAGAGGCCATCGCATGTTGAAGGCAGCATCAACATACAATGCTTTTGTATGTCGGGGCCATCGCATAAACGGCTATCCGGCAGCGCAGACTTCTTCAGCTGCCACCAGATAGCCATTTACGGTGCCCCTTGTGGACCGCTGATGATCACTTACCTGTCCTCGGGGCTCCGGCGCCTCCTTTTCGGGATCCCCTGCATCATCGGCGCTCTCCATCGACGTCATCACGTCGCTGCGCACGCCGTCCCGTCATCCAATAGAAGCGGCGTG
Organism: Hyla sarda; assembly: GCF_029499605.1. Lineage (NCBI taxonomy): Eukaryota > Metazoa > Chordata > Amphibia > Anura > Hylidae > Hyla > Hyla sarda. The sequence continues at coordinate 352,609,296 of NC_079191.1, forward strand.
CGTAGCGACGTGATGGCGGCGAGGGAGAGCGAGGATCCCGGGGAAGCAGAGGCCTTGCCGGAGCGGTGGGGACACCCCAGGGACGCGTCGACAGCGATGATGAGCGGTGACGGTCCGGAGCGGCGGGGACAGGTGAGTACAACTTCCTGTACCAGTGGTCTTCAACCTGCGGACCTCCAGATGTTGCAAAACTACAACTCCCAGCATGCCTTCGGCTGTCCGGGCATGCTAGGTGTTGTAGTTTTGCAACATCTGGAGGTCCGCAGGTTGTAGACCACTGTACTATACTTTACATTGCACGGATCCCTCAACATACGATGGTTTCAACAAACGATGGTCCGTTTGGAACGGATTACCATCGTATGTTGAGGGACCAAGTAATCAGCAGAAAATGGCAGTCATGTTGGCAAGAACAGGAATGAGTGAGGTTCCAACTGAGGGAAATAGCATGTTGACGCCTACAGGAAGCTGATGGAGCAGGGACCAGCATGTAGGAGGCTACCGGAGGCTGGAGGAAGCAGGGCTACAGGCAGTTGTGGGCAGTGGCATGTCAGGGGCTACAGCTGGCTAAAGGGATCTTGCAGATGCGCAGAAGCTGGTTTTATCCCCAGCAAATCCCCAGCAAAATGGCAATGCACAGTAGAATCTACAGAACGTGTGTATCAGCTTTAAAGGGGTACTCCGCCCCTAGACATCTTATCCCCTAGCCAAAGGATAGGGGATAAGATGTCAGATCGCGGGTGTCCCACTGCTGGGGACCCCCGGGATCTCGGCTGCAGGACCCACCAGTTGCGGCTTCCGGCAGCGCTGGAGGCTCTCATCCTAACGCCTCACGACCACGGTGATGTGAGATTGTGATGTCACGACTCCGCCCCCATGTGACGTCGCGCCCTGCCCCGCCCCCTCAACACAAGTCTATGGGAGGGGGCGTGACGGCTGTCACGCCCCCTCCCATAGACTTGCATTGAGGGGCGGGATGTGATGTCACACAGGGGCGGAGTCGTGACATCACGATCTCACGTCCCCGTGGTCGGAAGCCAAAGCCTCCAGCATTTCCGGAAACCGCAACAGGTGGGTCCTGCAGCCGAGATCCTGGGGGTCCCCAGCGGTGGGACACCCGCGATCTGACATCTCATCCCCTATCCTTTGGGGCGGAGTACCCCTTTAAGGGAGCCATTAAACATATGTCTATTCTTAGTTCCTGCTCTATATCTGAAGCAGGACCAATTGACTACAACACAGCATTCAGATACTTACCTAACATAAAGTGATGCTTTAGGATAACTCTGAAGGGAAACGATTGGATTTGAAGGCATTGGTGGATCCTTCAGATTTGCTGACAGAAATATTGACATGGTGTTGTTTTCAGGGTTATCTTTACCCAATTGAATCATTATTAGTACAGGAGCAGTTATACTCAAGTGCACACCTAAAAGATAGAAAAGTAGATCTCCAACAATACATTTTTCATTGCAATTAAAGAGGTTATTCATCAATACACCCAGTCAATAAGATACAGTTGTCCCTCAAGTTACAATATTAATTGGTTCTGGGACGACCATTGTATGTTGAAACCATTGTATGTTGAGACCATAACTCTATGGAAACCTGGTAATTGGTTCTAAAGCCCAAAAATGTCATCCAAAAATAGGAAAAAGTGAGGAGTAAACAAAAATAAGCAGATAACTAATATAGATAAATCAAGTCCTTATATATAAAAGTAATAAAGATCTGCTGGGAGCTGTAAATCACTGTCTATTTCAGTGTTTCCCAAGCAGGGAGCCTCCAGCTGTTGCAAAATTACAACTCCCAGCAGTAGTTTTGCAACAGCTGGGGGCACCCTGCTTGGGAAACACTGGTCTATGTAGAGGACAGGAGCTTCTTCGGGGTCCTGTACAGTACACGCAGTGTCCTAAAAAAGTAACATGGAGCCGCCCTTACCTGGTGTTCAGAGGAGCAGGTAACCCTGGTACAGGTAAAGAGTACAGAACATATAATACCTTCCTGTACTGTAGGGGGCGCTCCCAGACATCAGTCAGTGCATACACTTCAGTAATACAGGGGTTTTACCAGTGAAATGCCCATTCTGATTCATCAGATCTTTCAGCCATTGACATGTTTCACAGATCTGGACTGTCTGTACATTGTATGTTGAGTCTGGTTTCAACTTACAATGGTCCAGAAAAGACCATTGTATGTTGAAACTATTGTATGCTGAGGCCATTGTAAGTTGAGGGATCCCTGTACTAGATCATCTATCCTTCAAAAATGTGGATATCTATGTGTATGGCTAGCATCAAAGTGGTTTTCAATGACTATTATTGATGGCCTATGCTTAGGATCCTTCCCAACCAATGTAGGCTATCAATATCTGATCATGTGTTGCCGCTTATACACAGTAAATTGGGTCAAAAGTGGTTGTGTTTAGCAAGTGCCATGGTGCTGGAAAACAGCTTATCTGAGGGTTTCTGGTGCACTCCATTGATCAGATAGTGATCATATACAGGCCTGTCCTAGACAAATGTAGCCACTCGGGCATGTCTCTTCGAGCTTTTGGTCCACTTCGCAGAGCAATACTACAGTACCAGGAAACAGCTGAGGATCTCATAGGTACAACAACATTCAGTGCGGGCATGACAAAGAATATGATGGACAATTATCTCATTTGCAGCAGCATCAGCAACATTCTACTTCTTCCTTGCAAGTATATTAACTAGGGCACCCCTACCGGGAAAGGTGTACAACAGAGTGCCTTCCCACCAGAACGGAGACGGGGGGTCTGTGGTTGTCCCAGAGTCACGACAACCACAGAGAGATAGAAGATAGCAGCTCATACCAATCAGGGGGAAATTCTAGGAGGTTCCACATAATGTAAAAGGAAAACGGTCACCTGTTCACCCAGACTAAACCCAATACACTGGGTGAACAGGAGACCAATGCGGGCTCTCTGACTCATATACATACCTGCAGTCTGGCGCCTGGTCCCTCTGAAGATCGGCTGCCAACTGGATATGAATATTCATGGTCACTGGACACTAGTGTTGAGCGCAAATTTTCGAAATGCAATTTTTTACCGCAAATATCGGCACTTTGCGATTTTGCGTATATTTAGAATAGAGCACCATATATTCGTCATGATGAATATTTGTTTTGTTTTTTTCTTCACAGTACACATCACAACAATGATGTGTACTGTGTAAAAAAAAAAAAAAAGTGATCATCCCTCCCTGCTTCCAGCTTGTGGTCCAAAGAAGACACAAATATTTCGAATATGCCAATATTCGCGAATATTGGCTCTGTCAGAGGACACTGATCGCTCCCTTCTTTTAGCTTTAGATAGGGTAGGTTCATTTAGCAGATAGGTTCTAGTGTAGGGTATAGTGTTAGTTAGTTAAAAGATAAAATTGCGCATGCGCACTATACTAATTTCATTACGATATTCGCATGGGAAAAAAGTGAATAAAACTAGCGAATATGCAAATTTTGCGAACATAGGATGAATATTCTTCCATATATTCACGAATTATCGCAAATTCGAATATGACCCCTGCCGCTCATCACTACTGGTCACGTGAGTGCTCAGTAAGCACAAGTGCTCACGTAACTATGACTATTCAAATCAAGCTGGCCGGCCCGCCTCCAGCACGCAATTCAGTGCAGAAAGAAGCTGATCTTAAGAGGGCCAGGCGCCAGACTGCAGGTATGTATATTAGTCAGAGAGCCCGCATTGGTCTCCTGTTCACCCGCACTATAACCCAGTGTATTGGGTTTAGTGTGGGTGAACGGGTGACCATTTTCCTTTAAAGGGGTACTCTGCTGGAAAACTTTTTTTTTTTTAAAGTCAACTGATGCCAGAAAGTTAAACAGATTTGTATGTGGTGGTCCAGTATGGGATGGTGTTGCCCTGTAGCTTTCCTGCCCTGTCAGGCAGGAGTCCCAGGGCCCCCTGTAGTGGTTTCCCCATTTGTATATATGTTGTTTATTAAAAGATGTGTTATGCCTTTAATAAAATGTACCATGTGATTGTTACCCAGGAGGTACCAGTGACCAGCTGACCCCAAGGGTGACCTATGGGCTCCCCGCTAGTCTCCCCCATATAAACCCTGGGTGGAGCTAGCCTCTCTTTCTTTCTTGCTTCCTGCTGAGGTTCACTAAAGTCATGCCTAGTGTGTGTGTCCAGCGTAGTGGAGGCCTCAAGTCAAGTCCTGCAGCCACAAGTCAAGTGCGAGTAAGATGAAGTCACCGTCCTGTCAGTCACAAGTCAGTCAAGTCATCTGTCTACCCAGCGTGGCCTGCAATAAATTCTCCGATCCAAATCACAGCAAGCCTGCAAGGTCTCTGTGTCACTGGTCACCTCCTTGGGCCCTGGCTGTACTGTATAGACTGTAACAACTGTCTACCCTCAGTAAAGCTACCATTGTCTGTAACTTGGCATCTGTGTCTTCATTGCCCCTGTGCCTAGCACAGGATCCAGCGGTGCTTTCTTCAGCAGCTAAAGTATAGCTAAAATATACTTTAGCCGCTGAAGAAAGCACCTAGTGGGGGCTGAAACGCATCCAGCGACCCCCCTAAAAGACTTCTAAGACCACTTATATGCATATTACTATCTGCAGTCTATAGAAACCACCACTGACTATCTACAGAGACTTGTGAAATCACCCTCTGAACGTGCGGTCATAGACCAGAAGCGCACGCTACCTCCACGAGGACGCCACCCAAAGATACCTACCTGTGGCCCCTGAATATTTCGCCCACCATCAGCAAGCTCAGTGGAATTAGGAGTCGGCCGAGACTCCAGCGGAGCGCTTTCCGGCCGGAGAGTGGGCACAGACGGCTGTTATACATCGCTACAAGCACAGAGTGGTAACTATAAGATCGATATCCCAGCATCTAGACCGGTGAGAGATTTCCATTATTATACTATGCGCATAGTTTAAAGCAATTCCCAGCACTAATTACTTTAACCAGCGGTAGTGGACTGGACAATTACAGTATTCTGAGACTGTTTGTAATCGCTACATTGAGGAACATTGTTACCTCTGCGACCTCTAAAGTCTGGATACCTAATTGTTACAGAATTGTTTCATTTCAAAAGACAGATAACAAGTGTAAAATAACTGTGATTTTCTTATGACTGCAATCGCAACGGCATTGTAATGGACATTGAACAACAGCTTTATGGCACATTGATTGATATTTTGCCAATCTGAAGAAGCTGCTATTGATGATATATCATTTATTACATTTTATAGTGGTCTTATACATTTTATTAATTTTATTGATTTTATACTAATTTAATATCTCTGACTCTGAGGATACACAAGGGCCCTGTTATCCCGGAGTGTCAGTTTGATATCCCATTTTTCATTATTTATCAATAAACAAGTGTGTACTTTATCTACAGGGACAGGGACATAATACTCCACCTTTATAAAGCATTGGTACGGCCTCACCTGGAATATGCTGTTCAGTTTTGGTCGCCTGTACATAAAAGGGACACTGTGGAGTTGGAAAGGGTGCAGAGACGCGCGACTAAACTAATATGGGGCATGGATCATCTTAGCTATGAGGAGCGATTAAAGGAGTTACAATAGTTTAGTCTTGAGAAGAGACGTTTAAGGGGGGATATGATAAACGTATATAAGTATATAAATGGCCCATACAAAAAATATGGAGAAAAACTGTTCCAGGTTAAACCCCCCCAAAGAACGAGGGGGCACTCCCTCCGTCTGGAGAAGAAAAGGTTTAGTCTAAAGGGGCGGCACGCCATCTTTACCGTGAGGACTGTGAATTTATGGAACGGTCTACCTCAGGAACTGGTCACAGAAGGAACAATTAACAGCTTTAAAACAGGGTTAGATACATTCCTGGAACAAAATAACATTAATGCTTATGCAGAATTATAAAACTACATCCCTTTCCCTTATCCCCTTACACCCTTCCCTTCAATCCCCTGGTTGAACTTGATGGACGTATGTCTTTTTTCAACCATACTAACTATGTAACCTTGAGCCTCAATCATTTTCACTATTTAGTAGCCTTTTGCAGACACCTAAGGTACAGGTGCCACTTTCCACAGGAGCCTCTCCATTTTGGAGATTTACAAATCTGTTTAACTTTCTGGCACCAGTTGATTTCCACTGGAATACCCCTTTAAAGGGGAACTCTGGCACATGAGTACTTATCCCCTATCCACAGAATCCTGTTGATAGGTAGAAAATTGTTTGATCGCAGTTATCCCCTATCCACGGTATTCTGTGGATAGGGGATAAGTACTAAAGTACCGGATTTCCCCTTTAATGTAGAAACCTGCAGAAACACATCCCCATTTAAATTTAAAGAGACAGAAACCCCAGTAATGCTGACAACAGAGTATAGCAGTGGCAATAATGGTTTAAACATATAAGTGACCCTAGAAAGATTTAGACGTACTTTCCATAGTGTATTCACTATAGCGTGAAGGATGCAAATTTAAAGGGGTACTCCGGTGCTTACACATCTTATCCCCTATCCAAAGGATAGGGGATAAGCTGCCTGAACACGGGAGTCCCGCAGTTGGGGATGCCCGGGATCATGCACGCGGCACCCCGTTTGTAATCAGTCCCCGCAGGGCCGGCTATCACGCCCCCTCCCGTAGGCTTGCATTGAGGGGTGGAGCGTGACATCACATGGGGGGCGGAGGCGTGACGTCACACGCCGCCGGCCCTGCGGTCGACCGTAATCAGACCCGGAGCGAACACGCTCCGGGGACTGATTATAAACGGGGTGCCGCGTGCATGATCACGGGCGTCCCCAGCTGCGGGACTCCCGCGATCAGGCATCTTATCTCCTATCCTTTGGATAGGAGATAAGATGTGTAAGCACCGGAGTACCCCTTTAAAGCAAGTCCAGAGTAATCAGTAAATTTCTTTGTATAAAATCTGCACCCAATGCTATTGATTTCATGCAGATTTTATCCTGTGCCCATTGAGTGAAAAAACTCACTGATAACATGCCATAAAGTTTACCTGAGGATTTCTTTGCATAAAATCTGCAATGTATGTGCAACGTGTGAACATATCCTAGAGGGAAGTCACTGTCAACTAACAACATCCATAACTGTAATTACAGGATGGGATTTCATTAAAGTGCAATAACACTGCTGTTGTTTTCAGCAATGGCGACAGATAAAAGACTTTACCCTTTCAGCAGTAATGGGCATTGACGTGGCTGGGTGTATCCAGACCTACTAATAGTATAAAAAGGGAGGCAGTCCTGCTAGGCTAGGTAGGGTAAAAGATATATGGTCAAAAATAAGAAAGAAGAGAAAGAGAAAATGTGTCTAAAATAGCATAAAATAATGACATTTATTTAGGAAATGATGTAAAGGTCTGTGACAGGGCCCTTGTCACAGACTGGTCACTAGATAAAATGGTTACAATGGTATAAAATGCTAAAAATATAAAATATAAACAGTGATATTGCAATGAGACAATGAAAGTGGGGCAATGGGACAGTGCAAACAGTATCTGTTTAGTTATACTGTAAAGTCATATTATAAGAGCCAGGATTAATCCAGATGAAAGTACATAGCAAAAAGTTAATAATCCAATAGGGCAATTTTCAGTAGGGCTGGAGCCTCCCAGATTAGGGCCCACTATAAACATTTTTAAGTGCAGAGATACAGGCGATGCCCCCTCTACCCTGGCGGCACGGGGACTGAATGCAAGAGGGCAATCGCTATACAGTTCAGGCACTTTATACCTCTTACCGGCTACAGTGTGCACAGTCAGATGTGTGCAGCTGTGCTTGCGATCCGGATACACGTCCCTCTGTCCCGGCTGCACGGGAGAAATGTAGGAGGGGTGATAGGATCCGATGCTGGGGGTCGGAGATGATGGCTGGAAAGCAGCGTGTGGCAGCGCTGTGAAGCCTAGCGGTCGTAGCAGTGTATGGCAACGCTGGAGGTATCCTCTCTACTCCGACGGCACGGGGAGCAGGTGAGAGGGTAGGTGAGGACTGACAATGCGGTGACGATTGTCTCAGATGATGTGCAGGGTTGTCTTAACATCAGACGCGTTTCAGGGAGCTGCGTCCCCTTTTTCAATGGTGGAGGTTCAGGAAGACTGTAGTAAAATTACCCAACCGCCACTAGAGGCTTCTAATGTCTTCTTCATGTGACATGTAGAAGATACACTAATTTGGACGTTTCCTATAACATCTTAAAAGGGGTATGTGTATTTTATGAAAGAAAGATATACTCACCTTGCCCACTCCAACACCTGTTCTTTATTCTGCCCCCATTGACTTTACCCTGTTGACATGCTCTCCATGGAGCACTGGTGTTGGAGCAAGCGGGGTGAGTACAGTGTCATTTTTTATTTTATAGCCATAGCAGTTTGCTTTTTAATGAAATCTGAATACTACCTTAATGTTGATGATATAAATATCAGACCATGCAGTTCCGTTTTTATTGGAGTACTAGCTGAATACCCGGCGTTGCCCGGTTTTTCCTTCTTAATCCTTGTTGAGGAGGAAAATAAACAAAGGAGGAAGCTTTTGACTTCACATCCCGTCCTTCATATTGTTGTCATATCCCAACCTCATATCCCGACCTCCTATCCCGACCTCCTATCCCGTCATCCTATCTCGACCTCATATGCCATCCTCACATCTTGTCCTCATATCCCGACCTCTTATCCCATCCTCATAGCCCGTCCTCCTATCCCGTCCTCCTATCCCGACCTCCTATCTCGACCTCCTATCTTGACCTCCTATCTCGACCTCCTATCCCGTCCTCCTATCCTGTCCTCCTATCCCGTCCTCCTATATTGAGCTCCTATCTCGACCTCCTATCTCGACCTCCTATCCCGACCTCCTATCCTGTCCTCCTATCTAGTCCATCTATCCTGACCTCCTATCCCGACCTCCTATCCCTTCCTCCTATCTTGACCTCCTATCCTGACCTCCTATCCCGACCTCCTATCCTGTCCTCCTATCCCATCCTCCTATCTCGACCTCCTATCTCAACCTCCTATCCCGTCCTCCTATCTCGACCTCCTATCCCGTCCTCCTATCCAGTCCATCTATCCCGACCTCCTATCTCGACCTCTTATCCCGACCTCCTATCTCGTCCTCCTATCTCGACCTCCTATCCTGACCTCCTATTTCAACCTCCTATCCCATCCTCCTATCTCGTCCTCCTATCATGACCTCCTATCTCGACCTCCTATCCCGACCTCCTATCCTGTCCTCCTATCCAGTCCATCTATCCTGACCTCCTATCCCGACCTCCTATCCCTTCCTCCTATCTTGACCTCCTATCCCGACCTCCTATCCTGTCCTCCTATCCCATCCTCCTATCTCGACCTCCTATCTCAACCTCCTATCCCGTCCTCCTATCTCGTCCTCCTATCATGACCTCCTATCTCGACCTCCTATCTCGACCTCCTATCCCGACCTCCTATCCTGTCCTCCTATCCAGTCCATCTATCCTGACCTCCTATCCCGACCTCCTATCCCTTCCTCCTATCTTGACCTCCTATCCCGACCTCCTATCCCGACCTCCTATCCTGTCCTCCTATCCCATCCTCCTATCTCGACCTCCTATCTCAACCTCCTATCCCGACCTCCTATCTCGACCTCTTATCCCGACCTCCTATCTCGTCCTCCTATCTCGACCTCCTATCCTGACCTCCTATCTCAACCTCCTATCCCATCCTCCTATCTCGTCCTCCTATCCCGTCCTCATAATCCCGTCCTCATATCCCATCCTCGTATCCTGTCCTCCTATCACGACCTCCTATCCCGTCCTCATATCCCGTCCTCTTATCCCGTCCTCCTATTCCAACTCGTAATATGTGTACCAGGTAGAGATGAGCGAACTTACAGTAAATTCGATTCGTCACGAACTTCTCAACTTGGCAGTTGCTGACTTATCCTGCATAAATTAGTTCAGCTTTCAGGTGCTCCGGTGGGCTGGAAAAGGTGGATACATTCCTAGGAAAGAGTCTCCTAGGACTGTATACACCTTTTCCAGCCCACAGGAGCACCTGAAAGCTGAACTAATTTATGCAGACTAAAGACATCAACTGCCGAGCCGAGAAGTTTGTGATGAATCAAATTTACTGTAAGTTGGCTCATCTCTAGTACCAGTTATTGAAATATCTCCAGCCGTAGGGAAGTTATGTGAGAATATACATTTCCCATTGATTTGCATGGGACTTTAAACAAAAACCCCGACCCTTACAAATGGGGGTAGTTAACTATCCTATATTTTAAGTGGACATATAAGTAACATGTGACCAAGTATTATAGAAATATCTCCAGCCGTTTGGAAGTTATGCAGTAACATATATTTCCCGTTGACTTGTATGGGACTTTAAACATAAACCCCGCCTCTGGCAAATGGGGGTGGGAAAGGGTTAAATCACCTATCCTATGTTTGTTGTTGACATATAAGTAACATGTGTGCCAAGTTTCCCATTAATATCTTTAGTCGTTTGGACGTGATGCTGGAACATACACACATACACACACATACACACACACACACACACGTTGAGTTTTATATCTATAGGTAATCAGGGCTCAAGTACTGCAGGAATGCATGGGAACGGAGTTCCTGCACTTTTTCCACAACAGGAACCCTGTTCCCATTATCAAGAGTCCTGCAGGACCAGTCCTTAAGTTGAAATCTCCCAGGACTTGACCCCTGAGTATAATGCTGACAAGATTTATGCTCACAATGCCCCCACCACATTGGAGTGTTTGTTCCTGCCAATATGCAATCTATAGACAAGTAGCGTCTATGTTATTCTAGCATTTAAAATGTCAAAAAGATTTATTTAAAAATAAAAAAAATGATTGCAGTATGCCAAATGATATCATAATTTTATAACAACAGACTGAAGAACATTGGCTCTGATTTCATAAGAGTGGAGTGTCATTTTCCTTGTGGGTCTCAATTCCCTACAATTTTTTTTCACGGTATTTACTGAGGTTTCCCTACATTTTGCACTTTTCCCTTTTTTAATTTTTTTTTATTATTTTTTTTATTTTTTATTTTATATATTTATTTATTTATTTATTTATTTTACACCTGCTCTGAGCTGTTGGGTTTTTTACCACCTTCTCTGTGGAAACCTTAGTAAATATGTTGGGTTTTTGTGAAAATGTTGGGGACACGCCCACTTTTTGGTAACCATGCCCTCTATTTCCCGATGGCCACGCCCCTTTTTCGAGTTTTCTTGGTAAAACGGAGAGTTGGTCAGGTTTTTTCCAATTTTGGAGCAGACAGCATTTCTGGCACAATGCGCCAGAATCTGGTGCAAAACCCGACAATGCATGTCAGGTTTACAATGGTAAATCAGGGCCATTATCTGTTTTTAATTAAAAAAAGAGCTGAATGGGACACAGCTTACCTGCTGAGTTAAATCCACTGATATACTGTAATAAATGTTTATAGTGGATACTTATTCCCTCACCATCCAAGGTCACTGGAGTTGATATCCATTGAGTTGCATCATATTGTCTATGTTCAAAGCCCTGGAGGACAAGAGAAAGGTTAAGCAGAGCAAGCGGTCATCTTAGAGGCATCAATGTCTGGAGGCTAGTTGCGTAACCTGACCCTAAATAAAAGTTAAAGGGGTATTCTGGGCAAAAACATTTTATCCCCTATCCAAAGGATAGGGGATAAGATGTCTGATAGCAGGGGGCCCTCCAGGTTTCTGGGACTGAGGACGTAACGTCACGCGACGCCCCCTCCATTCATGTCTATGGGAGGGGGCGTGACGGCCGTCACGCCCCCTCCCATAGACATGAATGGAGGGGGCGTCGCGTGACGTCACATCCCCAGTCCCGGAAACCCGGAGGTTTCCGAATCTAGAGACGCAGCTCCCACATAGAATGCGGGTACCGCAGGGAGATCGGGGGGGGGGGGGGGGGGGGGAGGGAATCAGAATTCCAATAGGCAACAAATGATAGGCACAACAAAAGTAAATCTAGGATTCAGGAGAAAAAAAGGCAACTGGCATTAAGGTAAAGCAACACAACTCATCTTCCTCAACTTATCGTACATAGTTCTCAATTGAAATAAGTGCAGGTTCTTCTTTGCTCTTAATATAGGGTGAAAAGACGCCCTTCAGTGCTTCCCTAACAACATGTCAGATTGGTTTTTAAACTTTTTTTAAGAGAACATTTTAAAGGGAATGTGTCATAAGTTTTTTTTTTAAATGTAAAACATATTGTTTTAAAGAATTTTTGGCAAAATAATCCTAAAATCTTGCACACATCATTCTAAGCCTAACACTTAGCTGACATTTCCAGTTCTGTCTGTGATCGGTAAAGCATAATAGTAAAAGATGGCACCCTAAAATAAGACAATAGGAGGTCAGATCCCCCTCTCTGTAGAATGACCTCCGCACAGGACACATAGGTCACACAGCATGCTTACAAACCCCCTCTATACAAAAAATAGGGCCTGAGGAAGTTTTTTGTGTCTATACCCATAGGGCTTGTTGTAAAGCTTTGTTGTAAAAAAAAAGCTCAGGTTGCTCCCATACTAAAAACAAAATAAAAACAATTAAAATCACAAAAAAAGAAACAGGTGAGAAAAAAAAAGAATATGTTTCAGTATCTGGCTCTAAATAGAAAAACTAGTCGATCCGTTCACTTTAAAGGAAATCTGTTTCTAGGTTTATGCTATACTACACTGTTCTCTTCAGGGTCCTCAGATAGGGCAGCATAAACCTAGTGACAGAGTCTTAACCAAACTTTACAATATCTTAGGCATTAAAGGGGTACTCCTGTGGAAAACATTTTTTTTTAAATCAACTGGTGCCAAAAAGTTAAACAGATTTGTAAATTACTTCTGTTTAAAAATCGTAATCCTTCCAGTACTTATCAGCTGCTGTATGCCCCACAGGAAGTTATTTTCTTTTTTCATAAATTTTCTGTCTGACCACAGTGTTCTCTGCCCATGTCAGGAACTGTCCCAAGCAGGATGGGTTTGCTATGGGGATTTTTTCCTGCTCTGGACAGTTCCTGACATGGACAGAGGTGTCAGCAGAGAGCACTGTGGTCAGACAGAAAATTAATCAAAAAAGAAAAGAACTTACTCTGGAGCATACAGCAGCTGATACTTACTGGAAGAATTAAGATTTTTAAATAGAGGTAACTTACAAATCTGTTTAACTTTTTGGCACCAGTTGATTTTAAAAAAATAGTTTTCCACCGGCGTACCCCTTTAAGACACTTTCTGACTGAACAGTCATCTATTGAGCATGCAATAGAATACAGTAAACTATATTAATAACATAAACCATGTCGTACAGAATATTTTTTCACCAGATGATATTTAGGACATTCCACACCATTGCAGAAGGATGGAAACTGGAACTTCTCGGTAATTTGCTGCTTGGCTTTGGCAAGGTATTGATCCTTTCCTAGATTCTCATTGACTTTTGAGGGTTTTGCCGTCCCATATGCCACGATGAGGCTCAGCAGTATGACGCATCGAGAAAACTTCATCTTGTATAACAAGAAAAGGTATGGCTGGGACTGAACATTTGTTTCCTCATATATATAGAGAGAGAATATTACAAAGTACAGCCCATTTTTTTAATGATTGCTTCTTTGTAGAGCCGTTCGCACCAGCTTGTACGTAGAATACTGAAAGGAAGGTTGACCAAAAAATATTGGAATGGCAAGAGAAAATTATACGTTAAGTACTTGTTCTCTAAGAAGTCAGTTTTCTAGTGTAAACAATACACAACAGACTTATCGTCTGCACATAATGTTGACTATTCATAGTAGGATTAAAATAAATCTCACTTCGCCATTGTTTATAGCTGTGAATGAAAGGTCAACATTTTATCCACGTAGCATGTCTACTAATGCCATTGCCATAGGTATTCTGTCCTATGCAGTAGGTTTTGTAAAATAGTTACTGGTAAAACACATGGGGGAAAAAAATGGGAATTAAAAATAGTTCTTAAAGGGGTACTCCGGCCCTAAGACGTCTTAACCTCTATCCAAAGGATAGGGGATAAGATGTCTGACCACTGGGGACCCCCGCAATCTTGCATTCGGCACCCACCTCTTTGAGCTGCACGCCACGCTGCCAGCTCACAAACTGCCGGGTGCCAACCAGGGGGCTGGAGTATTGTGACGTCACGCTCCGCACTGTGGTTGGCACCCGGCAGTTTGTGAGCTGGCAGTGCGGCATGCTTTGGATAGGGGATAAGATGTCTTAGGGCCGGAGTACCCCTTTAAAATTAAAAGGGTAGTCTCACAGAGATGGTATCTAAATGCAATTCACAACAAATGTTCTATAGTTCTTTAATTACAATCCATTAGAGAAGCTGCTTCTATCAAATGTGATCTAACTACCATGTTCTGGTTCCATTATGGGGGCCATGCATAAGCAGTTGTTCTTTCCCCATACTTTGCACAGTTTTGCCAGTATTCGGTGACGCATGGACTGTACATGCGCAGCTGCTCCCTCAACCATCAATATGTTGTCTCATATCTAAGAATAAGGAAATATGGAAAAGTTTGGTCATACACAGTAATGGGAAGCAGTGTTCCTCCTATATAATTGGAATCCTTTGCTTTTACATTTTTACAAAACAAGAGACTGGATCATTATTATGAATTTTTATGGATACTCTGGTCTGAAAGACCATGTGCCAACCAGGAACTTGGCAGGAATAGGCCCATGGAGGTGGTAATAGCAGATGGTCATGGTGATTAACCGCTTAAGGACCCAGCCAATTTTCAGTGTAGGACACGGCCATTTTTTGCAATTCTGACCACTGTCACTTTAAGCATTAATAACTCTGGGATGCTTTTACCTTTCATTCTGATTCCTAGATTGTTTTTTCGTGACATATTCTACTTTATGTTAGTGGTAAAATTTGTCGATACTTGCATCATTTCTTGGTGAAAAATTCCAAAATTTCATGAAAAAATTTAAAATTTAGATTTTTTTTTACTTTCAAGCTCTCTGCTTATAAGGAAAATGAATATTCCAAATAAATCATACATTGTTTCACATATGCAACATGTCTACTTTATGATTGCATCATGAAGTTGACATGTTTTTACTTCTGGAAAACATCAGAGGGCTTCAAAGTATAGCAGAAATTTTCCAATTTTTCACAAAATTTTCAAAATTGAAACTTTTTAAGGGACCAGTTCTGTTTTGAAGTGGATTTGGAGGGCCTTCATATTAGAAATACCCCATAAATGACCCCATTATAAAAACTGCACCCCTCAAAGTTTCAAAATGACATTCAAAAGGTTTGTTAACCCTTTAGGTGTTTTACAGGAATAGCAGCAAATTGATGGAGAAAATTCAAAACCTTCATTTTTTACACTGGAATGTTCTTGTAGACCCAGTTTTTGAATTTTTAAAAGGGGTAAAAGGAGATAAATCTTCCTAAAATGTGTAACCCAATTTCTCTCGAGTAAGGAAATACCTCATATGTGTATGTCAAGTGTTCGGCGGGTTCACTAGAGGGCTCAGAAGGGAAGGAGCGACAGTGGGATTTTGGAGAGTGGGTTTTTCTGAAATGGTGTTTGTGGGGCATGTCGCATTTAGGAAGCCCCTATGGTGCCAGAACAGCAAAAAAAATCCCACATGGCACACTATTTTGGAAACTACACCCCTCAATGCACGTAACAAGGGGTCCGCTGAACCTTAACACCCCACAGGTGTTTGACGACTTTTCATTAAAGTTGGATGTGTAAATGATTTTATTGTTTTTTATCACTAAAATGCTAGCCTTTCCCCCAAATTTTAAATTTTTACAAGGGATAATTGGACAAAATGCCCCCCAAAATTTGTAACCCCATCTCTTCTGAGTATAGAAATACACCATGTGTGGACGTCAAGTGCTCTGCTGGCGCACTACAATGCTCAGAAGAGAAGGAGTCACATTTTGCTTTTGAAAAGCGAATTTTGCTAAAATGGTTTTTGGGGGGCATGTCGCATTTACGAAGCCCCTATGGTGCCAGGACAGCAAAAAAAAACACATGGCATACTATTTTGGAAACTACACCCCTCAAGGAACGCAACAAGGGGTACAGTGAGCCTTAACACCCCACTGGTGTTTGAAGACTTTTTGTTAAATATTTTTTTAGATATATAAATACAAAAAAACCAAGGACAGAGCATGTAGGACCCCTTAATAATGATAATGGGGAGGTTGTCACGGGCGATCAAGAGAAGGCGGAGCTACTGAATGGGTTCTTTAGTTCTGTATACACTATGGAAAAAGGAGCTGACATTGGCCAGGTCAGTGCTGGTAACACATCATGTAATGTACTGAACTGGCTTAATGTAGAGATGGTACAAGGTAAGTTAAGTAAAGTAAATGTAAGTAAATCTCCAGGGCCGGATGGACTACACCCAAGAGTTCTTAGAGAGGTAAGTTCAGTAATATCTGTACCCCTGTTCATGATATTTAGAGATTCTCTGGTGTCTGGTATTGTGCCAAGGGACTGGCGCAAGGCTAATGTGGTGCTAATCTATAAGAAGGGCTCTAGGTCTTCGCCAGGCAATTATACACCGGTAAGTCTAACGTGCATTGTGGGTAAATTGTTTGAAGGACTTATAGGGGATTACATACAGCAATACATAGGGGATAATTGTATTATAAGTGATAGCCAGCATGGGTTTACTAAGGATAGAAATTGTCAAACCAATCTAATTTGCTTTTATGAAGAGGTGAGTAGAAGCCTTGACAGAGGAATGGCTGTGGATATAGTGTTTCTGGATTTTGCTAAAGCATTTGATACTGTCCCTCATAGACGTCTGACAGGTAAGTTAAGGTCTTTGGGTTTGGAAATTTTAGTTTGTAACTGGATTGAACACTGGCTCATGGATCGTACCCAGAGAGTGGTGGTAAATGATTCGTACTCTGATTGGTCCCCGGTTATTAGTGGTGTACCCCAAGGTTCAGTACTGGGCCCGCTGCTGTTTAATTTATTTATCAATGATATAGAGGATGGTATTAACAGCTCTGTTTCTATCTTTGCAGATGACACCAAGCTTTGTAGCACAGTACAGTCTATAGAGGATGTGCATAAGTTACAAGATGACTTGGATAGACTAAGTGTCTGGGCATCCACTTGGCAAATGAGGTTCAATGTGGATAAATGTAAAGTTATGCATCTGGGTACTAATAACCTGCATGCATCGTATGTCTTAGGGGGGGATTAAACTGTCAGAGTCACTGGTAGAGAAGGATCTGGGTGTACTTGTAGATCACAGACTACAGAATAGCATGCAATGTCAGGCTGCTGCTTCCAAAGCCGGCAGGATATTGTCATGTATAAAAAGAGGCATGGACTCAAGGGACAGGGACATAATACTCCCCCTTTATAAAGCATTGGTACGGCCTCACCTGGAATATGCTGTTCAGTTTTGTTCGCCTGTACATAAAAGGGACACTGTGGAGCTGGAAAGGGTGCAGAGACGTGCGACTAAACTAATATGGGGCATGGAACATCTTAGCTATGAGGAGCGATTAAAGGAGTTACAATTGTTTAGTCTTGAGAAGAGACGTTTAAGGGGGGATATGATAAACGTATATACCGTATTTATCGGTGTATAACACGCACTTTTTAGGCTAAAATTTTTATCCTAAAGTCTATGTGCGTGTTATATGCCGATACACCCCAGGAAAGGCAGGGGGAGAGAGGCCGTCGCTGCCTGCTTCTCTCCCCCTGCCTTTCCTGGGGTCTAGAGCCCTGCTGCCGGCCCTTCTCACCCCCTGGCTATCGGCGCCGCTGCCCGTTCTGTCCCCCTGACTATCGGTACCGGCTGCCCCGTTGCCTCCCCCCATCCCCGGTGGCATAATTACCTGGGTAGGGTCCGTGCTGCTGCAGGCCTCCGGCGTGCGTCCCCTTCGTCGTTGCTATGCGCTGCACGGCGCGGCGCATGATGTCAGTGCGCCGCGCCGTGCATAGCAACGACGCAGGGGACGCACGCCGGAGGCATGCAGCAGCGCGGACCCGACCCAGGTAATTATGCCACCGGTGATGGGGGAGGCAACGGGGCAGCGGCGCCGGCAATGGGTGCCGCTGCCCCTTCTCTCCCCCTGGCTGTCGGCGCCGCTTCTCTCCCCCTGACTATCGGCGCCGGCAATGGGGCGCCGGTACCGATAGTCAGGGGGACAGAACGGGCAGCGGCGCCGATAGCCAGGGGGAGAGAAGGGCCGGCAGCACGGCTCTAGACCCCAGGAAAGACAGGGGGAGAGAAGCCGGCAGCAACGGCCTCTCTCCCCCTGCCTTTCCTGTGGATGTATCGGGGAATACACGCGCACACACGCACCCTCATTTTACCATGGATATTTGGGTAAAAACCTTTTTTTACCCAAATATCCTTGGTAAAATGAGGGTGCGTGTTATAGGCCGGTGCGTGGTATACCCCGATAAATACGGTAAGTATATTAATGGCCCATACAAAAAATATGGAGAAAGACTGTTCCAGGTTAAACCCCCCCAAAGGACGAGGGGGCACTCCCTCCGTCTGGAGAAGAAAAAGTTTAGTCTCAAGGGGCGACACGCCTTCTTTACCATGAGAACTGTGAACTTATGGAACAGTCTACCTCAGGAACTGGTCACAGCAGGAAAAATTTACAGCTTTAAAACAGGATTAGATACATTCCTGGAACAAAATAACATTAATGCTTATGAAGAAATATAAAATCCCATCCCTTCCCCAATATCGTGCCACAGCCCTACCCTTCAATTCCCTGGTTGAACTTGAGGGACATATGTCTTTTTTCGACCGTACTAACTATGTAACTATGTCACCCATGTCCACCCTCCCTGTCACCCATGTCCACCCCCCCCCCCATGTCACCCATGTCCACCTCCCCAGTCACCCATGTCCACCCCCAGTCACCCATGTCAACCCTCCCTGTCACCCATGTCCACCCCCCTTGTCACCCATGTCCACCCCCCCTATCACCCATGTCCACCCCCCCTGTCACCCATGTCCACCCTGCCAGTCCCCCCTGTCACCCATGTCCACCCCCCCAGTCACCCATGTCAACCCTCCCTGTCACCCATGTCCACCCTCCCTGTCACCCATGTCCACCCTCCCTGTCACTCATGTCTACCCTTCCCTGTCACCCATGTCCACACCCCTTGTCACCCATGTCACCCATGTTCACCTTCCTGTCACCCATGCCCCCCCCCTGTCACACATGTCCCCCCACCTATCATCCCCGTCACCCATGTCCACCCTCCTGTCATCCATGTCTGCCTTGTCCACTCCCCTGTCCATCCCTGTCACTCATGTTTACCCCCCCCCCGTCTACCCCCGTAGTCTACCCTGCCACCCATGTCCACCCTCCTGTTCACCCATCTGTCCCTTTGTCACCCCAGTCCACCCCACTCAGTCACTCCTGTCCCTCTTTTGCCCCCTTGTCCACCCCTCTGACCCCCTGTCACCCATGTCCACCCCCCCTGTCACCCATGTCCACCCTCCCTGTCACCCATGTCCACCCTCCCCCTGTCATCCATGTCCACCCTCCCTGCCTCCCTGTCACCCATGTCCACACCTCTGTCACCCATGTCCACCCCCCCTGTCACCCATGTCCACCCCCCCTGTCACCCATGTCCACCGCCCCGTCACCCATGTCCACCCCCCCCGTCACCCATGTCCACCCCCCGTCACCCATGTCCACCCCCCCTGTCACCCATGTCCACCCTCCCTGTCACCAATGTCCACCCTCCCCTGTCACCCATGTCCACCCTCCCCTGTCACCCATGTCCACCCTCCCTGTCACCCATGTCCACCCTCCCTGTCACTCATGTCCAAAACCCCCCCGTCACCCATGTTCACCTTCCTGTCACCCATGTCCACCCCCCCGTCACTCATGTCCACCCCCTCTCACACATGTTCCCCCACCTATCATCCCCGTCACCCATGTCCACCCCCCTCTCACCCATGTCCACCCTCCTGTCATCCATGTCTGCCTTGTCCACTCCCCTGTCCATCCCTGTCACTCATGTTTACCCCCCCGTCTACCCCCGTAGTCTACCCTGTCACCCATGTCCACCCTCCTGTTCACCCATTTGTCCCTTTGTCACCCCAGTCCACCCCTCTGTCACTCCTGTCCCTCTTTTACCCCCTTGTCCACCCCTCTGACCCCCTGTCTCCCATGTCCACTCTCCTGTCATCCATGTCCACCCCCCATCCAACCCTCTGTCACCCCTGCCCATCCCTGTCACCCATGTACACCCTCCATTGTCCACCCCTCTGACCACATCCTTGTCACTCATGTCCACCCCCTATTCACCCCTCTGTCACCCATTTCCACCCCCTGTCAACCATGTCCACCCCCCCGTTAGCCATGTCCACCCCCCTGTCACCCATGTGCACCCCCCTGTCACCCATGTCCACCCCCCGTCACCCATGTCCACCCCCCGTGTCACCCATGTCCACCCCCCCTGTCACCCATGTCCACCCTTCCCTGTCACTCATGTCCACCCTTCCCTGTCACCCATGTCCACCCTCCCTGTCACCCATGTCCACCCTCCCTGTCACCCACGTCCACCCTCCCTGTCACTCATGTCCACCCTTCCCTGTCACTCATGTCCACCCTTCCCTGTATCCCATGTCCACCCTCCCTGTCACCCATGTCCACCCTCCCTGTCACTCATGTCCACCCTTCCCTGTCACTCATGTCCACCCTCCCTGTCACTCATGTCCACCCTTCCCTGTCACCCATGTCCAACCCCCCTGTCACCCATGTCCACCCTCCCTGTCACCCATGTCCACCCTCCCTGTCACCCATGTCCACCCTCCCTGTCACTCATGTCCACCCTTCCCTGTCACCCATGTCAACCCCCCCTGTCACCCATGTCACCCATGTTCGCCTTCCTGTCACCCATGTCCACCCCCCCATCACTCATGTCCACCTGCACTCACACATGTCCCCCCACCTATCATCCCCGTCACCCATGTCCAACCCCCCCCCCTCACCCATATCCACCCTCCTGTCATCCATGTCTGCCTTGTCCACTCCCCTGTCCATCTCTGTCACTCATGTTTACCCCCCTTTCTACCCCCGTAGTCTACTCTGTCACCCATGTCCACCCTCCTGTTCACCCATCTGTCCCTTTGTCACCCCAGTCCACCCCTCTCTGTCACTCCTGTCCCTCTTTTACCCCCTTGTCCACCCCTCTGACCCCCTGTCTCCCCTGTCCACCCTCCTGTCACCCATGTCCACCCCTCTGTCACCTCTATGCCCCCGTCACCCATGTTCACTCTTCTACACCCATCTATCACCCTTGTACACCTCCCTACACCCCTCTGTACACTCCTCTACAACCCTCTGTCATCCATGTACACTTCTCTACACCCCTCTGTCACCCATGTACACTTCTCTACACCCCTTTGTCACCCATGTACACCCATCTGTCACACATGTACACTCCTCCACACCCCTCTGTCACCCATGTACACTCCTCTATACCCCTCTGTCACCCATGTACACTCCTCTACACCCCTCTGTCACCCATCTTTCACCCATGTACACTCCTCTATACCCCTCTGTCACACATATACACTCCTCTACAGCCCTCTGTCACCCATGTACACTCCTCTGTACCCCTCTGTCACCCATGTACAGTCCTCTGCACCCCTCTGTCACCCATGTACACCCATCTGTCACCCATGTACACTCCTCTATACCCCTCTGTCACCCATGTACACTCCTCTACACCCCTCTGTCACCCATGTACACCCATCTGTCACCCATGTACACTCCTCTACACCCCTCTGTCACCCATGTACACCCATCTGTCACCCATGTACACTCCTCAACACCCCTCTGTCACCCATGTACACTCCTCTCTACCCCTCTGTCACCCATGTACACTCCTCTACACCCCTCTGTACACTCCTCTACACCCCTGTCACCCATGTACACCCATCTGTCACCCATGTACACTCCTCTACACCCCTCTGTCACCCATGTACACCCATCTGTCACCCATGTACACTTCTCTACACCCCTCTGTCACCCATGTACACTCCTCTACACCCCTCTGTCACCCAAGTACACTCCTCAACAACCCTCTGTCACCCATGTACATTCCTTAACACCCCTCTGTCAGCCATGTACACTCCTCTCTACCCCTCTGTCACCCATGTACACTCCTCTACATCCCTCTGTCACCCATGTACACTCCTCTATACCCCTCTGTCACCCATGTACACTCCTCTACACCCCTTTGTACACTCTTCTACACTCCTGTCACCCATGTACACCCATCTGTCACCCATGTACACTCCTCTACACCCCTCTGTCACCCATGTACACCCATCTGTCACCCATGTACACTCCTCTATACCCCTCTGTCACCCATGTACACTCCTCTACACCCCTGTATCACCCATGTACACTCCTCTACACCCCTCTGTCACCCAAGTACACTCCTCAACACTCCTCTGTCACCCATGTACACTCCTCAACACCCCTCTGTCACCCATGTACACTCCTCTCTACCCTTCTGTCACCCATGTACACTCATCTACACCCCTCTGTCACCAATGTACACTCCTCTACACCCCTCTGTCACCCATGTACACTCCTCTATACCCCTCTGTCACCCATGTACACCCATCTGTCACCTATGTACACTCCTCTACACCCCTCTGTCACCCATGTACACCCATCTGTCACCCGTGTACACTCCTCTATACCCCTCTGTCACTCATGTACACTCCTCTAAACCCCTCTGTACGCTCCTCTTTACCCCTGTCACCCATGTACGCTCCTCTATACCCCTGTCACCTATATACGCTCCTCTACACCCCTGTCACCCATGTACGCTCCTCTACACCCCTGTCACCCATGTACGCCCCTCTACACCCCTGTCACCCATGTACGCTCCTCTATACCCCTGTCACCCATGTACGCTCCTCTATACCCCTGTCACCCATGTACGCTCCTCTACACCCCTGTCACCCATGTACGCTCCTCTACACCCCTGTCCCCCATGTGCGCTCCTCTACACCCCTCTCACCCATGTACGCTCCTCTATACCCCTGTCACCCATGTACGCTCCTCTACACCCCTGTCACCCATGTACGCTCCTCTACACCCCTCTGTCACCCATGTGCACTCTTCTACACCCCTGTCACCCATGTACGCTCTTCTGCACCCCTCTGTCACCCATGTACGCTCCTCTACACCCCTCTGTGCACTCCTCTACACCCCTCTGTACACTCCTCTACACCCCTCTAAACCCCTCTGGTACCCATGTCCACCCCTCTACACCCCTCCTACACCCCTCTGTCACCCATGTAAAAAAAAAGAAAAAAAAGTTCGGCGCCTAATAGGTTTGTTTTGCAGGTTTAACGGTAAAGAATTCTGTGTGGAAGAAATCGTAATGATGGCCCGGACCAGATGGAGAAGAGAAGGCAATGATGCAAATTAGAGAATACGTCATTGGTGAGTTACTGTATAAAGCAGCACTTAAAACATTGCATTTTTTACCGTTTTTCCTTTTTTATTTTTTTTTCTTGCTCGTCAACCTCGGTAGCGGTGCCCTGTGGAAAAAAAAATTTCCGAGGTGTGCCCCGACCCGAAAAAGGTTGGGAAACACTGATCTTGACTGACTTGGCTCAGGACTTTACACTGACTGGTGATACTTGACAGGAGATGACAGCAGATGACTGACACAAGCTGGATTCTTAACCCCTTAGGGACACAGCCCATTTTCACCTTAATGACCATGCCCTTTTTTGGAATTCTGACCACTGTCACTTTATGCATTAATAACTCTGGGATGCTTTTAACTTTCATCCTGATTCCGAGAATGTTTTTTCCCGACATATTCTACTTTAACATAGTGGTAAATTTCTGTCGTTACTTGCATCCTTTCTTTGTGAAAAATCCCAAAATTTCCATTTCATTAGAGGGCTTCAAAGTATAGCAGCAATTTTCGAAATGTTTGCGAAAAATTCAAAATCTGAATTTTTCAAGGACCAGTTAAGTTTGAAGTGGATTTGAGGGGCCTTTCTGTGAGAAATACCCCATAAATAACCCCATTATATAAACTGCACCCCTCAAAATATTCAAAATGACATTCAGAAAGTTTGTTAACCCCTTAGGTGTTTCACAGGAACAGCAGCAAAGTGGAGGAAAAAAAAATCTCCATTTTTTACACTAACATGTTCATGTAGCCCAATTTTTTTTTTCATTTTAACAAGGGTTATAAGGAGAAAAAGTCCCACAAAATTTGTAGCCCAATTTCTCTCAAGTAAGGAAATACCTCATATGTTGACGTAAACATTGCTCAAGAGGGAAAGAGCAACTGTGGGATTTTGGAGGGCAAATTTTGCTGTAATGGTTTTTGGGGGCCATGTTGCATTTAGGAAGCCCCCATAGTGCCAGAACAGCAAAAAAAAAAAAAAAAAAACACATGGCACACTATTTGGGAAACGACACCCCTCAAGGAAGGTAACAAGAGTTATGGTGAACCTTAACACCTAAACACAGGTGTTTGACGACTTTGTTTTGAAGTTGGACGTGAAAATGAAAAATGTGATTTTTAACACTAAAATGATGGTGTTACTCCAAATTTTTCATTTTCACAAGGCATAATAGGAGAAAATGGACCCCCAAATGGACCACCCCATGGTGCCAGAACAGCAAATAATAAAAATTAAAAAAAACACGTGGCATACTATTTGGGAAACTACATCCCTCAAGGAATGTAACAACGGGTATAGTGAGCTTTACCACCTCACAGATGTTTGACAGATTTGCAGCTTTTGGAGAGAGATTTGGTTGGAATAGAAGTCGGGGGCCATATGCGTTTACAGAGCCCCCAGACTCGTCTAGAGGAATATTGGCCAGGTTGATAACTGTGTTGTTGTCTTTGTTCTCCAAGTTACTGTTTTCCTTTTGGTCCCTGTTTTTGTTCCTCTTGCGTTTCTTTCCCCCTCTGCCAGAACAGTGGACCCCCCCCCCCCCCACATGTGACCCTATTTCCGAAACTACACCCCTCACCGAATTTAATAAGGGGTGCAGTGAGTATTTACACCACACTGGCATTTGACAGATCTTTGGAACAGTGGGCTGTGCAAATGAAAAATAAAAATTTTCATGGACCACTGTTCCAAAAATCTGTCAGACACCTGTGGGGCGTAAATGCTCACTGCACCCCTTAATACATTACATGAGGGGTGTAGTTTCCAAAATGGGGTCACATGTAGGGGGGTCCACTGTTCTGGCACCATGGGGGCTTTGTAAATGCACTTGTAAAATAGACAATTAAAAAGGAAGAAATTTTCTCCAAAGCCAGGCGCTTCTCCCAATAAAAAGTTATCTTTATTCCGTCAGGAAAGACATAAAAAGTTGGTATAAAAAGCACTTTCAACACATTTCTAGCTGGGACTGGGCATGCCTGTCTTGATAAAGAGCTCAGTCCGAGCTAGAAACGCGTTGTTTTCAAAATTGGGTCACATGTGAATTTTTTTTTTTTGGGGGGTGTTTATGTCAGAACCGTTGCAACTATCAGCCACCTCTGTGCAAATCACCAATTTAGGCCTCAAATGTACATGGTGCGCTCTCACTCCTGAGCCTTGTTGTGCTTTCGCAGATCACTTTACACCCACTCATGGGGTATTTCCGTACTCAGGAGAAATTGCGTTACAAATTTTGGGGGTATTTTTTTAGTTTTATCTCTTGTGAAAATGAAAAGTATGGGGCAACACCAGCATGTCAGGGTAAAATGTTTTATTTGTTTACACTAACAGTCTGGTGTAGACCCCAACTTTACCTTTTCATAAGGGGTAAAAGGAGAAAAAGTCCCCCAAAATTTGTAACACAAGTTCTCCTGAGTACAGAAATACCCCATATGTGGCCCTAAACTGTTCTCTCTGAAGTGAGAGAGCACCATGTGCATTTAAGGCCTGGATTAGGGATTTGCACAGGGGTGGACCCAGATGCAAGCCTTACAATTGCCTCTGCCACCACAAATACCCTACAGCAGTGTTTCCCAAACAGGGTGCCTCCACTCAATGGCTGTCCGGCAATGCTGGGAGTTGTTGTTTTGCAAAAGCTGGTGCACAGAACTGCAAAACTATAACTCTCAGCATAGACAGACCATGCATCACAGCTGGAGGCACACTGGTGAGGAAACACCAAGTTAGGTAGCAGACAAACTCAGTGCTTCCCTGCCAGTGTGCCTCCAGCTGTTACAAAACTACAACTCCCAGCATGCATGGTCTGTCAGAGAATGCTGGGAGTTGTAGTTTTGCAACAGCTGGAGGCACACTGGTGGGGAAACACTGAATTAGGTTCTGTTACCTAACACTGTGTTTCCTCACCAGTGTGCCTCCAGCTGTGGCAAAACTACAACTCCCAGCATGCAGTGAAAGACCGTGCATGCTTGGAGTTGTAGCTATGCAACATCTGAAGGGCCACAGTTTAGAGACCACTGCACAGTGATCTCAAAACTGTGGCCCTCCAGTTGTTGCAAAACTACAAATCCCAGTATGCCAAGACAGCAAATGACTGTGTGGGGATGCTGGGAGTTATAGTTTTGCAACATCTGAAGGGCCATAGTTTAGAGAGCACTGCATAGTGATCTCCAAACTGTGGCCCTCCAGATGTTGCAAAACTACAAATCCCAGCATGCCCACACAGTCATTTGCTGTCTGGGCATGCTGGGATTTGTAGTTTTGCTAGATCTGCCACTTACCCAGATCGCAGCCGCTGAAGTTCTGCGCCGCCGTCGATATGACATCAGGATCGCCGCTGCCGGATCCCGTCATTGTTGCCGCCACCTGGACCTTGATGGGGTGAGCTTCCCCGTTCCCCCGCTATGCCCAGACACCCATGGGTGGGCAGAGCGGGGGAGCTGAACTTTATCCCCCCCTGCCCCATTCTGCGATTGGTTGGTCGCTTCTGACCGATCAATCGCAGGGATAGGAGTATTGGCACCCCTACCACCTCACTCCTATCCCTTCAGGGGGACCGGGGCTGTGTCGGACAGCCCCGATCCCCCTTATTTTCCGGGTCACCAGAGACCCGTATGACCCGAAATGGCCACAAATCGCTGGTCTGAATTGATCGCCGATGATCGCCTCGATGATGTCCCCGGGCACTGGAATTCCCACGGGCGTACAGGTACGCCCTAGGTCCTTAACCCCTTAAGGACTCAGGGTTTTTCAGTTTTTGCACTTTCGTTTTTTCCTCCTTACCTTTTAAAAATCATAACCCTTTCAATTTTCCACCTAAAAATCCATATTATGGCTTATTTTTGTGTCACCAATTCTACTTTGCAGTGAAATTAGTCACTTTACCCAAAAACTCACGGCGAAATGGGAAAAAAATCATTGTGCGACAAAATCGAAGAAAAAAACCCATTTTGTAATTTTGGGGGCTTCCGTTTCTACGCAGTGCATATTTCGGTAAAAATGACACCTTATCTTTATTCTGTAGGTCCATACGGTTAAAATGATCCCCTACTCATATAGGTTTGATTTTGTCGTACTTCTGGAAAAAATCATAACTACATGCAGGAAAATGTATACGTTTAAAAATGTCATTTTCTGACCCCTATAACTTTTTTATTTTTCCATGTAGACGGCGGTATGAGGGCTCATTTTTTGTGCCGTGATCTGAAGTTTTTATCGGTATGATTTTTGTTTTGATCGGACTTTTTGATCATTTTTTATTCATTTTTTAATGGTATAAAAAGTGACCAAAAATACACTTTTTTGTAATTTGGATTTTTTTTGCGTGTACGCTATTGACCGTGCGGTTTAATTAATGATATATTTTTATAGTTCGGACATTTACGCACGCGGCGATACCACATATGTTTTTTTGTTTTTTTATTTACACTGTTTAATTTTTTTTATGGGAAAAGGGGGGTGATTCAAACTTTTATTAGGGAAGGGGTTAAATGACCTTTATTAACACTTTTTTTTAACTTTTTTTTTTTGCAGTGTTATAGGTCCCATAGGGACTTATAACACTGCACACACTGATCTCTCATGCTGATCACTGGCGTATATTAACATGCCTGTGATCAGTGTTATCGGCGCTTGACTGCTCCTGTCTGGATCTCAGGCACGGAGCAGTCATTCGTCGGACACCAAGGAGGCAGGTAAGGGCCCTCCCGGGGTCCTGTAAGCTGTTCAGGACGCCGCGGTGAAATGACTAGCCGGGATAGTTTCACTTTCACTTTAGAAGCGGCGGTCAGCTTTGATCGCCGCTTTTAAAGGGTTAATCCCGCACATTGCCGCGATCGGCGATGTGTGGTATTAGCCACGGGTCCCGGCCGTTGATGAGCGCCGTGACTGATGCGATGTGATGCGGGGTCGCAGCGCGACCCCGCTTCATATCGCGGGGGCCGGCGCAGGAAGTAAATATACCATATGCCCTGCGTCCCCAAGAGGTTAACAGACGGAGTTCTGTTTTGTTTGTACGCAGTGCACTTTATAGTAAAACTGACATGTTCCCTTTATTCTGTGAGTCAATAGGACTTTACACACTTTTCTATTATTGTACTGCTAAAAAAAACTTTAAAAAAATGAGTACGTTTAAGATTATCCTATTCTGACCCCTATAACTTTTTATTTTTCTGGATACGGGGCTATATGAGGGTTCATTTTTAGCACAGTGATCTTTAGTTTTCATCGGTACGACTTTTGTGTATATGTGACTTTTTGATAACTTTTTATTATTTTTTTTCTGGTATGTGATATGATCTCAATATATATATATATATATATATATATATATATATTTTTTTTTTTTTTTTTTTTTTTGTTTACACCATTTACCATATGGGATCATTAAAAGGGTACTCTGGGGAACTAAAACCATAGCCCAGCCTTTCCCTCTTATTAACCTATTTGTTTGTCTAAATATCATTCATTAGCTATATAGAGCAGATACCTTCTTTCAGCTTTCACATACATGCAGGAAGTGAGAGAAAGACGTAATTATCAGATCCACCCTGTCTTCGTGCAAAGCCCTCATTGAGAGTAGCCCCTAACCTCCTGGAAGACAAAGACCACGTGATTTCTGTTCTGTTTAGGGGTCTGGTTCACAGCCACACCTCCCCTCTCCCTCCCTTCCCTGTGTGAGGATCTTGTCAGCAGAGAAACAGCACAGAGTCTCCTGTGAAGATTCTCAGTCACAACTCAGCACATAAAGCTGCTCTATGCCTGCTGTAGATCTAATCACTGAATGCTGCCATTCAGAGCATGATTTATTACTGAGGAGGGATAGTTTGAAAGAAAAGACATGTACAGTATGTGCTGCTCACTTACAACAACACAGCATGCACATAGTAAAAGCTATTGGCTGGCAGCCATTACACAGAGCCACACTGACTGCTGGAAGTTGTAGTCCGGGAGTTGGTAAAATCACATGGATAACTCCAGTTGACGTAGAACAGGTATTGTGGTGGCTTTGAGGCATTTTTATTTTTCTTAAGTTCCCCGGAACACCCCTTTAACATAATATTTTAATATATCGGACATTTCTGCATGTGGCAACCAAATATGTTGATTTTTTAATTTATTTTTTTCTTATATGGGAAAAGAGGGGAATTACATTTTTTGGGGGGAGGGGCTTATTCACTTTTATTATAACTTTTTTTTTATACTTTTTTTTAGTCCCCAGATAAAACTTTAGATTGATCAGTATATGCATAGCACTGATCAGTGTTACCTGCATTCTTCTTCTCTGGTCTGCTTAAAGTCAGACCAGAGAGGAAGACCCCATGATGACGGCAGAAGACGGGCAAGGGGACCTCCAGCCACCAACTTGGCTAACAATGGTAACAATTTATTATTCAGTCATTATGTGGTAGTGATATGTGATCGTTGTTTGGCGGCATTATTTTTCCCTTGTATCTTGATCAAGTTGGTCTAAGTATGCTGAATTTGGTCAGTAACAGTATGATGGCAATATGTATGGTGATTATGTATTTTCCTTGTATAGTGGCATAATATGGTAACTGTATGATTGTTATAACTGTTACTGTATGACTATTATACAGTTATATAATATTATGTAACATAGAAAATTGTCTACCCTTGTTTTATTTATTTATTATAAATGTATAAAAAGTATAAATGGCAAATTTTTTAATGACAAGGAAAGTCACCAATGAAATTTAATTTATTTCTTGTCCAATGAAGAGTTAGTAATCCAAAATATAAATCATAATATCACAAAAAAATATTTTCATTGTGTAATTATGTATTTTTACCGGAAGGAGGAATGCAATTCTATATCACTGTATAATCATTACTTGGGAAAGGTTAACCTTTTCTTCTTTATTGGTGGGTTGAAAAAAAAATGGTGGTAAATGGATCTTGTAATGGAGCTGACCTTCTATTGCTTAGAGAACTTACAATGTAAAAGGTTTTATGCTGTAACACTATACTTTTGCATACGTATATATATAGAGAGAGAGAGAGAGAGAGAGAGAGAGGGAGGGAGAGAGAGCTTTATTTACATTTTCCAGTTATCAAAATTTCTGTCAATATGAGAAAATGCAATACATTACAAAAAAAACATATGTCCCATAAAGGGGTACTACGGCCCTAAGACATCTTCTCCCCTATCAAATAGGGGATAAGATGTCTGATCGCAGGGGTCCCGCCGCTGGGGACCCCCGTAATCTCGCATGCAGCACCCGCCTGTGGGAGCTGCACTGAGCGTTGCCAGTCCACCGGGTCCCGTTATGCCCCCTCCCATACACTTGCACTGCATGGGTGCTATACCTTTAATTTGCACAGGCAATGCATAAAGGGATAAAAGGATTTACACTTTACTACACCTATAGCAACTTTATAGTGATTTAAGGTGATTTTAGTACGTATGTGCCAGACAGTAATGGACATGCTTAGGAAGGACACGTGCTTGTCTTGGAGCTAAGTGGCTATGCTTTAAGTCAACCGTAACACAGGGGCTATCTTTTTGTGAACTGGCTATTTCCTGTTGGAGTTCGTTCCCTTAAACTACAAATCCCATGATTCCATGTTTGTAAGTGTGAGGTCACTTTCCTCCCTCCCACACATAAGCCACCTCCCCCATTGAAACACACCCGTGATCCTTTCAATGCAATAGACCAGTGAAACTACGACTCCCAGCATGCCCAGACAGCCTTTGGCTGTTCGGGCATGCTGAGAGTTGTAGTTTTGCAACAGCTGGAGGCCCCCTGGTAGGGAAACACTGACTTTTAGTATTTTTCTTTACCTGCTCTGGCCGGCCCCCGCAACAGGAGCCGACCCGAGCAGATAATCGCATGTTTTCCCGGGGGCCGCATGGCTATATCGCATTGCTTTTGCGATATATATCGTGCAGCCCGGCCGGGAACTCTGCAATTCTACCCCGAGCGTGACTCAGGGTTACCGATCCTGGCAGGGAAAATTAACCCCCGAGTCACGCTCGGGATTACCGCGCAGGAGGTTAACACACTGGCAGCTAAAGTCAGTCATGTTGCAAGTGATCGGCTTCATAGACTATAATAAAGGCCTTCTTCTGCAATGACTACAGAGTCGAGAAGTAAAGCATGCTGCGTCACTCGTCTGTATTTAGCTGTCGGGGTTCTCAGCACTAAGACCCCGACCGGTAAAAATTTCTCACATGTCTGCATGACATGTAAAATTTTTTATAATGACAGTACCACTTAAATGAGTCTTTCAGTGAATGTTAATTCAATAGACAAAACAGACACGGTCGCACATCCACAACATGCACAATGATCTAATGCTTCTCAGCAACATTTATTAAACTAACAGGTCGTCAGTCCTTAGTGTACTTTATGATCATGAAGTGCAAGCCCACTAGCCATGTCACGGCCACCTGTAAGTAGTGGATCCCTAGCATAAAATGGCGTAGCACTGAGCGGCGGCCACCACCGCCCTAACACCAGTGACCACAGGGGGAATGAGCCACTGTCAGAGCAGCCCCAATGCCACTCAAACCAGTCCCGGGGCAGCGCCTCTCCACAGACACAGCGCCATGGCAGAAATGGATGCCGCACAGCACCACACCAGTATAAACAGGTGTAAAAGTTCACTTCCCATGTGCTACCAGTCATAGACTGGGAGGCTGCCAGAAAGAAAGGGGCCCTATGCAGCTTCCTGCTAATTTATATAGGCCTGGGCTGAGGGGGAGGAGCAGAGTGCTGACCAAGTAAAAAAAAAAAAGAGGGGGAGAGAAAACACAATGGGAGAGATTTATCAAAACATGTGCAGAGGAAAAGTTGTCCAGTTGCCCATAGCAACCAATCATCTTGCTTCTTTCATTTTTAACAGGGCCTCTGCAAAATGAAACAAGCAATCTGATTGGTTGCTATGGGCAACTGGGCAACTTTTCCTTTGCACAGGTTTTGATAAATCTCCCCTAATGTGAATTCAAATAGAGAAAACAGACATGGTCGCACATCCACAACATGCACAATGATCTAAGGCTTCTCAGCAACATTTATTAACCCCTTCCTGCAAAATTACTTATATGAACGTCATGTTATGCTGGTAGTTTGCGCATCATGACGTTTATATAAGTTATTCAGTTAACCCGGCGATGTGCGGCATCTCACAGGTTAACTTGCAGAAGTCCAGCTGTTACCAGCAGGAGACAACTTCTGCAAGCCCCCCAGGACCATCTGTTGATGGTCCTGGTCAGCGATCACTGTGATTGGTCCTTGTGGACCAATCACAGTGTCTCAGCTGACTGGGGGGTTAAAGCTAATTTCCCCCGCTCTTCCCGCCTCTAGAAGTCAGGCAGAGTGGGGGAAGAGGATCCCGAGAGCTGTAGGGGTGGCTGTGGCACATACCTGGGACTGGCGCAGCAGTGGGAACCGGGGATCGGCGGCAGGCAGAAGTGTAAGAGGCAGCAGCGGAAGGCAAGTGGAGATGGCGTTGGCATTAGAGGCAGCAGTAAAGATTGCTGTAAAGTGATCTTCACTGCTGCTTCTAGGAGTTTCAAAACTACAGCTCCAAACATGCCCAGACAGCCTTTGGCTGTCCAGGCATGCTGGGAGTTGTAGTTTTGCAACATCATGAGGGCCATAGTTTGGAGATCACCGTGCAGTGGTCTCCAATCTGTGCTCTTCCAGATGTTGCAAAACTACAACTCTCAGCATGCCCAGACAGTCCAGGCATTCTGGGAGTTGTAGTTCTGTAACATCTGGCCCTTCAGATGTTGCCAAACTACAATTCCCAGCATGCCTGGGCAGTCTGGACATGCTTGGAGTTGAAGTTTTGCAACATCTGGAGGGGTACAGTTTGGACACCACTACACAGTGATCTCCAAACTGTTCTACTCCATTTGTTGCAAAACTACAACTCCCAGCATGCCCTTTGGCTGTCTGGGTATACTGGGAGTTGTAGTTTTTCAACAACTGGAGACACACTGGTTGGGAAACATTGTCTGCTTCCTAACTCAGTGTTTCCCAGCCCGTGTGCCTCCAGCTGTTGCAAAACTATAACTCCCAGCATGCACTGACAGAACATGCATGCTGGGAGTTGGAGTTTTGCCACAGGTGGAGGCACAAGGGTTGGGGGGTTTTATGCTAGGGACGTTAGGGACCCACTCTAAATAGGTGGCCTTGACGTGGCGAGTGGGCTTGTACTTTTTGATCAAAAATGTATACTAACAACCTGTTAGTTTTTGATACAGTGATCCCCCGACTTATGATGGCCCCGACATATGATCATTTCAACATATGATGGCCTCTCAGAGCCCATCGTATGTTGAAGGCAGCATCGACATATGATGCTGCTGTGTGTCGGGGCCATCGCATAAACTGCTATCTGACAGCGCTGACAACTTCAGCAACTGACAGATAGTTGTTTAATGTGCCCCGTGTGCCCCGTTCTGCCTCCTGTTACTCACATGCTGTCCTGCTAACTCATACAGGCTTCCACTGTGAGCTCCGTGTAAGCCCCACCCCCCAGTGCAGCCATAGCCAATAGCCTGCAGCATCTTGCTGCAGGCATCCAATGAGCTGCTGGCTGCCCTCCCCTTCCTTTCCTATAGAGCTGTAGTCGGCAGGATCGTAATGGAGGACATTCTGTCCCCCCCTGAAGGTATTTAAAGAACTGTACAGTACTGTATGCAATGTCACACATCACATACAATACATAGACACACAATACACCCCATACATCAATGTTTCCCTATCAGTGTGCCTCCAGCTGTTGCCAAACTATAACTCCCAGTATGCCCAGACAGTCAATGGCTGTACATGCATGCTGGGAGTTGTAGTTGTGCAACAGCTGGAGGCACCCTGGTTTGTTAAACACTCCCCATACACTCCACAAACAATGGTCATCCCAGAACCAATTAGCAGTTTCCCATAGAGATATGTATTCAACATACAATGGTTCCGAGGCCCCAGAACCAATTAACATTTTTACATAGACATATGTACTCGACATATGATGGTTTCAACATATGATGGTTCTCCTGGAACCAATTAATATCATATGTTGAGGGACCACTGTATTATGCTGAGAAGCAATCAGATCATTATACAAGATTGTAGATGTGCACCATGTCTGTTTTCTACCCGAATTCACACTGTGATTTCTATCCCCTCTTTTTTTTTTTTTTTTTGAACATGTGCTGCACTCTTCCCCACCCCCTCAGCCCAACCCTATATAAGTAGTAATTAGCTACATAAGGGCCATTTCTTTCCTAGCAGCCTCCCAGTCTGACTGGGAGAGCATGGTAAGTGAGCCATTACACCTTGTTCACACTGGTGTGGTGCTGTGTGGTGTCCGTGTCTGCGGGGGGGTGCGGCCCATAGACTGGTTTGAGAGGCATTGGGGCTGCTCTGCCGGTGGGTCGTTCCCCCCTGTGGGCATTGGTATCGCAGCGGTGGTGGTCGCCGCCCGCTGCTGCGCCATTTTATGCTAGGGACGTTAGGGACCCACTCTGAATAGGTGGCCTTGACGTGGCGAGTGGGCTTGTACTTTTTGATCAAAAATGTATACTAACAACCTGTTAGTTTTTGATATTATGCTGAGAAGCAATCAGATCATTATACAAGATTGTAGATGTGCGCTATGTCTGTATTCTACTCGAATTCACAACATTTATTAACCCCTTCCTGCAAAATTACTTATATGAATGTCATGTTATGCTGGTAGTTTGCGCATCATGACGTTTATATAAGTTATTCAGTTAACCCGGCGATGTGCGGCATCTCACAGGTTAACTTGCAGAAGTCCAGCTGTTACCAGCAGGAGACAACTTCTGCAAGCCCCCCAGGACCATCTGTTGATGGTCCTGGTCAGCGATCACTGTGATTGGTCCTTGTGGACCAATCACAGTGTCTCAGCTGACTGGGGGGTTAAAGTTCATTTCCCCCGCTCTTCCCGCCTCTAGAAGTCAGGCAGAGTGGGGGAAGAGGATCCCGAGAGCTGTAGGGGTGGCTGTGGCACATACCTGGGACTGGCGCAGCAGTGGGAACCGGGGATCGGCGGCAGGCAGAAGTGTAAGAGGCAGCAGCGGAAGGCAAGTGGAGATGGCGTTGGCATTAGAGGCAGCAGTAAAGATTGCTGTAAAGTGATCTTCACTGCTGCTTCTAGGAGTTTCAAAACTACAGCTCCAAACATGCCCAGACAGCCTTTGGCTGTCCAGGCATGCTGGGAGTTGTAGTTTTGCAACATCATGAGGGCCATAGTTTGGAGATCACCGTGCAGTGGTCTCCAATCTGTGCTGTTCCAGATGTTGCAAAACTACAACTCTCAGCATGCCCAGACAGTCCAGGCATTCTGGGAGTTGTAGTTCTGTAACATCTGGCCCTTCAGATGTTGCAAAACTACAACTCCCAGCATGCCCTTTGGCTGTCTGGACATACTGGGAGTTGTAGTTTTGCAACAACTGGAGGCACACTGGTGTGGAAACATTGTCTGCTTCCTAACTCAGTGTTTCCCAACCCGTGTGCCTCCAGCTGTTGCAAAACTATAACTCCCAGCATGCACTGACAGACCATGCATGCTGGGAGTTGGAGTTTTGCCACAGGTGGAGGCACAAGGTTTGGGAAACTCTGAGTTAAGTAACAAACTCTCACTGTTTTGCAACCAGTGTGCCTCCAGCTGTTGCATAACTACAACCCCCAGCATGCACGGACAGCCAAAGGACATGCTAGGATTTTTTTGTTTTGCAAAAGCTGAAGGTTTGCCGCCCCCCCCCATGTCAATGTACAGGGTACATTCACATGGGCAGGGGTTTACAGCAAGTTTCTCACTGCAAGTTTGAGATGCAGCAAATTTTCTGCTGCAGCTCAAACTCCCAGTGGGAAACTCACTGTCAGCCCCCGCCCCTGTGACTGTACCCTAAAAACACTACACTACGCTAACACAAAATAAAGACTAAAACACTACATATGCACATACCCCTACACAGTTCCCCCCCTCCCCCAATAAAAATGAAAAACATCAGGTACGGCACTGTTTCCAAAACGGAGCCTCCAGCTGTTGCAAAACAACAACTCCCAGTACAGCCATTGACTGTCCAGGCATGCTGGGAGTTTTGCAACAGCTGGAGGCACCCTGTTTGGGAATCACTGGTGTAGAATACCCCTATGTCCACCCCATGCAAATCCCTAATTTAGGCCTCAAATATGCATGGTGCTCTCTCACTTTGGAGTCCTGTTGTATTTCAAGGCAACAGTTTAGGGTGCATATGGGGCATTTCCGTACTCGGGAGAAATTGCCTAACAAATTTTGGGAGGCTTTTACCCCTTATGAAAAGGTAAAGTTGGGGTCTACTCCAGCATGTTATTGTAAAAATTTGAAATTTTTAACACTAACTTGTGTTGCCCCATACTTTTTATTTTCACAAAAGGTGAAAGGTAATTAAAAAAAAATGCTCTGCGGGCGCACAACAAGGCTCAGGAGTGAGAGTGCACCATTTGAGGTGATTTGCACAGAGGTGGCTGATCTTTACAGCGGTTCTGACATAAACACAAAAAAAAAAAACACCCACATGTGACATGATTATGAAGTGCAAGCCCGCTAGCCACGTCACGGCCGCCTGTAAGTACCAGTTCCCTAACATCCCTAGCATAAAATGGCGTAGCACTGAGCAGCGACCACCACTGCTGCAACACCAGTGCCCACAGGTGGAACAACCCGCTGGCAGAGCAGCCCCAATGCCATTCAAACTAGTCCCAGGGCCGCGCCTACCCACAGACACGGCGCCGGGGCAACAATGGACGCCGCACAGCACCACACCAGTGTGAACAGGTGTAAAAGTTTACTTACCATGTGCTCCCAGTCAGAGACTGGGAGGCTGACAGAAAGAAAGGGGCCCTATGCAGCTTCCTGCTAATTTATATAAGTGCTGGGCTGAGGGGGAGGAGCAGAGTGCTGACCAAGTAAAAACAAAACAAAAAAGAGAGATAGAAAACACAATGTGAATTCAAATAGACATACATCTTTTATTGTTAGTGAAGTTAAATTTCCCATTCTTGTAAAATGTTACTGTCATAAAAACATGTGTGGTGAGCTTGGGCGGGATGTAGGGTGAACAGGGGTGTTGCAGAGTAGTGTTGCAGGGGGTAGCATTAACCCTTGATTGTCGTGACGCCAGGGTGCGGGCTTCCTCTAGATATATAAATGTCCTACCACCACCCATCCCAAGAACGATAGGGAGGAATAAAGGATTGTCCACAGCAGAAGTAGTAATAAACTGGAAATAACTTTACTGCAGATTTTATGCAGATGATGATAACAAACAGTCTTTTGCAAGAGGACCGGGACTTAGGCTCCTCACGGGTTGACTGGGACTTTGAGGTAAAATAAGCTTTGATTTTTGCTGTACGCTGTTCCACTGAATTTAGGGGTATGTTTAGGTTCAGTAGTCACGTAGGATTGGTGAGATTTGAGTCGGATTAACTCACGGTTTAGAATGTGCTGAAGGGGAAGGCTTCAGGCCTAGCTTGTCTTGTAGCTGTGATCACATATCTGCTTTCTCTGAGATCCCAAGGGAAAGAGAAAGATTATTGGATACAGCGCCCTTATATACTGAAGGGGCAGGATCAAAGTTTATTGGTTCCCAGACCTGTCAGTTCTAAACCAAGGCATTATGGTTACATCACATGACCTAAAGATCCTTGAACCTTAGCATAACACAATTCTCCATAAATCACGAGACCAAAGGTCCTGTACATAAGTTACATTATAATAAAATATATTAAATGTATACACTTTAAAATAGCACTATGAGGTTACAAGGGGTTAACCTATCAGGAAAGCTCCACCAGCATGGAGGAACTCTGACTGTGGGGACTTACGACAAAGGTACGGGACCAAGTCCAGTATAGGGACACCACAAACCTCCTTAATTAACATGAGTCGGCCTCGATGATGGTCCCCAAAGACAGGGATGAAATGCTGAGAGTCCATGAACAGTCCTGAGCATAATTATAATGTCCTTTAGTCAGGCTGTAGAAAACACACAATAGCAAAGAGTCCTTGCGCATAATAAAATGTCCTTGCAAGCTCCAAAATTTTCTTTCTATATATAGATATAACAACAGAATTATATTACATTAATTAACAGGATTGGAAGTACTAGTGAACTCACGAGTAGGGTTGTAGTACCCATGAATTCACAAACAGGATTCCATGAACAGGATTGTAGAGGGTTATGAATACTCAAACAAGATAGTCTATGACCATGAATTCATGACCAGGATAATATGAGACTATGAATTCTTGAATAGGATAACCAAGATAATGATGAATTCTCAATCCCCACCTGGATTTTCCTAGCAGGATAACTCTAGACTGTTTTTAGAAATCCCTTTACTTTTATTATCACTATTTATCTTATTATGCATCTATTGTCTATGCATGAGTTTGAATGCTGATTAACACTGTATTGTTTATTTATTTATTATGATATTTTTTTTCACTGACAATTGACTATCACCAGAAGTATGTATAATGAATTGAATGCTTCTACATACAAGAACAACAATAATCTCACTTTTATTTTATTTATACCACATTTGATTACCTGTTTTATACACTGGTTTTGTATTGGCTTGCCTGTGGCTCTCTGACCAATTCCTAGCTACTAGGGTCTATTGGCTATACGCTCTTATCCCTAGAACTCTTCCTAGATAACACTTACTGAGGGTTACCTTTCTGGTTACGTGCTATTACTTACGGAGCATCTTCTGGCCAGGAAGATCAGAACACGTAGTATACAAACAGTGGTATGGAACTTAAAAATGGATTGTTACAGTCCCTAAAGCTTGAATTTAGGAAGTGTGAGATATTTGTGTTATGTGTATTGAAATTTAGCACGAGGTAGGTACACTAGTAGAATTATGAGATGTACTATGTGTACATGAAACTACATGAGATTAGTCTTGGTATCTTAAGGGAATGTTTTTTTTTTTTTTAAGGTGCTAGTGAGTGGTGACACAAATGTTACTCCCAGAGGAGCTGGGAGAGCCACCTAGAGACAGCTACTGTAACACCTACAAGAAAATTGTGTACTTGTGTACAGAAATTGAAATCCCTGTACAATATCCATTTACATGGTCTTAACCATTTTTTACCATAAATTTTATTTTAGACACGGAAATTTTTAGGTGTATTCACCTGATGTAAGTGCAGATTTTCTGCACTAAAAGGAAAATATATTACTCTAGAGGTATATACAATAGAACAGTCACACAAGGATCTACAGTCCACCTGTGCTAAGAGTCCATGGAAAAACACGGCTACCATATACGCCGGGCACACACTTACGAATCTACCACCACTAGGAGTCTCTTGGCCATGGGCCGGACAAAAGATGGATGGTTACGTTACATAACAGTAACATTTTGTGGCACAGTCCTGCCAGGCACTTTCTTGAACATGTTGCATCCATAACAGTCTGTAGATACAAAACCAAGAAAGTTAATAAGGCTCTACTTGAAATCTCTTCGGATGCCCCACCCTCGCCTGATTGGATTTTTACCACTTTGGGACTCAGAGCGAGGTGAGGACCCCTTTACAGGGTTAAGGTTTGTATCCCAAGCAACATTCGTGAGCCTGGCTGGGATACAGATGGGTTCACATCAACCATGAAGTTAACAGCCGCTGCTGGGGCCACTGGAACAATGGTTGGTGCCGGTTGATCCGGCCTCACCTCCCTGGTCAGAATAGGCCACGGCACTTTTGTAGGTGCCTGGTGGTCAGGCCAAACCTCCGGGCACGGAGTAGGCCTAGACACAGTGGTCGGTGCCCGTAGTTTAGGCCAAACCTCCTCAGTGGGAGTAGGCCTGGGCACATTTGCAGACATGGAAAGTTAATAAGACATCATGGTAGGACCCTGGTTTATGCAGAAGATCCATGTCGTGCGAACTGAAGCTTGGCTTTTAGAAGCTTGGCTTAGACCTGATGCCTCAAGATGTAAACCATGAAAACCTAAATACAAGGTATCCATGTCCACTTACCCCAATTCATGGGTACAGAGTGAACTGAAGATGGAGGTCCAAGAACCAAGATATATAAGCCACCAAGTTACAACAGTTAGTTGTCCAAAAAGGAGGATGTACACTGGAATAATAATATACCAAACTTAGATAGAAATTGTCACAAGTGGTATCTATATACACACATGAACGGAACAACCAGAACTGACCTGTCAATGCATCAGTCGCAATGGAGGGAAATCCCAGTAGATAGAGGGAACCCTGAAAGCAGGTGGACCTTATGCTGTAAAATTAATTGAGGCGATAATGAAAAGGCCGCCCCCCAACAAAGAACAGATGAAATAATGCACCTGTGATGCAATAAGGCCTTACCTATGGTACTGTAGTGCCCTCAATAGTGGCTGCTGGACCCGATGGAGGCCGCTGTGTCAGTGCCGCCGCTCCGGTGTTTAAATAGCCCGGAGAGGCGCATGATGAAGGCGCATTTCAGGTGAGTGGAACGCAAGCGCCCATCTACATCCGGGAGTTGGAACGCATATCCTGCATTATGAGCCGGCCTGCGTAAACATTATAACCCAGCCTACATGCAACTGATTTCCGGGCAATGGAGCGCATAGAGCTCTCATATCCAGTATTGTGGAACGCAAAGTTCCTGTATTGTATACATGATGGAACGCAAAAGTGCGTTTCAAATGAAAAAAGAGACGGCAATAGCAACAGTATTATTACAGAATGGCCTCAAATAGGTAAATGAATGATGTGCTTGATAATTGGTGTACTTAGTGTAATCCTCACATTTAGGCAGAGTATAGATTTATTTGATAAAGAAGAGATAAATTAGAAATTATACTATCCATGAAGCTTTACCTGATAATATCAGATAATCAATAACTTGATGAATGGCAATACAGGACCTAGGGATATATAAAGTCCTGGTGGTAGACCAGGGTAAAGAAAAATAAGAAATATATCCTAAATTGGATATATCCTGTTAGATTGACAAGGATGGAAACCTAGTATATTAACCCCTTTGAAGAAAATCAAGGGGGGTTAACCAAACAGATGGACCAAACATGTGTTCTAAATTATGAACAGTATGTCACACGTAAAGATCACTTAAATAGAGGTAGAACAGTGTCCCACATGAATTGGATCAGCTCCGGTTGGTCCCCGAACACCAGAACACTTCCTGGGGACGGGACGCCGCAAACGGTTGGCGTATCACCGGCCACAGTGATCTCCCGCCCCGGCCGGTGATAGGCTGAGCCCACTGTCATGTAAGAAGCCGGCCAGAGCTCCCTACATGACAGTGGGCTCAGCCTATCACCGGCCGGGGTGGGACATTGCTGCGGCCGGTGATACGCCGACAGCTCTGCGGCGTCCCCGTCCCCAGGAAGTGGAATGAGGTTAGCACTGCAGGACTGTGCGGCCTGTGCCGGACCAACGGGGGCTCGTAGGAAGGTATGTATAAGTTTATTTTGTTTATTTCTGAGGCCTGGGCACAGGAATATATAAAAGTGTTCCACTACAGTTGTCCTTTAAGTTCCATTTCGACTGCGACACGTGCACTTGATGTCCATGCCCGGGGGGGGGGGGGGGTGGAGCAGCGCGGGCTTTCTTTGCGCGCTTTTTGGGCGAGTAATTAACCCCTTCAGGGATAAATGGCCCAGAGTATTGTAACATGTCTTCGCTACGCACTTTACACATCCTTGCAGCAAATAAATCTTTGCCTCCCATGTTACTTTTCGTGCGCACTTCTCACACACAGTATTATAAGCACAGTCCCTTACACATGTGTGCGCACAATTATTTGCAGCTTGCGAAATCTTTGCAGAGTTCATTAATCACAGTTCTTAATGGGGGAGTTCTTTTTAATGGTGGCAACAGCTGTAGGCACACTCCCGTATCCTGTTCGTGACACCAAAAAGCTATGTGGTGAGCTTGGGGGAATGTAGGGTGAACAGGGGTGTTGCAGAGTAGTGTTGCAGGGTGTAGCATTAACCCTTGATTGTCATGACACCAGGGTGCGGGCTTCCTCTAGATATATAAATTTCAAGCTGAGCTTGAGAATGGCGACATGAGGTTGCAGAAATGTTGTTCTGTATTACACTGGACTAATGGAATAAACCTTCACCATTTTTTCACTACTCCTTGTGTGCTGCTGCTCCTTGGATACTAAATAGATAGATAGATAGATAGATAGATAGATATGCAGTATCCCGGTACCCGTCTACAAGCTGCTAAAGAATGTAGACTGTAGACTTTCTCCTGTCAGTTTAATCCTGTTTGGGTATTGGGAGTTAACCATGTCTAATATACTCTTGCTTATTGCTTTCACACTGCCTAACATGTGAATGCTCTAAAGTATTAAGTCGTGCAATACACCATTAGTGTATATTGTAAAAGTGTATGAGAATTGCATCACATGACCTTCCCACTGACAGGCTTCTGCTTAGAAGCCTCTTCAAAGTTCTGAGGAAGGAGTCCCCAAATCTTGGTTCTGCCAGAAAACTTCAATAATGTTTACAGTTGTTAATTCCAACGTGAGTCAGCTCTGCGTCACTCCTGGTAAACCATGGCACTATGAGGGGCTAAGGAGTTGTAACACCCAAGAAGTGTGCCCAGTCCATGCTGGAGGGGTGTCTACTTCTACATTCATATTTCTATTCCAAAAGGGAGAATCTTATCTAAGCCAGAAGAGAT
The DNA here is from genome assembly GCF_029499605.1 of Hyla sarda. Taxonomy (NCBI): domain Eukaryota; kingdom Metazoa; phylum Chordata; class Amphibia; order Anura; family Hylidae; genus Hyla; species Hyla sarda. The sequence continues at coordinate 352,652,439 of NC_079191.1, forward strand.
AAAAGCTGTACAAGGGCTCTTCTGCTACCACTGGACTTCTGGCCGTCAGGGCCGAAAGTCAGTGCCATGTGTCTTACAAGCCACTACCTTTTCACCTTATGCCCTGCAATAGGGAATTGCAATGCAACTAACCACAACTTCCACCCCTCTTAGTAGAGTTTAGATAAATGGACTGTGTATCCTAAAGCAACAGCTAAAGTGCTTCAAGTGTTACTAGAAAATCACTGTATATTTGTACTAAGCTTCTATGGGGCTTGTTACCCACACCTTACACACTAAAGGCAAAAAACTGTAAACTTGTCACCAACCTGTGCTGTATTTTTTGGTCCTCTGTTCCTGCTGTAGTGATGTCATTAGTATCAGGAACTAGGATCTGGCTGGGGCACTCACCCCTATCATGGAGCATAGTAGCTGCTTTCTTGTGACACCAGCACATACGGGGGGACGGCACTTGTTGCCTTCTGTGTTATCCTAGAATTTTCTCTGGGGAGAAAAGCTCACAAGAACTAGTCCAACTATGAGGCTTGATATAAAGCAAACACGGAGCACTCCCCTGTGTGTAATCCAAATACAGATGGTGGTCTCACACAGAACAAGAATCCACTCACCTGATAGGGTTGTGCAATGTAGAGGCACAACACTCAGTAGTAGCATATTTATGATATCAGTGGCTGCTGCGACTCCTCACGCCAGCCAGCAAGCGTGTAGTAGAATAGTAGAACTGAAGGACAAAGAGAAGGAAAACTGGAGTTCCACTGCGCTGCTGTTCAATGATAGGACTTTACAGGATTTCTCCTTTAGGGAAAACTTTATTAAATGAACCACATGCAACGCGTTTCAAAACTTTTTTTATCAGGCCTGCATGTGGTTCATTTAATAAAGTTTTCCCTGAAGGAGAAATCCTGTGATGTCCTGCCATTCAACGGCAGCGCTGTGGAACTCCTGTTTTCCTTCTCTTTGTGCTTCAGCACAACTATGAGGCTTGAACTGTATTTAGAGATAAAACACTCTGGAGCCCTTGTAACGCATGGGGTTTCCAGTGGACACTCATCTAGCACGTATACAATCTTTGATTCCTCTTTCTAGTCGTTTGTCCACAAGGCGTACCAGTTGCCAATTCTGAGAGACGGTAGAGACTGTATGTATCTTTTATTATCCTTATTTGATTTATGCAATTTTTGGATAAGGAATAATTTTATTGTACAAACGTGGGTTTGATATTATTGCTACACTATATTCCTGATAATTTCATATATATGCCTAGGACTGATGGTTTATATATTATAATTATAATGGATAAATGTCACTTGGGAGAAGTCCATGCCCCCCTAACACCCCCACCCCAGGTTGTGGAGTTAACATTTCTTAATTTTTTTAAATTATTATTATGTTTTTAATTGTTTTTATGAGCATATTTATATGTAATTCTCAGCTATACATCAAGAACTGCACCTTATTTACCACATATATTTAAATGCTGCCTATTATTTCCCACCTATTAACAAATGCCACTGCCACAAGAAAATAGATGTTTGTCACTTCATTGGTTTTAATGTTTAGGCTGATCAGTGTTAACAGAATATAAAATATAGTCAGGTATTTAGACCCAAAATATCCACACAAATTGAATTTTAATGCTATCAAGTCAGTTAGTTACAAAGTGTGCTACTTACAGTGCCAGAGATTTAAGCCAAGGGCTATATAGCAACTTAGGCCAAAGATTGCATTGAAGAGATCGCACTGCATGACAGCTAATGTAAGTTAATGGGGTCTTGTTGCAACCCACAAGTGGCCACTACTGCGCTCTGACAGTCATATAAACTTGATCAGAAATGGATTTCATGTGACTCTCGTGTTGTGGTCGCCACCTCATCAGCTTACATTAGCTGCCATGCAGCCCAAACTCTTCAGTAAGACACTAGGGATGTAAGAAAAAATTGATTCTCGCGATAATCGCGATTTTTTCATTTGCCGATACTGAATCGATTCAAAATATTTTTGAATCGATTCTTTTAGGGATGTGGAATTTTTATCTCCTGACGCCTGGAACAGCATGTCCTGGGCATCAGGAGATAAAAGTTCCACATTTGTGGAGCCGGGCAGGCCGGATCTGACACGGCGTCGCTCTGGGTGTATGGAGCGGGCTCCGACTCGTGCCCGCTCCGTACTATGCGACCCCCGGCTGATTTCAGTAGCCGGGGGCCGCCGCTAATAGCCAGCATGCGGCGATCGCCGCGGCTGGCTATTAAAGGAGTACTCCGGTGCACACTTTTCTCATGTTATGCAAAATAAAAGAAAACGCACTTTATCTTACCTGCCAACGAGCCCCCGAAGCTCCGGTACAGGTGTTCGGTCCCCGGGCTGTATTCTTCTTAATTACTGTTAGCCCGGCACGTCACACGGAGCTTCAGCCTATCACTGGCCGCAGCGATGTCCCGCCTCTGCTGGTGATAGGCTGAAGCTCCATGTGACGTGCCGGGCTAACAGGAAGTAAGAACAATACAGCCCGGGGACCGAACACCTGTACCGGAGCTCCGGGGGCTCGTTGGCAGGTAAGAGGAAGTGCGTTTTCTTTTATTTTGCAGCCCGCACGGGATAAAATGAGAAAAGTGAGCACCGGACTACTAGATCTATTGGGATCTATGAATGCTCCCAGATGGGCGATGTATCGGGATATATCGCGATGTATCGTCGCCTAGACGGTATCGCGATATATCGGGATATATTGAATCGCCACACTGGTATCGCGATTCGAATCGAATCGCCAAATTCTTGGCGATTCACACCCCTATAAGACATGGCAATCTTTGGCCCTCACCGAAAGGTGTTCTCCAGGAGCCAAAAGAGAACTTTTTCCCCAGTTAGTTTCTGAGCAGAAAAAAAATCATGGGATCTACCTCGCTAGTAAATATTACAACAGAAGGCATGGGCCAAAAAGAGGCGGCAAAAAGAGGCGGCAAAAAGAGTCCCCACTGCTGAAATGAGTTTACTTTGCCATGTACCACACTTCACCGTGGCGGTTGAATAATGCAAAAAGATCGTTGTAGCCGGCACGTACGTAATATGTATCATCGAACTGAAGACCAAGGGCCCTCAGCTTTTCTGCTAGTTTCCTAGCCTTATTGGCATATATATTGTTTATGGCATATCCTCCAAAAGCCCTAAAAAATTAAAAAATTATACAACAATCAACAACAAGCAAAAGACGAAAACATACATATACAGTATACTGTTACAGAGCTTTAACTTTGCTTTGGATTCCTTTCTCTCTAAATCCCACCTCCTCCCTCCTTTATGACATCCACATTAGTCTAGTGGACACAAGCTGCCCTTAATACATGGGTAGCCATTTATTTTTGGCATATACTACATTTTACCTAACAGGGCTGGGAGATTCCCATTGTCCCATGACAGCATTACTACAATATGTATAGATATGGGATGAATATAGAAAATTATTTGATACTCACCATAAAATATAACTTTTATTTTGTCATCATTAAAAAACCGCTGGCCACCGGCAAGGAGGGAAAAAAGAAACGCAACAGTCGAAGCTACAAGCCATGTTTTGTGGTCTCCCGCTTCCTCTGGCCAGAGAAAGACCATGAAACAAGGCTTGTAACAACGTGATATATTTTATGGTGAATGCCAAACATTTTCTATATTTATAATTTATTTATTGGACAGTGAATTTCTTTGTGCACCCCACATGCAAACCAGACTATCACTCCCATTATGGCAATCGTTATATCTATGCTTGCACATGTAGTAGCGGTACTGCCCCCGACTTTTCCTTTAAGTGCCTTTTAATGTATAGATGTGTATTGCATTTCCCTCCCACACTAATAAAATAAATATATCTCAACGTAACATATAACACAATGTATAAGACAATTTTAATGTATGTTAATACTGTATAGCTTTATATACTAGTCATCCAGTAACCAAATAATAACACCATAGAAGGAACAGATATTATCCCCATAATGACGGAATAAAGCTACCAAATTGTTACTGAATAAAAATCACTATACAAAGTTCTACACAGACGCTCTGCACACTGTGATTACCGTACAGTTACATCTAGTTACTCACAGGCGAAGTCGCATCTGATCGACGTCTGTCCTTCCTCTTCCTTTAACAAAGCGTCCCATGACTTCCTCTACCCATGTTTCATCTCTGCAGAATTAACAGATATACATTTTAGTCTTCTTGGTTTTTCAGCACCTATCTCAGCTCTGGAGAACCTCCCATTCTATAGTGCCCCAAATGGTAAAAATGTCCCACACAATAATAGTACCTGTTATTGTGCCCTACACAGTAATAGTGCCCACCAAATATTCAAAGTGCAACATTAAGGCCCCATACAGTAACAGTCCCCCCAGGTGCCCCAGTGTTGTTGTTATGTCCCTATGTACTCTCACAGAGTAGGAGGACCCCCCCCCCCCCCATGTGCCCAACACTTTAGTTAAACTATGTGTCCCAGCACCATAGTTTGATCTTTTCAATATGCCTCACATTGTAGTTTAATCCCCCTATGTGTCCCTATACTGTAATTAATCTCCCTGTGAGCGCCCACATTTCAATTAGACCCCCTTATGTGTCCCCATACTGTAGTAAGGTCATTTTTATGTTGCCCCAGCATTGTGCCTCCACATTAAAGATAGGACCCCTCAACAGTATATGCCATGACACTGTAGTTACCGGTAGGTCCTGCCATTTCCTTCTACCTATGTGCCCTCATACTGTATTGAATATTTGCTTAATATATTTTATTTACCCATATGTGAGTATTACGAGGTTGATTTGCTTTCTTCTACGGCTGTATTCAAATTACCAATAAGGTATAATAATATACTAATAAGATACAATAATATATACATAGCTACTTGTGTTCAATCTCTTACTTTCTATGTTAGATGCCTGTACTTCATGCTGCATTAGATGGTATACTTTATGAATGCACACTACTGTATAGTCTCTATTTATTTATTTTTATGCTTACTATACTACCCTCTAACAATGTGTCATGTATATTTATATTCACGTTGCAGCATTAGTTAATAAACCTAGTCCGAAATTACGACTGTGTCATGTGATGTGTCATTTGGGGGATCATCTTTCCCCTAGTCTCAAAAAAGACACATTACTGTGTTGCTCGTGAGAGTTTGGAGAAGACGAGATGGTCCTTCTTTGGAACAACTTGTAAACCCGTCTCCACCATCTTAGCCAATATTGGGTCTTGTTTATTTATGATTAAATGTGACAAATTTGTTTTATGTGTAACTAAAAAGAGAGTATCAGATGAATTGTTATATTAATTGTAACTATGAAGACTATGTTCTGCCATCTAGTGGACTCTACAAATGATGCAGTTAACATTTCTAATTTAAAGCGTACCTGTCATTTCAGGTGACTTTTCAGGATACGTGAATGGTGTGATATGTGTGTGTACATGAGGAGCATCACTATTTATACTCGTGTATAAGCGGACCCGAATATAAGCCGAGGCGCCAAATTTCCCCCAAAAAACCCAGGAAAAGTTATTGACTCGACTATAAGCCTAGGGTGGGAAATTCATCATCCCCCCCCTGTCATCAACCAGAACCCCGTCATTAACACCCCCGTCATCATCCCCCTGTCATCATCCAGACCCCCGTCATCATCACCCCCCCTTCATCATCACCGCCTGTCAATTCCTTTAATTCAGTGGTCTTCAACCTTCAGACCTCCAGATGTTGCAAAACTACAACTCCCAGCATGCCCGGACAGCCATCGGCTGTCCGGGCATGCTGGGAGTTGTAGTTTTGAAACATCTGGAGGTCCGCAGGTTGAAGACCACTGCGGCCTTAGTCATCATCCAGACCCCCTTTAGTTTTCTACTCACCTCTTCTGCGCATGGACGTCCCTGTGCGTCGTCGTCAAGGCAAGGTCACTAGTCCGGGGCTGGCCCGGAGCTGAGAAGAGGGCCTCCCGGTGAAGATGGACAGCCCGGAACGACTAACCTTCCCCACCGGACAGTTCCTGCAGCATAGATGGCCCGGACCAGCTCACCCTTCCTTCCCACCGAGGGGAGGGGAGTAGAAAACTAAAGGGGGGTCTGGAGTTGTAGTTTTGCAACATCTGGAGGTCCGCAGGTTGAAGAACAATGAGAAGGGATTAACAGGCGGAGAGTTCACCCGAGTATAAGCCGAGGGGGGCGTTTTCAGCGCGAAAAATCATACTGAAAAACTTGGCTTATACTCGAGTATATACTATAACTTGTATGTGTTTTTTTTTTTTTTTTAGCAGATTTAGCACCTGTTTGATATTTGCACTTCACACTGCATTAGATGGTATATTTGTAGTGCACACTACTGTATATTTTAGATTCATTTTTTGCTTTGATGCCATGCTTAATATACTGCCGTCTAACTATGTGTCATTTATTCTATATACCTAGGTTTTGCATACATCTAGTTGGAAATGACATCTGTGTCATGTTATGGAAGTCTGTGCTTTTAAGGTCAGCTGGCGGTATATGGAAACTAGATCTATAACTAAGGGCCACGTGACCGAAATGTGTCAAATCCCAATTAACTCCCAGCTATGTGGATACTGTTTTAATATTTTTATGTCATAATAAAGAATAAAATTTTATGGGACTCATCCAGTTCCAACAATTTCTTGTTGTTTCATGTGGTTGTGGGACCCTGCTTTGAGCCATCCGTGCTGGATTCTGTTCCTGTACAAAGGTGAGAGCTGTTTTGCATGTACTGGTGTGCATTTGGTTTTGTGTTAAAGGGGTATTCCAGGATTTTTTTTATTTGACTATGCTACAGGGGCTGTAAAGTGTAGTTCATAATATAGTGTCTGCACCTGTGTGTGGTACAGTCTCCCACTTGTGATGACAATTTCTTCAGTTAGCAGAAACAGAATGCAGGTTCAGCTGTTGGGCCACTAGGTCAAGCATTTCCTGTACTTTCCCCTGGTGGTCTTCCCTCCAGGTCTACTGCATCCATTCATGCAAACCAGCATCTCCATATGGAAATTTTTGCACCACTGGTGCAGATAGATGGGAATTAACAGCGCTGTCCACAACCAAAGAAAGTATTTATTTTTTCTTTAGTTCTTTATTAAAACATGTAACGCATTTCAAGGACGCTCCGTCCTCTTCCTCATCATGTCTGAGGAAGAGGACGGAGCGTCCTTGAAATGCGTTACATGTTTTAATAAAGAACTAAAGAAAAAAAGAAATACTTTCCTTCGTTGTGGACAGCGCTGTTAATTCCCATCTATCTGCACCAGTGGTGCAAAAATTTCCATTGTTCCTATTCTCACGCTGCATGCGAGGGTGGGTCTAGCTGCAGTCCAAGAGTTAATCCGTCCATTCCAGGATCCACGCAACCAGCCGAGAGGGAAAAAAAAACTTCATACTGATACGAGTGTTGTGCCTCCGTTCAGCACAACTGAATCTGGTGAGTACTCCCAAAAATTGGGGCCAGTCTGGTATCATATTGTTCTTCACAGGGAGCGCTTTTTTGTCTTTTCTTCTCCTTTAGCATCTCCATATGACACTGCTACCAAACATCAGAAAGGGAATTTCATGCTGAAAGAGGCATTGAATTGTGTCAGTACAGGCTGCAAGGACAGAAGGTCTGTACAGCATCTATTGGGGCTTGCTGCTTTCTTACTCTATCTAAGTGCCAGCTGTGACAACCTTTACTCACTCTGAGGATGATAATAGAACCTCCGAAGCCATGATAATGTCTTTGCAGTTCCAAAATGTTGCATTTACTACTCAACTACTCTCAATTCATATCCTGGTTGCACAGTCTGCCAGGTATTGCCCACCTTTGTAAGAATCACTCTATTATACAACACTTCTGCCTAACTATGAGTCGATCCTATGGCCAGAGTAACTGCTTGGCCAGAGTTTTTGCTTGGCTGGGTTGAGTTGAGTTGGGATATAAAGTTTTCTGCCCTGTTATTAGTCCCCTGGGCGGGAAGCTATACGTAACTCGTCCCGCCACTCCAGCCAAAGTGACGCCCCCTCAGTGTGATTGACGGCCTGCTTCATTGCACTGCTCCCTAAGCAGACGGAACAGAGCTGTGAGGCCAACTATAAATTACGCCAAAGGGGCAGCACTATGACTGGAGCGACGAGACCCCACAAAAACGTCCCCAGGGATGGTGAGGATAAAGATTTTACCATTTTATATGGAAAAATCTTGTGCTTGGTTCCCTATTTTATAGGCATACATTGCTGCTGATTGCTTTTCCAGTCCTTGACAGTTCATGGCACCTCGACATCTGGAGATGAATCAACATTCTGAATAGGAATGCTCCCAAGGCTTGCATCACTTTCTTCTCAATCAACATAAAATTTGGGGTTTCAATTTTAGTTCACTTGCACTTTTTACTTGAACTCGCTTAGCTAACAAGCACTGGTCCAGTGTTCCTAGATAGCTGTTTTTGAGGTGCACCAAAGGGTTCTGACCCCAGAAAGTTATTTTGTTGACCTAGGCTCTGTCTGTACAATGCGCATATCCAAACATATCCACAGCCATGTCCAATATCCAGAGAGAAGAAGCAGATGAGAGGGTTAGTTAGCTAGTCTTGTGAATGTTATTCTGACTAACAATGAATTACCCATTTGACTGGACAGAGAAACATTCACACATCTGTGTTGGAGAATCATCCATTGTATTATTATCTTTCCCATAAATTTGATAGTGTTGAAAAAGTCTAATTGGTGACTCTATGTCTGGAGAAACCATGTTTTGATTACTTATATGTGTCACACCTAATCCCAAAAATATTTATTTAAGGGCTCTATACATCCTGTGGGTGGAATGTGGGTTTAAAACTAACTTTGGACAGTTAACCCTTACTGGTAATGATACTAATTGCTTATGCAATGGCACCCCCTAGCGTATGGGTATTTGACATTACACCAACCAGAAATGCATTATGGGTATTATAGTGATGTCATAGTCATTACCATATGTACACGTCCAGCCTACGTTCATTGGGGAATTCCAATTTTGGAGGGTGTGTCTGACTAATTAAGAAGTCTGTTAAACCAGATGTTACACACACAAATACACACAAAGAAAGGAACACACCTTGAGAAAAGAGTTAGACAGACAAAGACAAAGAGGTCTGTCACTGAAAGAGGTCCCCAAGATGGAAGCCATGAAAACCATAATATCGTAGAGCCGGACTGATCACATGGTACCAAACCAATGGCTGTCCATGACAATGATATAATGGGCCACTCAGATTTTCTAGGACCAGAAACGAGGTTCCTACATACACTTGGTAAGAGACACATAAACCTTCTTCTTATTTGATATCTTAACCTAGTAGCTCATGTTGTATGGTAACAAGTTACTTACTACTCACATGTATTGTTCTACAGTTATGTAGTAAACTAACAAGCTTGTAATGCTTACTAATATATCTAATTGATATTCAGTTGCATATATCATTGTGTTTGTTACAAATTTATATTTATAATCTTATAACCAATAAATCTGCATACTCTTATAATACCTGTGTATTATTGAATATTGCAAAACCACATCCTTAAAGGGGTAATCCGGTGGAATTATTATTATTATTTTTTTTTTAATCAACTGGTGCCAGGAAGTTAAACAGATTTGTAATTAGAGGCTGTATTTTACAGAGAAAGTTCCTTTCCTTTTTCTTTTTTTTATGTCCACAGTGCTCTCTGTTGACACCTCTGTCCGTGTCAGGAACTGTCCAGAGCAGCATAGGTTTGCTATGAAGACATGTTCCTGCTCTCAACAGTTCCTGAGGTGTAAGAGGTTGCAGAGGTGTGCAGAGAGCGCTGTGGACAGAAAAAAAAAAAAGAAGTCCAAAACAAAAGGAACTTTCTCTGTATATACAGGCACTAATAAGTACTGAAAGGATAATGATTTTTTAAAAGAAGTAATTTACAAATCTGTTTAACTTTCTGGCACCAGTTTATTAAAAAAAAAAATGTTTTCCACCAGAGTACCCCTTTAAGCGTTAATGTCATCCCGTCATAAAAATAACTTGTTGATATCTGAAGAAATAGTCGGACTCAGATGTAAATTGTATTGATTGGCTTTGACAATTCACCAGGTCATAATTTTGATAAATTTTGATAATTTTAATCACTTTTAATTTGTCACAATTAATATTTTTATGACCATAATTCATAATTGAGTTACCGTATATACTCGAGTATAGGCCGAGTTTTTCAGCACGATTTTTCGTGCTGAAAACACCCCCCTCGGCTTATACTCGAGTGAACTCCCCCACCCGCAGTGGTCTTCAACCTGCGGACCTCCAGAGGTTTCAAAACTACAACTCCCAGCAAGCCCGGGCAGCCATCGGCTGTCCGGGCTTGCTGGGAGTTGTAGTTTTGAAACCTCCGGAGGTCCGCAGGTTGAAGACCACTGCGGCCTTCAACATCATCCAGCCCCCTCTCACCCCCTTTAGTTCTGAGTACTCACCTCCGCTCGGCGCTGGTCCGGTCCTGCAGGACTGTCCGGTGAGGAGGTGGTCCGGTGGGATAGTGGTTCCGGGCTGCTATCTTCACCGGGGAGGCCTCTTCTAAGCGCTTCGGGCCCGGCCTCAGAATAGTCACGTTGCCGTGACAACGACGCAGAGGTGCGTTCATTGCCAACGTAATTCTGCGTCATTGTCAAGGCAACGCCTCTATTCCGGGCCGGAAGCGCGGAGAAGAGGCGCCCCCGGTGAAGATAGCAGCCCGGAACCACTATCCCACCGGACCACCTCCTCACCGGACCACCTCCTCACCGGACAGCCCTGCAGGACCGGACCAGCGCCGAGCGGAGGTGAGTACTCAGAACTAAAGGGGGTGAGAGGGGGCTGGATGATGTTGAAGGCCGTAGTGGTCTTCAACCTGCGGACCTCCGGAGGTTTCAAAACTACAACTCCCAGCAAGCCCGGAAAGCCGATGGCTGCCCGGGCTTGCTGGGAGTTGTAGTTTTGAAACCTCTGGAGGTCCGCAGGTTGAAGACCACTGAGGGCGAATGATGAGAAGAGGATGATGAAGGGGGGGGTGTGGGGATGATGAAGGGGGGGTGTGGGATGATAAGGGGATGATGAAGGGGGGATGTGTGGGATGATGACAAGGGGATGATGAAGGGGGGATGTGTGGGATGATAAGGGGATGATGAAGGGGGGATGTGTGGGATGATAAGAGGATGATGAAGGGGGGATGTGTGGGATGATGACAAGGGGATGATGATGAGGATGTTAATGACGGGTCTGGATGATGACAGGGGGGGGATGAGGTATTTCCCACCCTAGGCTTATACTCGAGTCAATAATTTTTCCTGGGATTTTGGGTTGAAATTAGGGGTCTCGGCTTATACTCGGGTCGGCTTATACTCGAGTATATACGGTATTACCGCATGACAGCCCACATTACCTGATCAATAAGATTCCCAGATATCTTGTGTTCCCCTGAAGTAATACTATTCATGTGTTTCATTTTTGGCTTTCTATCCACACTGCATTGAGATGCTCCCGCCCGGGGCGCTCTCCCGTGCAGCTAGATGAAACCATTGCTGCCTTTTAACCATTCCTACATTTTAACCAAATTAGTATGTTTAAAATCCCCCTATTTTAAAGACCTATAACTTTTTCATTTTTCCGTATAAGCGGCGGTATAAGGGCTCTGTACTTGCACCGTGATCTGTACTTTTTATTGATACCATATTTGCTTATATAAAACTTTTAATACATTTTTTATAAATTTTTTCGGGAATAAAATGTTATAAAAAAAAAAGCAGCCATTTTGGATTTTTTTTTTTTACGCTCACGCCGTTCACCGTACGGTATCATTAACATTTTATTTTAATAGTTCAGATATTTACGCACGCGGCGATACCAAATATGTATATAAAATATTTTTTTAACACTTTTTGGGGGTGAAATAGGGAAAATGGGACAATTTAAGTTTTTATTGGGGAGGGGGTTTTTCCCTTTTTTTTTACTTTTTTTTTTACACTTTAATAGACCCCATAGGGGACTATTTATAGCAATCATTCGATTGCTAAACCTGTTCAGTGCTATGTATAGGACACAGCACTGATCAGGGTTATCGGTCATCTTCTGCTCTGGTCTGTGGGAAGGCAAATCAGAGCAGAAGAAGCCGGGAAGGCAGCGGAGCCAGGTGAGGGGACCTCCGGCTGCCGTGCAGGATGACCGGATCGCCGCGGCAGCGCTGCGGGCGATCCGATCATCCAATTGAGTGACCGCGATGCTGCAGATGCCGTGATCGGTATTGATCACGGCATCTGAGGGGTTAATGGCGGAAATATGGAGTGTGGTAGTTGTTTTTGCCTGGGACACCTTCACACACATAAGATCTGCATATGAAGACACTCTCAAGGTAACCTATTGTTATGGTCAGCATTAGCAGTGCCTGCTGATACAGAGCATGTATATTTGGGCAGGGGATAGCACACTGACACCTGCTATGGATGGTGAATGTTGCTTTATACGCAGAGACCATAGACTGGTACCATTGCCTATTCATTGTATGCATATTTGTGATTGGTGCTGTATTTGCTAGTAATGTACATGGGTCCTTATCTGGGCACTTACTGTATTCATTAGCAAGATCATTTTTGACTCATATACTGACTTGTTAGCTATTTTGTGAAGTATCCATATGTGCCAGTATTTGTTATTATATTGATTTACAGTACCCACATATAGGTGGTGAATGGGATTCCACCATCTAACACCAGGCTGCAGTGGATATACACACTTTTTCAGATTTAGCGCTGGTGTATATTTCTTTATCTTTCTGTGCCCCCATACTGTTTTCCCTGGTGACCACCATTTAAGAATGTTGCATTGCTACACGGCTCCCCACCTGTTCCTCATTCCCATTAAAGGGGTATTCTTATCTGGCTTATTACCTCTCTCTCTGCTTCTCCTGTCAGCTCACCCTCCTGGTTGATGGAGCTTCTGTGTCTTACAGCTCCTAAACTAAAGTACAGTACTATGCCTACAACAGTCCGACATGATGAATGTGCTGAAACAAGCCCAGACTCAAAGCTCTAGAGTGACAACACGTTTGCTTTATAAGCAGAGTTTGTGGAAGAGAATCATGACTACCAGCTGGCAACAAGAATTGAGATATCTACAGAACCAAGCAAGTTAGGAAAATAAAGCCAATTGCAAACTTGTTTATGCTGCTATTCTCTATACATAGAGATATTATAGAGGAGATTGGAATACTCCTTTAAGGCTGCATTCACAACTCATTTTATATAAATATATGTCACAGATATTTATTGGCAAGCCATCAAAAAGACTGGCTCATGCACATCACAATGTATTGCAAACAAGCTCATCTACTTTCATGGGCCAAAAATAGTCTAATCGTGACCTTGTTTGGTCCATTTCTTGAATGTATACTAGTAGACCACACGTCCCACAAAGAAAAAATATACATTCAGGAAATGGACAAAACATAGTCACTATGCGGGAGATTTATCAAAACCTGTCCAGAGGAAAAGGTGCCCAGTTGCCCATAGCAACCAATCAACGCGCTTCTTTAAGATTTAACAAGGCCTCTGCAAAATGAAAGAAGCAATCTGATTGGTTGCTATGGGCAAATGCATCACTCTTCCTCTGCACAAGTTTTCATAAATCTCCCCCTATAAGACTACGTCCAGCCCAACGCAACTTCTCTTCCCGCTCTTCCTAGTGATCGTTCAGGGTCTGAACACTCAGTCCCTAGGAAATGTCAAAAGATGTTTGACAGGTACATTGTAAATCTATGATTTCTCAGAATTGCTGCAGTGTTGTAGAGTAAGGCTGGGTTCTGCATTTTTGCACCGCATCAGTTTTATTGTCGGACTTTAAACCGCAGCTTAACTCAATTTTTTGTCCAGCCACAAAACCTGATACGTTGCAAAAAATTAGCCGACCTGAGTCACTATTTGACTCTGGTCCGCGCTTTTAAATGAATGAGATGCAGCGTGGGTCCGGCGTGGATACGGCAGCGGCCAGTTTTGATATTTCAGATCTGGCAGCCAGATGGCTAAAATGTGGTGTAAATGCACCCTAACTCATAGTGCACTGTAATGAGGGAGCATGGGCCTACTTCATGCAGTATGAAGCATTTGAATGGTTTCCTTTAAGTACATTTTTTGTTTGTTTCTTTCACATTGCCTATCACAGGGGAACAACTGGACCATGGTTTGAACTGGACCGGTAGTAACTTACTTTACATATGCAGAAAATGCAGAAAGAGTCTCAAGGTAAACCTCAGGGTCTGTAGGTGTTGGAGGATTCTCCACTTCATGCGGCACAAAGAAGGACATTTTGGAATTAACTGTGGGTGGTTCTTTTAATGGAATATACATCACCACAGGTAAAGTCATATTAATACTCTTTCCTAAAAGGGAAACAGAACAAAAAGTAAGACATTTCACTTGAGCTTACATACCCCACAACATGGAAAACGGAATTTTCATACGTAAATTATGAGGGAGGGAGTTTATGAAAACACATTACTCTGTAAATGAACTATAAAAGGTTGGCTAGGGTGCAAGATCAGAGTTCATTTACACAACATGTTCCTTATTTACTAAGAGTAGAGTGTAGGTTTTTTGTTTCCAACAGGTATTTTCCCATGGTATTTACTATTGTATCCTGTATTTGGCGATTTTCTCTACTTTTCTCTTCTTTTCCTTTTTTTCAACACACACTCTGAGCCGTCGTGTCTTCCAGAGCTCAAGTTCACCACATTTTATGTGAAAACATTAGTAAATTTGCAGTATTTTCTTTTTCCGAAAATTTTTTTTTTTATATATATAAAGGAAGATGCTGAGCTTTGTGTAGAAGATTCCTGCACTAATTTATTTTAGTGACTTGGATGTCCCATTGTTGCCTTAAAACACTGGATAAAATTTTTATTGATTTTGTAAACAGTTTAAGCCAATGTTCATACTATTGTTATGGCATAATGCTGTGATTAAACTGTCCTCAACAAACCCCCAGTTACATATAAAAGAGTCCATCAGGGTTTCCATCATTATGAAGGCATACCGTATTTTTCGCCGTATAAGACGCACTTTTTCTTCCCCAAAACTGGGGGGGAAAAGTTGGTGCGTCTTATACGGCAAATACACATTAATACCTGTCCTATCGCGGCGGTCCCTGCGGCCATCAACGGCCGGGACCCGCGGCTAATACAGGACATCACTGATCGCGGTGATGCCCTGTATTAACCCTTCAGACGCGGCGATCAAAGCTGAGCGTCACGTCTGAAGCAAAAGTGACACTGAGCCGGGCTGTTCGGGACCACCGCGGTGAAATCGCGGCATCCCGAACAGCTTACAGGATACTGGGAGGGACCTTACCTGCCTCCTCGGTGTCTGCTCCGTGCCGGAATCCCCTGCATGGCCGGCGCTCTCCTTCGTCGTCTTCACGTCGTCACGCACACCGTCCCGTCATCCAATAGGAGTGGCGTGCGTAGCGGCGTGATGGCGGCGACAGAGCGAGGATACCGGGCAGCAGAGACGTTCTGGAGCGACGGGGACACCACGGGGACGCGGCGACATCGATGGAGGACGACATCCAGGCCAGCCGTGATGAGCGGTGACGGGTCCGGAGCGATGGGGACATGTGAGTACTACCTCCTATACCAGTGGTCTTCAACCTGCGGACCTCCAGATGTTGCAAAACTACAACTCCCAGCATGCCCGGACAGCCAACGGCTGGGAGTTGTAGTTTTGCAACATCTGAAGGTCCGCAGGTTGAAGATCACTGTCCTATACTTTACATTGTATTTGGTTCAGAATCTTTATTTTCTGGATTTTTATCCTTTAAAATTGGGTGCGTCTTATATGCCGGAGCGTCTTATATGCCGAAAAATACGGTAGATAACTAATTGTGCAGATAAAGGTTACAACATGGATGTGAGCAGATCATCATGTCAGCACACAACATACCTTCAGTGTTTGCCCCCTGGATATAATTAAGCAGACGTCTGAAGCTTCTTGCTGTCTCTGTGCCCATCACGTCTTGTTCTAGTGCGGTTGTCACCCAACGGGTTTCTTCATACTGACGATGCTGAAAGTTCTGAATATTTTACATACTTGATAAGAATACAATAATGAACAATTTTTCTTTAGATATGTTAACCAAATAAAGGTAAAAAGATTTCTTAAAACACAGAACCCATATAAGTATTGGTCTCTCCAGTACCCCATACAATCGAGTGGAGGTCTATACGGGGTTTAACTCAAGGAAGCAGAGCTTATGTTATATGACAACATTCTAAGAAGGTGGTTTTCAGTAGAGATTTCAACTGCGATATTCTTCTGCCACATTTTAGCAAATCAGCATTTATGATTTTTCGCTTACATATTATTAAGAAATTTAGGACTATGCAGCATATTTTCTTTTCTAAATGTAATATAACATGCATACCTTCTACAGCTTTTACCTCTGGCTTTGTTCCCCTTTCACTCTGGCCGCTGCATCGCTCTGTATAGTGACAGTGGTCACAGTGGTCACAGCCCGCCCGGCTGAGGAGGTGCAGGTGCTGGACGATCAGCTGTGGTGCCGATGGCCAGGCTTCCAAGAGACAGGCTATTTAAAAGTCTTTCTCTCAGTCCCTGCTCGAGTTAGGTGATGTTTCCCTGCACTTGCGTTTGTACTTTATACTCTGCTGTGTTATCTGACCTTTTGCCTGAGACCTGACTATCCCTTTGCCTGACGTTCTGTACTTTTGCTGCCCTCTTGGTTTCTGACTCTTGGCCTTTCCATGGTTAACCCTTTGTTTGCTGAATTGGTACCTTTTTGCCCAACAGTTGCTGACTAGGACTGTAGGGACCGTCGCCCATTTGGGGGCTGCCAATGAAGGTGGCATGTCCAAGTAGGTAGGGAAAGTAGTTTGGGCAAGAAGCATCAGGGCTGCACTGCTCCCTACCCCGGATAGGATAGGAACATGGGCCCCTGCACTTTGCATGGTTGGGTTAGCCTCAGGCCTGCACTGCTCCCTATATTCAAGTTCAAGTAGTTTTGTCACTTTTTAAGTCTACCTGTCATTTTTTAATTTTTAAAAACCTGCCTGGTTCTGTTGGATGAACCCTTTAAAGAGATGACAAGGTAATCTTATTCCTGTCCCTGCTTTTATTGAGCCCCCTCGAGCCCCTCCATACTGGCAGGAGAAATGAGGGAGTTGCACTAAGCACTGAGCTGCTGCTGGTGTTGCTGAGAAGCTTAAAGGGATGGGGAGAGGGAGATTACACAGCATCACTATGGACATTCAGCAGTAGATATACTGCTATGTACACAAGAGGCAGCAGCACTGAGCTATATAGGTGGTGGGAGATGAAAGGGAAGCCTTGAATTTCCTTTAAGGAACAGTGTGGATCATCTTGAGCAGACAGACTGGCTAAGCTTGTGGGTTCACAGGCTGGGCTGTCTCAGGATTTTTATCTCCTGCACACAGCACATGCTAAACCCTGGCTCCACTGCTTGTGTTTTGTCCTGGGATTTTCTGTGGGTAGAGACAAAAATGCCCTGACAACAGGCAGTAGAGGAGATAGTAAGACATCTAGTGGCCAAGACTTTAGAACAGTTTTTTTCTGGAGTAAGGAGTCTTTTTATTTTATTTAATTTTTTAGCAAATTAAGTCATTTCTAAATAAGTTAGTATTCACATAGGCATATCAAATGGAGGGAAGTTGTTATAAATTACAGAGGCCATTTATTTGAAAACTGAAACAATTCCTACTCCTCTTGCAGCATCATATTATATCATATCATATGTGGTTTTCAAAGGGTCCAACTCTAGAAAAAATGTCTTTAAACATTATTCCAATGGGAATAATGCTTTATTGTTACCAGTTTAACTATTTCATAACTAACACCAGGTTACACTAGTCACTGTCCATTGCATACAATTTAGAAGTATGTGCCCAATGTAAGCATTGAAATATATTCACCACTCTTTAAAGGGGTACTCCGGTGGAAAACATTTTTATTTTAATTTTTTTATCCACTGGTGCCAGAACGTTAAACAGATCTTTATCTTTATCTTAGCAGCTGTATGCTACAGAGGAAATTCTTTTCTTTTTGAATTTCTTTTTTGTCTTGTCCACAGTACTCTCTGCTGACACCTGATGTCCGTATCAGGAATTGCAGGAGCAGGAGAAAATCCTCATAGCAAACCTATGCTACTCTGGACAGTTCCTGACACAGACAGTGGTGTCAGCAGAGAGCACTGTGGACAAGACAAAAAAGAAATTCAAAAAGCAAAGAATTTCCTCTGTAGCATACAACTGCTAATAAGTCCTGGAAGGATAAAGATTTTTTTAATAGAATTTACAAACCTGTTTAACTTTCTGGCGCCAGTTCGTTTAAAAAAAAAAAAAAAAGTTTTCCACCGGAGTACCCCTTTAATATACTATGTGAGATATAGAATATTTGCAATGCCCCATTTGTATTCTTCTCAAACAATAGTAAATTCAATATCAATAAACACTTTAAATCTGGCACAATAAGTATTCCAACTAATAGAACAGGTCTGCAATATACAATATAGGGGGATGTCTCCCAGACTCCTAAATAGCCTATTGCTATACAGCCATATAGGAACAGGTGAAGCTAAAGCTTCCTATATGGCTGTATAGCAATAGGCTATCTAGGAGTCTGGGAGACATCCCCCTATATTGTACTGCATAGTTAGACAGGTTTTCCATTCCAGAATTTGGGACCCAAGTCATGCGTCTGTGTGTATAAATAAATATATATATACACACACACTCACACTTGAAACAGAACAGTAGAATGTGACGAAACAGAACTACTTAATTTATATTAGGAAAAAATATTCACTAAAGTCAAAATTCTACGAAGAAATGATGATGCACTACATCACCATACTTACATCATATTGTTTTAGCAGCTGGTACTTCGGACAGTCACTCATGCCACAAAATTGAGACAACTGACTTGGGATATCCGAATCTTGCATAGCCACTGCAATCCAAAGTGCAGAGAGCAGCCCCAGCAACAGTGCACTTCTCCCCTCCATGACTGTGGATGACTGTGTGGAGCAGCTCAGCTACTCTTATAGGCGGCAGATAGGGGGAAGCAGGGGACTTACATAACTTTCCCACACAAGCATGTACGGAAGGCATAGAGTCATCTCCCACCGCCCTTACGGGCAGACAACAATGAGGGTATGTGCATGGCAGAGAAGTAGCTAGGGGTTCAGCACACAGGGGCCAAAACTCATCTGAGGCCTGAATGGAAAACCATCAGAGGCATATTCTAAAATGTTCCACTGAGCTGCCCTGCAGACCATATAAGTGGTTACAGTTTAGTGACTCCCAAGTGACACGTCTTATGTCATTGGGGAGGTTTATATTCCCTTTTTTTGTTGTATCTGAGCTACGCTGCTATGAAGGCTTCTTCCAATTACAGCTTGTCAATGCAGAGTTTGCCGCCCAGCCATCTTTAGCTCCTCACTTCTGCAGCATCCTCCCTATGTGGGACCCTTATACTTGAGTCCTGCAGACCCGAAATGTGTTGGCTGTTGTGTCTGGAGATGTTTTTTGCTGTTGGATGAATCAATAAAGGTTTGACCTTTATACTGCACCACCAAGCTGGACTTTCCTTTTTGTTCCTAAACCAATGGTGCCCCAGCTTTTAATACTATCTCACACAGTAATAGTGCTCCACAGTAATATTGATGCCTTAGGGCCTTCTACAAGGCAATATGGATGCCTCAATGCTCCAATGTAGAAAAATCTGCAGCATTTCCACTTTGTGTGCCTGTCCCGACAGTTTTTTGGATTTATGCAAAGTTTATTGAAAGAGCAATAATTAGTTAAAGGAAATGTGGTAGCCCTTGGGGGGTGTATGGTAGTGGTGGTATGGTATCGGTATATGAGGGGTTAATGTTAACCCTATAGTTCGTGACGCCAGGCTGAGGGCTGGTATGCTGAGTCAATGCTCCGGCCTATCGCTGCCCTTCCCAGTAACGATAAGTGCATGAAATGACTGAAGGTCCACAAGGAGATTGGACTTGAACTTGAACAACTTTACTTAAGTTCTTGCGATACATCCAAGGCACAGTAACAGTCTCGTACAAACAGTCCTTATATCGCTTAGTGACTGACAGTTGTTGCGGACCTTGCTTTTTAACAGTCTCTGAATTTAGGGTAAATATTTGCATTGTGCGCCAGTCTGCGACACGATGCAACATTTTTTCCCGACGGACCCGATGTGGATTCTCCCAAACCCGAAAAAGGGGCGTAACCCGACATTTCTGAACTTTCCCACGTATTTAAAAAGGTTTCCAACCTGAATTTGTTGAATTGTTGTGGATTTTTTCCTGACAACTCAGAGGAGTTGGAAACCAAAACCAACAAAACCCACGTGCGACAAACAGGATGCAATATAATAATAAATATCAGGGGGAAAAAGCAGTCGGGTAAGAAAGCAACATAGACTTACAACCCGATTTTCTAAGTAAATGAGGGCCACTGTGTTAGTTGCTGTACAGGTCCTTCTCGTTTGACAGCCCAGGAACAAGTGAGCTGTTGCTAGCTTGCTTGCACAGGAACAAGAGAGCGAGAAGATGGCCGCCGATCCCTTATATGGGCAGGGGGCGGGGCGAATCCGATTGGTCCGAACATCTGTCACTCACCATTACAGAGAGAAACGGGATTGCTTAGGTCACAGGGCCTCCAAAGGTCCTTAAGCTTGATACCATAGAGTTTACCTAGTCACGTGACCCGCAGGTCCTGCAACGCTATGGAACAAGTAATTAACTATTTATTTTCATCTATTTTACCATATTTACATTAACCTTTACATAAACTACGGGTCTATGAGCTGGAATAGAGGCGACAAGGGGCAAACTACATCACAGGGATCCCTACGTCCTAGGGACTCTGGCTATGGGGACCCACACATACATAGGTACCGTATACGATGCGGTACCGGGACACCACAGAAATCAGTTAGCTCTATATCAAGCTCAGCTCTATGGGCAAATAGCTGATGGGGAGACAAACAAACTATATCTGTCTCTTAGCTGATTGCTGTTTGAAATGTTATAAAATCATGTTTTTCTTATAAGCTCAAGTGTCATAGAGGCCAAGCTGAGCTGCAGCATGCATGTTTCCTCCCTACCCCCTTCCTATTTCTCTGCAAGATTGATATACAGTCTTATGGTTGTTGAACATATAATAAAACATAATTTTATAACTTAGTTTTTTCTCCCTATTAGCATTCTGCCTACATCTGCAGCTGTGCACATGATTTAGAGCTGCCAGACCCCCTAAAGCTTTTTATGTTAATCTGGAAAACTCCACATTGTCGCATTGAAAATGCAGTACAATCTGCAGGCATCATGTTATAGATAGATCCTGAGCAGAGAAATATGTAGTTTAAGGAAAAGATGCAATATAACTCATCATTTATTCCTGTAAATCTCTGTTCATTCTTAGCTAAGTAGTCAAGTGGGCGGTCCTACTCACTGATTGACAGTTATTTGTGTATAGGTGTGCATTGAGAGTTGTTAATCATAGAGAAGAACCTCCCACATAACTAATTAAACCAGAGTAAGCAAAGATTTACATGGCTAGTGTGATCACACTGACTTGCAATGACAAGTTATCCTGGATTTTTCCCCAAAAACAATATATATATATATATATATATATATATATATATATATATATATAAAACAGGAGAATACAGCAGCACACTGCTAGCACAAAGATACAGATAAAACATGAAGGCCGACATTTATCATTGTCTTTAGACTGTTTTTTGTGTCTACAAAAGGCACAAATAGGCGCAAGCAGTGTTTATTTGTGCCTTTTTTGCGCCTTTTTGTTTACACATTTCTGCTGATTTTTAGTTGCAATCCACTGATTTTGGCAATACACATGATATAGAAGGGATTTATAAACTGTGCCTTTTTGTAAAAAGGCGCAAAAAGGGCGCAAAGCCACTGAAAAGTCTAAAACTACATCATCCCAGACCTAGCTTTTTAGTGTATGTGAAGAGAAAAATTTGAGAAAATGCTTACCTGCACAAAATTTATCAAATGCTCTGTGAACATTTAATACATTTGGTGCTCCTACACATTACCAGCACACAAAAAAAGGTGTAAAAAAATGCTTCACTTACACATACAATGATAAATGTGGGACGAAATGCTATACAGCTATAGTGCAAAAAATGAAAAAGTGAGGTACTTAGCTCACAATAGGGAGCCAAATAGTTTGGACCATCCCACCACAGTAAGGTGACCTCATTGGGATGGACCCTACACTTTGCCATTCACCCATATGTATAACACAAACAAGGATAAGTTGGCTAGCACTATTGATACCAAAACTAATGCATGGACCTGGCATACAGGTGCACGCTGCTAGTCTGAATATACATAAACAGGAGAACACAGCAGCACACTGCTAGCACAAAGATACAGATAAAACATGAAATGCTATACAGCAATAGTGCAAAAAATGAAAAAGTGATGTACTTATACACACCTCTATTAGGTATGTATAAGGTGCTGGACGTCTTAGACCTTGCAATGCCTGTTAAACTGATTACACAGAGGCATATTCACAGTGTATGGTCCGTCCCAATGGGGTCACCTTACCGTGGTGGGATGGTCCAAACTATTTGGCCACCAAATTGTGAGCTAAGTACCTCACTTTTTCATTTTTCATTTTTTGCACTATAGCTGTATAGCATTTCATGCTTTATCTGTATCTTTGTGCTAGCAGTGTGCTGCTGTATTCTCCTGTTTATGTATATTCAGCCTAGCAGCATGCACCTGTATTCCAGGTCCATGCAGTAGTTTTGGTATAGGTTGTGCTGGCCAACTTATCCTTGTTTGTGTTATACATATGGGGGAGTGGCTGCCTTCATGTTGGCTCCTACACCCCACCCACCTCTATTAGGTGTGTATAAGGTGCTGGACGTCTCAGACCTTGCAATGCCTGTTAAACTGATTACACAGAGGCATATTCAAAGTGTAGGGTCCATCCCAATGAGGTCAGCTTAGCGTGGTGGGATGGTCCAAACTATTTGGCCGCCAAATTGTGAGCTAAGTACCTCACTTTTTCATTTTTTGCACTATAGCTGTATAGCATTTCATGTTTTATCTGTATCTTTGTGCTAGCAGTGTGCTGCTGTATTCTCCTGTTTATGTATATTCAGACTATCAGCGTGCACCTGTATGCCAGGTCCATGCAGTAGTTTTGGTATCAGTAGTGCTGGCCAACTTATCCTTGTTTTTGTTTTTTATATATATATATCCAAAATAGATGCAGCACACCACCGGATTCAATACAAAGTGAAGAGGCTTATTCCCTGATGTATTACAGACAAAGTTTCACCAGCCTCACGCTGGCTTTTTCAAGCGTGGGACTGGTGAAACATTGTCTGTAATACATCATGGAATAAACCTCTTCACTTTGTATTGAATCCGGTGGTGTGCTGCATCTATTTTGGATATGTGGATGAAGGAGCCAGCCGGCCGAGGCTCTAGTTTGCTTGCACCCCGACATCATCTCTTCTGGCTACCTGGTGTGCTGCTCATATTGGAATTTTATATTTTATATATATATATATATATATATATATATATATATCAATTTGCTCAGCTTTACCTGGTCTATAACATGTTACCTGCAGACTGAACTGCTGAAGAGGCTGAAATGTTGGTTCAATGGTTCAATAACTTGCTAACTGATCCCTTGTAGCTAGTCGCTGATCCCAATGGCTGGTATTATTAATGGTATAGCACCCACACAGTGCCATCACAGCTGATTTTACAGATGTGGCCCAACACTGCTTATAGTGGAATTTGACCTCAATGTACTAGCTATCTACAGAGATCTAACATTGTCATTCAACATTTTGTGTCCGAGCACAAGGGTTTGAACAGATCTAGTTAAATCCATTAGTAGCGCCACCTGTTACATCACTTGTGACCATAAATGGGCCCACTAGAGGATGAACTTGTCTGACTCTCTAATGAGTTATATGTTAAAAATAATAATAATAATTTAAAATATATATATATATATATACAGTACAGACCAAAAGTTGGACACACCTCCTCATTCAGAGTTTTCTTTATTTTCATGACTATGAAAATTGTAGATTCACATTGAAGGCATTAAAACTATGAATTAACACATGTGGAATTATAGACATAACAAAAAGGTGTGAAACAACTGAAAATATGTCATATTCTAGGTTCTTCAAAGTAGCCACCTATTGCTTTGATTACTGCTTTGCGCACTCTTGGCATTCTCTTGTAGAGATTCTAGAGGTAGTCACCTGAAATGGTTTTCACCTCATAGGTATGCTGGTGTGGAGGAGGAGGTGTGATGGTGTGGGGGTGCTTTGCTGGTGACACTGTTGGGGATTTATTCAAAATTGAAGGCATACTGAACCAGCAAATTAGAAAAATGAACAGCTCATCCAAAAATTTAAACAAAGGATGTCAAGTCAAGTGCACTAGTTAAATTTTGTACCCACAAAAAAGTTATTAGTATACATTTTTACTCTTGTGGACAAAATATATGCACATATTTAAGTAATTAAAACATCAACACAACAATTTGTATAAAAGATGAAAGTATCCTCCAATGAATGAATGAATTCTTAGCACACATGTTAGTAATTTCATACAATTCTAAAATACATACATACATTTGATGCACAAAAAAAGATGGTAAAAAATCCTAATAAAGGTAAGTACAGTTTATAAAGTGCATGGCTGGTCCAAATTCTAGAGATAACATTTATAAAAACAAGCTGCGAGGTCCTTACTGGGACTTGGATCTCCAATCCGCCCCCCCCCCCTAACCAGGTTATTGTCATGACCAGGGGTGGACAGGGAGAGTGAGCCCTAAACTTTCCCTAAAACTCCTTTCCTGCCTACTTGCCCATTCGCCCTAAATGGCAGTCGACAGCCATGGTGCCGGTCCCTACCTGCGCTAAAGTGCAGTGGGCGTAAAAATAAATAATATAATAATAGAACGTTTACTTTATTTATTTATTTTTTGCTATTTTCATTAAGTTCCAAAATAATTAAATTCTTACCTGGATAAATGTCATAATCCAGACATAAAAGCCAAAAGCCTCGATAAACAGGATTAAAATTCCTTAGTTTATTTTTTTTAATGAAACAAAGTAATTAATATTTTCTTCCAGTTTAAGAACATCATTTTGCACAACATTTCTTCTGGTGTCCTTATGCGATTTGACCAATTCTCTATATACCATTGCCCAACCAGTGAACCACATTTCACCATTAAAGGGGTACTCCAGTGGGATTTTTTTTTTTAATCAATTGATGCCAGAAAGTTAAACAGATTTGTAAATTACTAAATAAAAAAAATCTTTAATCCTTCCAGTACAGCTGTGTATGCTCCACAAGAAGTTCTTTTCTTTCTGAATTTATTTTCTGTCTGACCACAGTGCTCTCTGCTGACACCTCTGTCCATGTCAGGAACTGTCTGGAGCAGTAGAAGTTTGCTATTGGCATTTGCTCCTGCTCTGGACAGTTCCTGACACGGACAGAGATGTCAGCGGAGAGCACTGTGGTCAGACAGAAAGGAAATTCAAAAACAAAAGAACTTCTTCTGTAGTATACAGAAGCTCATAAGTACTGGAAGGATTAAGATTTTTAAATAGAAGTAATTTACAATTCTGTTGAACTTTCTGGCACCAGTTGATTTAAAAAAAAAAATTCCACCGGAGTACCCCTTTAAAGCATGTCTTACACTGCTGCCGTACAGAAAACATGGTGCACAATGAACACAACAGGTTATAAAATGTTTGCCTATAGACAAAGAACAACACACACCAGTAGAAAAAAAAAACTTAGTTATCCATTTCTAAAAACATAGTGGTGCAGAAGCTCTCTAAAATGGGTGCCTGGTGGGTCCCTACAGTCTCACAAACACTTTATAGTGTGTTCTTGTTACAAGTAGATGGTTAAAGGGGTTATCCAGGAAAAAACTTTTTTATATATATCAACTGGCTAAAGAAAGTTACTCAGATTTGTAAACTACTTCTATTAAAAAATCTTAATCCTTTCAGTACTTATGAGCTTCTGAAGTTAAGGTTTTTCTTTTCTGTCTAAGTGCTCCCTGATGACACGTGTCTTGGGAATCGCCCAGTTTAGAGGAGGTTTGCTATGGGGATTTGCTTCTAAACTGGGCGTTTCCTGAGACAGGTGTCATCAGAGAGCACTTAGACAGAAAAGAACAACCTTAACTTCAGAAGCTCATAAGTACTGAAAGGATTAAGATTTTTTAATAGAAGTAATTTACAAATCTGTTTAACTTTCTGGAGCCAGTTGATATATAACAAAAAGTTTTTTCCTGGATAACCCCTTTAATATTCTATAAAGTCTGTTACCATATTTTATTGAGCTATTCCAATTTCATCATCATCATAAAAACAGGTACTGTTACAAATAATGATAATCAGAGGTAAGAAGACTGCTCAAAAAATAAAGGGAACACTAAGATAACACAGCCTAGATCTGAATGAATGAACTAATCGTATGAAATACTTTTGTCTTTACATAGTTGAATGTGCTGACAACAAAATCACACAAAAATTATCAATAGAAATCAAATTTATTAACCCATAGAGGTCTGGATATGGAGTCACACTCAAAATCAAAGTGGAAAACCACATTACAGGCTGATCCAACTTTATGTAATGTCCTTAATACAAGTCAAAATGAGGCTCAGTAGTGTGTGTGGCCTCCATGTGCCCGTATGACCTCCATACAATGCCTGGGCATGCTCCTGATGAGGTGGAGGATGGTCTCCTGAGGGATGTCCTCCCAGACCTGGACTAAAGCATCCGCCAACTCCTGGATAGTCTGTGGCGCAATGTGGCATTGGTGGATGGAGCGAGACATGATGTCCCAGATGTGCTCAATCGGATTCAGGTCTGGGGAACGGGCGGGCCAGTCCATAGCATCAATACCTTCCTCTTGCAGGAACTGCTGACACACTCCAGCCACATGAGGTCTCGCATTGTCTTGCATTAGGAGGAACCCAGGGCCAACCGCACCAGCATATGGTCTCACAAGGGGTCTGAGGATCTCATCTCGGTACCTAATGGCAGTCAGGCTACCTCTGGCAAGCACATGGAGGGCTGTGCGCCCCCCCAAAGAAATGCCAACCCACACCATTACTGACCCACCGCTAAATCGGTCATGCTGGAGGATGTTGTGGACAACAGAACATTCTCCACGGCATCTCCAGACTCTGTCACGTCTGTCACATGTGCTCAGTGTGAACCTGCTTTAATCTGTAAAGAGCACAGGGCGCCAGTGGCGAATTTGTCAATCTTGGTGTTCTTTGGCAAATGCCCAATGTCCTGCACGAGTTTGAGCTGTAAGCACAACCCCCCACCTGTGGACGTCAGGCCCTCATACCACCCTCATGGAGTCTGTTTCTGACTGTTTGAGTGGACACGTGCACATTTGTGGCCTGCTGGAGGTCATTTTGCAGGGCTCTGGCAGTGCTCCTCCTGCTCATCCTTGCAGAAAGGCGGAGGTAGCGGTCCTGCTGCTGGGTTGTTGCCCTCCTACGGCCTCCTCCACCTCTCCTGATGCACTTGCCTGTCTCCTGGTAGCACCTCCATGCTCTGCACACTACGATGACAGACACAGCAAACCTTCTTGCCTCAGCTTGCATTGATGTGCCATCCTGGATGAGCTGCACTACCTGAGCCACTTGTGTGGGTTGTAGACTCCATCTCATGCTACCACTAGAGTGAAAGCACTGCCAGCATGCAAAAGTGACCAAAACATCAGCCAGGAAGCATAGAGAAGTGGTCTGTGGTCTCCACCTGCAGAACCACTCCTTTATTGGGGGTGTCTTGCTAATTGCCTATAATTTCCACCTGTTGTCTGTTCCATTTGCACAACAGCATGTGAAATTGATTGTCAATCAGTGTTGCTTCCTGAGTGGACAGTGTGACTTCACAGAAGTGTGATTGACTTGGAGTTACATTGTGGGGTTTAAGTGTTCTCTTTATTTTTTTTGAGCAGTGTATATTATCACTAACTTGTCTTAAAAGGAATCTGTCCACTGTCATGTTCAAACCTGATGACATTGATATATAGCTGATAGTCTAAAAGAAAAAGCAAAGGTGCTCCATGGTAAAGGATCACCAACACACAAGGTAGGGGAGGTGATAAGAATTGCTTACCTATTTCAGTTGTGTAGCCACATACACAACAATAGTGTGTGTGTGTGTGTGTGTGTGGTGTGGTGTGGGGTGTGTGTGTGTGTGTGTGTGTGTGTGCAAACACACTTCAGGGAGAACCAGAAATCAAATGGCGCTGAACAGGATGAGGACTTCCATAAAATAAAACAACGTGTTTCTTTATTTACAAACATGCGACATGTTTTGCTGCCCATGCAAAGCATCATCAGGTGTAGCAAGTAAGGAGAAGGTGGGGATTATATAGTAAGATATTAACCCCTTCTAAAGTACGTTTTACATGTCAACCCTTACATGGTTCATTCATTAACCGTGAAACAGACATAGACACTAGTGATGAGCAGGGGCCATTTTCAAATTCACGATATTTCGCAAATATATGGACGAATAATCGTCCTATGTTCGCGAAATTCATTTTTTTTTTTCGGAATGAAAATCGCATAGTGCGAGGGATCAGTGTCCAGTCTGGAAGTACCGATATTCACATAAATATTCATATAAATATTCGCATAAAAAACTATTATTCATCATTCCGAATATATATCAGAATATATATCACTATATTCTAAATATTCGCAAAATCGCAAAGTGCCAATATTTGTGGTAAAAATTAACATTTCGAATATTTGTGCTCAACACTAATAGACACTCACATAAATATAATAATACATATACAGTAACAATTGTATATAAAAAATATAGTAAAAACATACTTGAAATAAATGTACATTGAAATTAACGGACGTTCTCAATAATTTCATTCAATCCTTGTGGGATCAGAGTTGATCAACCACTGATATCTATTAGGAGCGCTAACAGAAATGGATTCTAGTATAACTAACTGTAGTGAGTCCATCTTATTTTGATGAGCTAAGAAGAAGTGTCTAGAGACACTGAAGGAGATTTATCAAGCTCCTTAGTATATATTTTTTTGCTTATTCCAAAGCACATTTCTGAAATCTGCTCACGTAGTAATTTTTTTTTCCTTGCATGTAGTTATAAAATGTGATAGTCGCTATTTATCAAGAAAAAAGTCACATCTCCATTTAAAAGTTGCATAAGTATTCCAGGTCCAACCTGGCTTACAGAAAGTGCATACGTCTTCAGAAAAGGACATTAACACAGACTTTAACAACTGTTCTTGTTCTGCATCATGAAACAAAGCTACTACATTAACCCCTTCCCGACCCATGACATACATGTACGTCATGGGTCGGCTCCCATTCTATAACGCAGGGCCACGCCGTGGCCCCGCGTCATAGCGGGTTGGGCCCGGCACCTAGCAACGGCCGGGATCCGTGGCTAATAGCGCGCGGCAGTGATCACAGTGCCGCACGCTATAAACCCTTTAGACGCGGCGTTCAAAGCTGAACACCGCGTCTAAAGTGAAAGTAAACTAATGCCGGTTAGCTCAAGGAGCTGTTCGGGATCGCCGCGGTGAAATCGCTGCATCCCGAACAGCTTACAGGACACCCAGAGGATCCCTACCTGCCTCCTCGCTGTCCGATCGCCAAATGACTGCTCAGTGCCTGAGATCCAGGCATGAGAAGTCAAGCGGCAGAATCATTGATCACTGGTTTCCTATTAGAAACCAGTGATCAATGTAAGAGATCAGTGTGTGCAGTGTTATAGGTCCCTACGGGAAAGTGGAAAAAAAAGTGAATAAAGATCATTTAACACCTCCCCTAATAAAAGTTTGAATCACACCCCTTTTCCCATTTAAAAAACAAAACAAAAACAGTCTAAATAAAAATAAACATATGTGGTATTGCCGCGTGCGGAAATGTCTGAATTATAAAAATATATAGTTAATTAAACTGCACGGTCAATGGCGTACGCGCCAAAAAATTCCAAAATAGCGTATTTTTGGTCACTTTTTATATCATGAAAAAATGAATATAAAGTGATCAATAAGTACTATCAATGCCAAAATTGTACCGCTGAAAACTTCAGATCACGGCGCAAAAAATTAGCCCTCAAACCGCCCCATACACAGTAAAATAAAAAAGTTATAGGGGTTAGAAGATGAGAATTTTAACCCCTTAAGGACGCAGGACGTAAATGTACGTCCTGGTGCGGTGGTACTTAACGCACCAGGACGTACATTTACGTCCTAAGCATAACCGCGGGCATCGGAGCGATGCCCGTGTCATGCGCGGCTGATCCCGGCTGCTGATCGCAGCCAGGGACCCGCCGGCAATGGCCGACGCCCGCGATCTCGCGGGCGTCCGCCATTAACCCCTCAGGTGCCGGGATCAATACAGATCCCGGCATCTGCGGCAGTGCGCGATTTGAATGAATGATCGGATCACCCGCAGCGCTGCTGCGGGAATCCGATCATTCAGAACACCGCACGGAGGTCCCCTCTCCTTCCTCCGTGCGGCTCCCGGCGTCTCCTGCTCTGGTCTGTGATCGAGCAGACCAGAGCAGAAGATGACCGAAAACACTGATCTGTTCTATGTCCTATACATAGAACAGATCAGTATTAGCAATCATGGTATTGCTATGAATAGTCCCCTATGGGGACTATTCAAGTGTAAAAAAAAAAGTAAAAAAATCTAAAAGTAAAAGTAAAAAAAAAGTGAAAAATCCCCTCCCCCAATAAAAAAATAAAACGTCCGTTATTTCCTATTTTACCCCCAAAAAGCGCAAAAAAAATTTTTTATAGACATATTTGGTATCGCCGCGTGCGTAAATGTCCGAACTATTAAAATAAAATGTTAATGATCCCATACGGTTAACGGCGTGAACGAAAAAAAAAAAATAAGTCCAAAATTCCTACTTTTTTAATACATTTTATAAAAAAAAAATTATAACAAATGTATTAAAAGTTTTTTCTATGCAAATGTGATATAAAAAAAAAGAAGTACAGATCATGGCGCAAAAAATGAGCCCCCATACCGCCGCTTATACGGAAAAATAAAAAAGTTATAGGTCATCAAAATAAAGGGATTATAAACGTACTAATTTGGTTAAAAAGTTTGTGATTTTTTTTAAGCGCAACAATAATATAAAAGTATGTAATAATGGGTATCATTTTAATCGTATTGACCCTCAGAATAAAGAACACACGTCATTTTTACCATAAATTGTACGGCGTGAAAACGAAACCTTCCAAAATTAGCAAAATTGCGTCTTTCGTTTTAATTTCTCCACAAAAATAGTGTTTTTTGGTTGCGCCATACATTTTATGATATAATGAGTTATGTCATTACAAAGGACAACTGGTCGCGCAAAAAACAAGCCCTCATACTAGTCTGTGGATGAAAATATAAAAGAGTTATGATTTTTAGAAGGCGAGCAGGAAAAAATGAAAACGTAAAAATTTAATTGTCTGAGTCCTTAAGGCCAAAATGGGCTGAGTCCTTAAGGGGTTAAACGTATACATTTTCCTGCATGAAGTTATGATTTTTTACAGAAGTATGACAAAATCAAACCTATATAAGTAGGGTATCATTTTAACCATATGGACCTACAGAATAAAGATAAGGTGTATATTTTTTTCCGAAAAATGTACTGCGTAGAAATAGAAGCCCCCAAAAGTTACAAAATGGTGTTTATTCTTCAATTTTGTCTCACAATGATTTTTTTTTCCATTTCGCTGTAGATTTTTGGGTAAAATGACTGATGTCATTACAAAGTAAAATTGGTGGCGCAAAAAATAAGCAATCATATGGATTTTTAGGTGCAAAATTTATGGTTTTTTAAAGGTAAGGAGGAAAAAACGAAAGTGCAAAAACGGAAAAACCCTGGGTCATGAAGGGGTTAATGTTAATTATAGAAAAAAATTATTATATAACTAATAACTCTATTAATTTTAAGGTTGAAAATACACACTGCACACCTTGTTAATTTTAGGACAAGTACATGCTGGCGTACCCACTAAATTTTAAAGTTAATGTTGTGTCAAAATAAGGCACAAAATAATTGTGAAAGAATCTCATAGGTTTCCTATTAAGTATGTCTCCCACAGCAGTTAGGTTGTTCCCCTATTAGGTAGCTATGCCCGTATATAGGTAGTTCCCAGCTATGCCACCCCAGGCAGGCAGGTAGGCCATAGATTAGCCAGCTAATCCCTAGATTACTTCCCCCCCCCCCCCCCAGTAGACAGGCAGGCCCCAGATTAGCCCTGCCCAGTAGGCACGTGGTCCCCATATAGCAAGGTAGTCCCAGGGCAGAGGCCAGGCTCCACTCCAGAGCTAGAAGCTGTTTACAGCCTAAACAGTTGCATTTTCTGGCCTAGGGATCCTAGGCAAGTGTCTTGAATTCCCGTGCTAACAAGCAGATAAAAAAATGGGAGGTTATTATGTACTGGGACAGGTGGATGGAAGGGTGTGGTTTTTTAATCTCTAACCAGGCCCCCCATAGCAGTGGCGCACCCTGCCTCTATGGAAGGCACACCACTGTGTGGTGTCCCAGCACCCACTAAAAGTTGATTATTTTGTTACGATATTCTTATGTATGTTATTTATGTGTTCTTGTACCTTTAAGCAGAGAGCAGTGTAAACCCTATGTAACCCTGCCTGCCAATGGGAACCCCTAAAGTCTAGCCCATATAGTTTAGTAGGGGGGAGGAGCTGCCCCTGTGTAAGTCTACTTTCTGCTGAGCATCAGTGTGGTAAAGGTATGTTGTATGTGGAGAGCTCTAAGGGAAGGCCCAGACCAAATCTACTTTATCCGGTCATTCTGCAAGTATCACCCTCATGGTGGAAGTTCATGCCCTGGCGGAGGAAGCTACAAGACTTTGACAGAACCCTAACTACCAGGATCAATCTTCAAGTCAGTATCAATTTATTGGGTGAAAGCACCACAAGTCCCAGCAGGGCAACAGGGCTCCTGGGGTTATGTTGCATCATCTTACTCTGCACCATACATTCAGTGTAATACCATCTGCACCCTGCTCAGTAAAGACATTTATCCATAACCTGACATCAGTGTGTTAATTTACTCCCCATGTCTGGCCCAGGAGAAGCTGTCTCCAACCTTGAACCATGTATAGGATAACGGTGCCCTGGTGTCATGAAGTAATAATCCCTACACCACCCGTGGTACCACAACTGCATCACACTATTTTGGAGATGGTACATTATCAACTCAGTATTTTCAGGGCCCCATGTGCTATTTATGATACCGACTGATGCCTCTGTGCCCACTACAGACATGCCCCTGGTTGTTCAGTTGCTTTTGAAGGTTCGGATGGTAGGAGAGAATCTTGCACCCCATCAACAAAGGCCCTCAAACTCTCTTTTTTTTTACGAGTTTGAAGGGCCATCATTTTGAGGGGGGCAACGGGCAACAGAGGGTCCCAGTAGACCCCATTATAGTCAATTTGGTCCGTCAGGCACTGCTGTTTTTCTGGGGGGTTAGTGAGAGAAAAAGACGACGCAAACTGTATTTTGTCTCCCGCTATTTTCCCCGACGGCCGTCACACTACCGTGAAATATTGAGAGTTGTGAAATTGTGCAATGTCATAAATACTTGAAAGTGTTTAATTTAACTGGCAAACTGTATAATGTGATCATAGCTTTTGTTCTGTATCTATATACAGTGGTCCCGCAACATACAATCGTAATCCGTTCCAAATGAACCATCGTTTGTTGACACCATCGTATTTTGAGGGATTTGTGCAATGTTAAATATAGGACGTTGTACTCACCTGTCCCCGCCGTCACAGCTGCCCTGGATGTCGCTGTCCATCGCTGCCGCCGCGTCCCCGGGGTGTCCCTGCCGCTCCGGAACGTCTCTGTTGCCTGGGATTGTCGTTCCTCATCGCCGCCATTATCTCCCTACGCACGCAGGATGGCGTGCGCGGCGACGTGATGACGACCATGGAGAGCGACGGCGATGCAGGGGATCCCGAAGATGACGTCCTCGAGCGCCGCGGACAGGTGAGTGACCATCACCGGAGCTTACGGGGCACCGTAAACGGCTATCCGGTGGCAGCTGAAGCAGTCTGCGCTGCCGGATAGCCGTTTATGAGATGGCCCTGACATACAAAAGCATTGTATGTTGATGCTGCCTTCAACATGCGATGGCCTCTGAGAAATTATCGTATGTCGGGGCCATCGTAGGTCGGGGGGTCACTGTATACACTGCTCAAAAAAAAAATAAAGGGAAAATCACACTTCTGTGAAATCACACTGTCCACTCAGGAAGCAACACTGATTGACAATCAATTTCACATGTTGTTGTGCAACAGACAAGAGATGGAAATTATAGGCAATTAGCAAGACACCCCAATAAAGGAGTGGTTAGCAGGCGGTGACCACAGACCACTTCTCAGTTCCTATGTTTCCTGGCTGATATTTTGGTCACTTTTTAATGCTGGCAGTGCTTTCACTCTATTGGTAGAATGAGACGGAGTCTACAACCACACAAGTGGCTCAGGTAGTGCAGGTCATCCAGGATGGCACATCAATGCGAGCTGAGGCAAGAAGGTTTGCTGTGTTTGTTAGCGTAGTCTCCAGAGCATGGAGGCACTACCAGGAGACGTGGAGGAGGCCGTAGGAGAGCAACAACCCAGCAACAACCTCCGCCTTTGTGCAAGGAGGAGCACTGCCAGAGCCCTGCAACATGACCTCCAGCAGGCAACAAATGTGCATGTGTCCACTCAAATGGTCAGAAACAGAACCCATAAGGGTGGTATGGGGGCTTGACGTCCAGAGGTGGGGGTTATGCTTACAGCCCAATACTGTGCAGGACGTTTGGCATTTGTCAGAGAACACCAAGATTGGCAAAATCGCCACTGGCACCCTGTGCTCTTCACAGATGAAAGTAGGTTCACACTGATCACATGTGACAGACGTGACAGAGTCTGGAGACGCCGTGGAGAACGTTCTGCTGCCTGAAACATCCTCCAGCATGACCAGTTTGGTGGTGGGTCAGTAATGGTATGGGGTGGCATTTCTTTGGGGGGCCGCACAGCCCGCCATGTGCTTGCCAGAGGTAGCCTGATTGCCATAAAGTACCAAGATGAGATCCTCAGACCCCTTGTGAGACCATATGCTGGTGCAGTTGGCCCTGGGTTCCTCCTCATGCAAGACAATGCTAGACCTCATGTGGCTGGAATTTGTCAGCAGTTCCTGCAAGAAGAAGGCATTGATGCTATGGACTGGCCTGCCTTTTCCCTAGACCAGAATCCGATTGATCACATTTGGGACATCATGTCTCGCTCCATCCACTAACACCACGTTGCACCAAAGACTGTCCAGGAGTTGGTGGATGCTTTAGTCCAGGTCTGGGAGGACATCCCTCAGGAGACCAGCCGCCACCTCATCAGCAGCATGTCCAGGCGTTGTAGGAAGGTAATATGGGCGCGTGGAGGCCACACACTACTGAGCCTCATTTTGACTTGTTTTAAGGTCATTACATCAAAACTGGATCACCTGTAGTGTGGTTTTCCACTTAGATTTTAAGCATTCAGAGAAAATGGGCGTATATAGCTCAAACAATTAAACTATATTAAACATATATACATCAAAGGACATACATTTTATTTTGAGCATCCAGAGACTCGGCGCACCCATTACTAGAATGGGAGCCCAGAGCATTGCGATGCTGGCCTGCAAACCATTGCGATGCTCTGGGCTCCCATTCTAGTAATGGGTGTGTGAGTCTCGCGAT
The DNA here is from genome assembly GCF_029499605.1 of Hyla sarda. Lineage (NCBI taxonomy): Eukaryota > Metazoa > Chordata > Amphibia > Anura > Hylidae > Hyla > Hyla sarda. Next base: position 352,688,339 of record NC_079191.1, read on the forward strand.
ACTGGGGCCAGATGTGGCGGGAGTTCTGGCTTTCCTGAGCCTCTGGTCACTGCGGCCGTATTCTCGTGATGTCTGTGTGTGATGTAGCGGCCGCGTGAGTATGTCACATGACCTCTACTTACTGTTACACGTCAGCAGATATCGCGATCATACCGAAGCTCCGAACGCATGATCAGGTTATCTATGCCTCTAGTAACTCTATGGGGGCGTGTTGGCTATTGTTTACAACAGGTTAGTCATGCGCCAAGCTCTCGTGTTATTTCACGCAAATAGGCACCCATCCCCATTGACCTTGTGATTTCCTGCATTGTGACACATGCCTATACGGGGCACAATGATTGGTTGCCCCTGATGTAAAGTGAAGGTCCATTCCCCCAGTAATTACGCCCCGGAAGAAGCAAACAAAGCAAAGTGTGATGTCCCAGTACCGCATTCTATACGATACTTATTTATTTATGGGTCCCCATAGCCAGAGTCCTTAGGACGTAGGGATCCCTGTTAGTCAGTCTACCCCTAGTCGCCTCTATTCTAGTGTATAGTCAGTAATTTATGCATAGAATGAATGTAAATAGCATAGTATATGTAAATAAATGGTTAATTACTCTTTTGCATTGGCGTTGCAGGACCTGCGGGTCATGTGACAAGGTGAACTCTATGGTATTTAGCTTAACCCCTTAAGGACCGGAGGTTTTTCCGTTTTTGCATTTTCGTTTTTTGCTCCTTGCCTTTAAAAAATCATAACTCTTTCAAATTTACACCTAAAAATCCATATGATTGCTTATTTTTTGCGCCACCAATTCTACTTTGTAATGACGTCAGTCATTTTGCCCAAAAATCTATGGTGAAGCGGGAAAAAAAATCATTGTGCGACAAAATAAAAAAAAAAACGCTGTTTTGTATCTTTTGGGGGCTTCCGTTTCTACGTAGTACATTTATCGGTAAAAATGACACCTGATATGTATTCTGTAGGTCCATACGATTAAAATGATACCCTACTTATATAGGTTTGATTTTGTCGGACTTCTGGAAAAAATCATAACTACGTGCAGGAAAATTAATACGTTTAAAATTGTCATTTTCTGACCCCTATAACTTTTTTATTTTTCGGTGTATGGGGCGGTATGAGGGCTCATTTTTTGCGCTGTGATCTGAAGTTTTTAATGGTACCATTTTTGCATTGATAGGACTTATTGATCACTTTTTATTCATTTTTAAATTATATAAAAAGTGACCAAAAATGCACTATTTTGGACTTTTGAATTTTTTTGCGCGCACGCCATTGACCGAGCGGTTTAATTAATGATATATTTTTATAATTCGGACATTTCTGCACGCGGTGATACCACATATGTTTATTTTTATTTTTATTTACACTGTGTTTTTTTTTTATTGGAAAAGGGGGGTGATTCAAACTTTTAATAGGGGAGGAGTTAAATGATCTTTATTCACTTTTTTTTTCCACTTTTTTTTTGCAGTGTTATAGGTCCCATAGGGACCTATAACACTGCACACACTGATCTCTTATGCTCCCATAGGGACCTATAACACTGCACACACTGATCTCTTATGCTCCCATAGGGACCTATAACACTGCACACACTGATCTTCTATGTTGATCACTGGTTTCTCATAAGAAACCAGTGATCAACGATTCTGCCGGATGACTGCTCATGCCTGGATCTCAGGCACTGAGCAGTCATTCGGCGATCGGACAGCGAGGAGGCAGGAAGGGGCCCTCCCGCTGTCCTGTCAGCTGTTCGGGATGCCGCGATTAGCCGCGGTTATCCCGAACAGCCCGACTGAGCTAGCCGGGAACTTTCACTTTCACTTTTAGCCGCGCGGCTCAGCTTTGAGCGCGCGGCTAAAGGGTTAATAGCGCGCGGCGCCGCGATCGGCGCTGCGCGCTATTAGAGGCGGGTCCCGGCTTCACTATGACGCCGGGCCCGCCATGATATGACGCGGGGTTACTGTGTAACCCCGCGTTATATCAGAAGAGCAGGACCAAGGACGTACCGGTACGTCCTTGGTCCTTAAGGGGTTAAGGCCCTTTGGAGGCCCTGTGATGTAAGCAATCCCATCACACCATGTAATGGTGAATGGCAGACATTCGGACCAATCAGATTCGCCACGCCCCCTGCCCATATAAGGGAGCGGCGGCCATCTTACCTCTCTCTTGTTCCTGGGTTGCTGAGCTATCAACACCTCTCTTACCTCGAGGGCTGCCAAGCAAGCAAGACCAGTACAGCAGTTATCGCAGTGAGTTAGGCCTGAGCCTTGCGGCAACGGCTGAACAATTATAATTATAGAGTGTATCACTTCCCAAACACTCTGCAGCATCACCAGACCTAATATCTCCCCTAAATCCGGACTGCTCTGCAAATCTCTTCTTAAATTCAGAGACTTATTGTCTAGCTCAAGGTCTGCAACTATTGCCAGTCACTAAGCAACCTAAGGACTGTTTGTATGAGACTGTTACTGTGCCGTGGATATTGCTAGCACTTCAGTAAACGTTATTCAAGTTCATGTTCAAATCTCCTTGTGGACCTTCAGTTATTTTATGCACCTATCGTTACTGGGAATGGCGGCGATAGGCCGGAACACTGATTCAGCATACCAGCCCTCATCCTGGCGTCACGAACTCTAGGGTTAACATTAACCCCTTATATACCCATACCATACCACCACTACCATACACCCCCCAAGGGCTACCACAGAAGCATTGGGTGGTGTTGGAGGTCCTACTGTGTTCCCACCAGGGGATGCTTGTGTATACCCTTATTACTGTATTTCATGTACCAATTTTTACTTATTTAACTGCAGTACTTCAGGGCATACTATTCATATATGATCTGTTGCATGTTTTGATCAGCTTATACTTATGTGATTACATGCCTTGTAGACCTCCTACTCTGTATCGTTGCAGACTAGTCTCTGTCATTACTTAACTGACATCTTTTTAGTGATTTTAAATGTATGTCCTTTGATGCATATATGTTTAATAAAGTTTAATTGTTTGATCCATTTTCTCTGGTTGCTCTGTATCTAATGCGTAGGATCCTATACATTTGGGATTTCTTGTATGCATAACACTTTTATTTTGAGCGTGACTCCATATCCAGACCTCCATGTAGGGATGTCCTGATACCATTTTTTTAAGACCGATACTTTAATTCTAGTACTCGCCGATACCAAGTACGAGTACTTATATTTTAAAGGGAATGTGACACCAGTGTGACCCTGTTTCTGGCGCTGTTTACCGTGCTGATATGTGGGTTCCTTGTTGTGTACAATGGAGATGGCTGCTGTAGTATGAGCCAAGGGTTCTCTCTTCTCCATTGGACAGAACAAGGAATTTGCATTGACGGCGAGACCAATGTCTCCGGAGCGATTGCGCTGATGTTCACATGGTGAGCAGCAGTAGAAACCGGGTCACCTGCACTATCTACCTATAAATTCAAGTTAGTGCAGGTGACTCTGCTGTAAGATTGTCTTTAATAGTAGGGAGTATCCCCTTGCAGACATTAGCAGCAGCCCCTTGGCAGTCATTAGTAGCAGCCCCCCCCCCCCCCCCTATAGACTGCAGCCTCCCCCCCATAGATTGCAGGCCCCCCTTGTAGACAGCAGCCCCCCCTGTAGACTGCAGGCCCCCCTTGTAGACAGAAGCCCCCCTGTAGACTGCAGGCCCCCCTTGTAGACAGCAGTGCCCCCCCCCTATAGACTGCAGGCCCCCCTTGTAGACTGCAGGCCCCCCTTGTAGACTGCAGGCCCCCTTTTTGGACAGCAGCCCCCCCCTATAGAATGCAGGCCCCCCTTGTAGACTGCAGCCCCCCCCCCTTTAGACAGTGAGCCCCCCTTTAGACAGCAGCAGGCCCCCCCCCCCCCCCGTTTAGACAGCAGCAGGGCTCCCTTTAGACAGCAGCAGCAGGGCCCCCTTTAGACAGCAGCAGCAGGGCCCCCCTTTAGACAGCAGCAGCAGGGCCCCCCTTTAGACAGCAGCAGCAGGGGCCCCCTTTAGACAGCAGCAGCAGAGCCCTCCTTTAGACAGCAGCAGCAGGGCCCCCTTTAGACAGCAGCAGCAGGGCCCCCCCATTTAGACAGCAGCAGCAGGGCCCCCCCCCCCCCCCCGTTTAGACAGCAGCAGGACTCCCTTTAGACAGCAGCAGCAGGGCCCCCTTTAGACAGCAGCAGCAGGGCCCCCCTTTAGACAGCAGCAGGGCCCCCCTTTAGACAGCAGCAGCAGCAGGGCCCCCCTTTAGACAGCAGCAGCAGGGCCCCCCTTTACACAGCAGCAGGGGCCCCCTTTAGACAGCAGCAGCAGGGCCCTCCTTTAGACAGCAGCAGCAGGGCCCCCCATTTAGAAAGCAGCAGCAGGGCCCCCCCATTTAGACAGCAGCAGGGTCCCCCCCCCCCCCATTTAGACAGCAGCCGGGCCCCCGTTTAGACAGCAGCAGCAGGGCCCCCCTTTAGACAGCAGCAGGACCCCCCTTTAAACAGCAGCCGCAGGACCCCCCTTTAGACATTAGTAGCAGCACACAGCTCACCTGCGGCTGTCCTCCGTCGGGTGCTATCACTCCACCACCGTTCTTCCGTCCTCCCGGTCCGCATCGTGTCATCCTATGGAGGAGCATGTGACATACACGTCACTCCGCTTCCTCCGTAGCGTTATGCTGGGCGCAGGGGAGGAGGCGGAGTGACGTATGCGTCACATGCTCCTCCATGGAACACTATGAAGCGGACGGGAGGACCGGAGAACGGGGCAGCAGAGCGGTAGTAGGTATCGGACATGGTATCGGGCACATTAAACGAGTCCCCGATACCATGTAAATGGCTAGTATCGGCCCCGATACCGATACTAGTATCGGTATCGGGACATCCCTACCTCCATGGGTTGATAAATTTGATTTCCATTGATAATTTTTGTGTGATCTTGTTGTCAGCACATTCAACTATGTAAAGACGAAAGGATTTCATACGATTAGTTCATTCATTCAGATCTAGGATGTGTTATCTTAGTGTTCCCTTTATTTTTTAGAGCTGTATATATATATATATATATATATATATGGTATTGGCTTTACTAGGGTTAATGCTGTGTGTGGTAGAGGTGGACACGCAGGTGTTTTTGTCTGATGAGGGGGCGGTAGTTAGAATGGAATGTTATTTGTTCGTTACCTAAGGTGTATAGCTTGCATACCTTGACAAATGATAGACGAAACACATAAGTGTTTTTATGTACAATCTGCCTGTGTGCTATTTTATTTCTATGGATTTACAATAAAGGAATGCTTCACCTATTTCCTATATGGGATTTTTCCATACAAGTTGAATGATTATTTCCTCATAGATTAAACCTAGATCAACCAAAGAATGGAAGATTTGTTATTAGTGGTAAGGATAAAACTGAGGCAGTTGGATGTGTTATGTAGGCATTGTGGTTGGTACAATAAGGGTACGTTCACACGAGGGGATTTTCGCAGTGTATTTGCTGCTGATCCGCTGGTAAAGGCCCGCTCTATGCTGTCTTTACATGTGCCTGCTCGTATCGGCAATACGCCGCTATGAGCAGACACACTGCGATGTGCGAGTCGCAGTATACTCGCACATCGCGGGAGCTCTCTGCCTAGCTCAGAGCAGGGAGAGTGGCCGCGATGTGCGAGTGCGCCACGCACATTGCTGCAGTGTGTCTGCTCGTCGCTGCGTATTGCCGCTACGAGCAGACACATGTAAAGCCAGCATAGAGCGGGCCTTCACCAGCTAATCCGCAACGTAAAATACGCTGTGAATCCGCTCGTGTGAATGTACCCTTAGGGTACGTTCACACAAGCGTATTTGCAGTGTATTTTAGGCTGCAGATTCGCCGCTGAAGGACCTCTGTATTCTGCCTTTACATGTGTCTGCTTGGAGCGGCAATACGGCATTACGAGCAGACACAGTGTGAGCAGTATACTCGCACTTCGCGGCAGCTCTTGGCCTAGCTCATTGAGCAGGGGGAGCGGTCGCAATGTGTACGAGTACACCGCGCATGCGTGGCGACTCACACATCGCATCAGAATACAGAGGGTCCTTCAGCGGCGGATCCGCAGCGAAATACGCTGCAAAAATCCGCTTGTGTGAACGTACCCTTATATAGTATAGAATGGCAGAATTCTATGAGATCTTTGGTTCATTAAAGGCAAGTTTTGCTGCCCTAGCCATGTATGTTTGCCCTGTATGTAGTAACTGTTACGCCGAGCGCTCCGGGTCCCCGCTCCTCCCCGGAGCGCTCGCTACACTCTCCCCACTGCAGCGCTCCGGTCAGTTCCACTGACCCGGGGCGCTGCGATTCCGCTTCCAGCCGGGATGCGATTCGCGATGCGGGTAGCGCCCGCTCGCGATGCGCACCCCGGCTCCCGTACCTGACTCGCTCTCCCTCGGTCCTGTCCCGGCGCGCGCGGCCCCGCTCCCTAGGGCGCGCGCGCGCCGGGTCTTTGCGATTTAAAGGGCCACTGCGCCGCTGATTGGCGCAGTGATTCCAATTAGTGTGTTCACCTGTGCACTTCCCTATATCACCTCACTTCCCCTGCACTCCCTTGCCGGATCTTGTTGCCATCGTGCCAGTGAAAGCGTTTCCTTGTGTGTTCCTAGCCTGTGTTCCAGACCTCCTGCCGTTGCCCCTGACTACGATCCTTGCTGCCTGCCCCAACCTTCTGCTACGTCCGACCTTGCTTCTGTCTACTCCCTTGTACCGCGCCTATCTTCAGCAGCCAGAGAGGTTGAGCCGTTGCTAGTGGATACGACCTGGTCACTACCGCCGCAGCAAGACCATCCCGCTTTGCGGCGGGCTCTGGTGAAAACCAGTAGTGACTTAGAACCGATCCACTAGCACGGTCCACGCCAATCCCTCTCTGGCACAGAGGATCCACTACCTGCCAGCCGGCATCGTGACAGTAGATCCGGCCATGGATCCCGCTGAAGTTCCTCTGCCAGTTGTCGCTGACCTCACCACGGTGGTCGCCCAGCAGTCACAACAGATAGCGCAACAAGGCCAACAGCTGTCTCAACTGACCGTTATGCTACAGCAGTTACTACCACAGCTTCAGCAATCATCTCCTCCGCCAGCTCCTGCACCTCCTCCGCAGCGAGTGGCCGCTCCTGGTCTACGCCTATCCTTGCCGGATAAATTTGATGGGGACTCTAAGTTTTGCCGTGGCTTTCTTTCCCAATGTTCCCTGCATCTGGAGATGATGTCGGACCAGTTTCCCACTGAAAGGTCTAAGGTGGCTTTCGTAGTCAGCCTTCTGTCTGGAAAAGCCCTGTCTTGGGCCACACCGCTCTGGGACCGCAATGACCCCGTCACTGCCTCTGTACACTCCTTCTTCTCGGAAATCCGAAGTGTCTTTGAGGAACCTGCCCGAGCCTCTTCTGCTGAGACTGCCCTGTTGAACCTGGTCCAGGGTAATTCTTCCGTTGGCGAGTATGCCGTACAATTCCGTACTCTTGCTTCAGAATTATCCTGGAATAATGAGGCCCTCTGCGCGACCTTTAAAAAAGGCCTATCCAGCAACATTAAAGATGTTCTGGCCGCACGAGAAATTCCTGCTAATCTACATGAACTCATTCACCTAGCCACTCGCATTGACATGCGTTTTTCCGAAAGGCGTCAGGAGCTCCGCCAAGATATGGACTCTGTTCGCACGAGGCGTTTCTTCTCCTCGGCTCCTCTCTCCTCTGGTCCCCTGCAATCCGTTCCTGTGCCTTCCGCCGTGGAGGCTATGCAGGTCGACCGGTCTCGCCTGACACCTCAAGAGAGGACACGACGCCGCATGGAGAACCTCTGCCTGTACTGTGCTAGTACCGAACACTTCCTGAGGGATTGTCCTATCCGTCCTCCCCGCCTGGAAAGACGTACGCTGACTCCGCACAAAGGTGAGACAGTCCTTGATGTCTACTCTGCTTCTCCACGTCTTACTGTGCCTGTGCGGATGTCTGCCTCTGCCTTCTCCTTCTCTACTGTGGCCTTCTTGGACTCTGGATCTGCAGGAAATTTTATTTTGGCCTCTCTCGTCAACAGGTTCAACATCCCAGTGACCAGTCTCGCCAGACCCCTTTACATCAATTGTGTAAACAATGAAAGATTGGACTGTACCATACGTTTCCGCACGGAGCCCCTTCTAATGAGCATCGGATCTCATCACGAGAGGATTGAACTTTTGGTCCTCCCCAATTGCACTTCGGAGATTCTCCTTGGACTCCCCTGGCTTCAACTTCATTCCCCAACCCTGGATTGGTCCACTGGGGAGATCAAGAGTTGGGGGCCCTCTTGTTCCAAGGACTGTCTAAAACCGGTTCCCAGTAACCCTTGCCGTGACTCTGTGGTTCCTCCAGTAACCGGTCTCCCTAAGGCCTATATGGACTTTGCGGATGTTTTTTGCAAAAAACAAGCTGAGACTCTACCTCCTCACAGGCCTTATGATTGTCCTATCGACCTCCTCCCGGGCACTACTCCACCCCGGGGCAGAATTTATCCTCTGTCTGCCCCAGAGACTCTTGCCATGTCTGAATACGTCCAGGAAAATTTAAAAAAGGGCTTTATCCGTAAATCCTCCTCTCCTGCCGGAGCCGGATTTTTCTTTGTGTCCAAAAAAGATGGCTCCCTACGTCCTTGCATTGACTACCGCGGTCTTAATAAAATCACGGTTAAGAACCGCTACCCCCTACCCCTCATCTCTGAACTCTTTGATCGCCTCCAAGGTGCCCACATCTTTACTAAACTGGACTTAAGAGGTGCTTATAATCTCATCCGCATCAGAGAGGGGGATGAATGGAAAACGGCATTTAACACCAGAGATGGACACTTTGAGTATCTGGTCATGCCCTTTGGCCTGTGCAACGCCCCTGCCGTCTTCCAAGACTTTGTTAATGAAATTTTTCGTCATCTTTTATACTCCTGTGTTGTTGTATATCTGGACGATATCCTGATTTTTTCTGCCAATCTAGAAGAACACCGCCAGCATGTCCGTATGGTTCTTCAGAGACTTCGTGACAATCAACTCTATGCCAAAATTGAGAAATGTCTGTTTGAATGCCAATCTCTTCCTTTTCTAGGATACTTGGTCTCTGGCCAGGGACTACAAATGGATCCAGACAAACTCTCTGCCGTCTTAGATTGGCCACGCCCCTCCGGACTCCGTGCTATCCAACGCTTTTTGGGGTTCGCCAATTATTACAGGCAATTTATTCCACATTTTTCTACCGTTGTGGCCCCTATCGTGGCTTTAACCAAAAAAAATGCCGATCCCAAGTCTTGGCCTCCTCAAGCGGAAGACGCCTTTAAACGACTCAAATCTGCCTTTTCTTCGGCTCCCGTGCTCTCCAGACCTGACCCTTCCAAACCCTTCCTATTGGAGGTTGATGCCTCCTCAGTGGGAGCTGGAGCTGTTCTTCTACAAAAAAATTCTTCCGGGCATGCGGTCACTTGTGGGTTTTTTTCTAGGACCTTCTCTCCCGCGGAGAGGAACTACTCCATCGGGGATCGAGAGCTTCTAGCCATCAAATTAGCACTTGAGGAATGGAGGCATCTGCTGGAGGGATCAAGATTTCCAGTTATTATTTACACCGATCACAAGAACCTCTCCTACCTCCAGTCTGCCCAACGGCTGAATCCTCGCCAGGCCCGGTGGTCTCTGTTCTTTGCCCGATTTAATTTTGAAATTCACTTTCGGCCTGCCGATAAGAACATTAGGGCCGATGCTCTCTCTCGTTCCTCGGATGCTTCAGAAGTTGAACTCTCTCCGCAACACATCATTCCTCCTGACTGCCTGATTTCCACTTCTCCAGCCTCCATCAGGCAAACTCCTCCAGGAAAGACCTTTGTTTCTCCACGCCAACGCCTCGGAATCCTCAAATGGGGTCACTCCTCCCATCTCGCAGGTCATGTGGGCATCAAGAAATCTGTGCAACTCATCTCCCGCTTCTATTGGTGGCCGACTCTGGAGACGGATGTTGTGGACTTTGTGCGAGCCTGCACTATCTGTGCCCGGGATAAGACTCCTCGCCAGAAGCCCGCTGGTTTTCTTCATCCCCTGCCTGTCCCCGAACAGCCTTGGTCTCTGATTGGTATGGATTTTATTACTGATTTACCCCCTTCCCGTGGCAACACTGTTATTTGGGTGGTCGTTGATCGATTCTCCAAAATGGCACATTTCATCCCTCTTCCTGGTCTTCCTTCAGCGCCTCAGTTGGCTAAACAATTTTTTGTACACATTTTTCGTCTTCACGGGTTGCCTACGCAGATCGTCTCGGATAGAGGCGTCCAATTCGTGTCTAAATTCTGGAGGGCTCTCTGTAACCAACTCAAGATTAAATAAAATTTTTCTTCTGCATATCATCCCCAATCCAATGGACAAGTAGAAAGAATTAACCAGGTCTTGGGTGATTATTTACGACATTTTGTTTCCTCCCGCCAGGATGACTGGGCAGATCTTCTACCATGGGCCGAATTCTCGTATAACTTCAGAGTCTCTGAATCTTCCTCCAAATCCCCATTTTTCGTGGTGTACGGCCGTCACCCTCTTCCCCCCCTCCCTACCCCCTTGCCCTCTGGTCTGCCCGCTGTGGATGAAATTTCTCGTGACCTTTCCATCATATGGAGAGAGACCCAAAATTCTCTCTTACAGGCTTCATCACGCATGAAGAAGTTCGCGGATAAGAAAAGAAGAGCTCCTCCCATTTTTTCCCCTGGAGACAAGGTATGGCTCTCCGCTAAATATGTCCGCTTCCGTGTCCCTAGCTACAAGTTGGGACCACGCTATCTTGGTCCTTTCAAAATTTTGTGTCAGATTAATCCTGTCTCTTACAAACTTCTTCTTCCTCCTTCTCTTCGTATCCCTAATGCCTTTCACGTTTCTCTTCTTAAACCACTCATCATCAACCGTTTCTCTCCCAAATCTGTTCCTCCCACTCCTGTTTCCGGCTCCTCGGACATCTTCTCCGTCAAAGAGATCCTAGCTTCTAAAAAGGTCAGAGGGAAAACCTTTTTTTTTAGTGGATTGGGAGGGTTGTGGTCCAGAAGAGAGATCCTGGGAACCTGAGGACAACATCCTAGACAAAAGTCTGCTCCTCAGGTTCTCAGGCTCTAAGAAGAGGGGGAGACCCAAGGGGGGGGGTACTGTTACGCCGAGCGCTCCGGGTCCCCGCTCCTCCCCGGAGCGCTCGCTACACTCTCCCCACTGCAGCGCTCCGGTCAGTTCCACTGACCCGGGGCGCTGCGATTCCGCTTCCAGCCGGGATGCGATTCGCGATGCGGGTAGCGCCCGCTCGCGATGCGCACCCCGGCTCCCGTACCTGACTCGCTCTCCCTCGGTCCTGTCCCGGCGCGCGCGGCCCCGCTCCCTAGGGCGCGCGCGCGCCGGGTCTTTGCGATTTAAAGGGCCACTGCGCCGCTGATTGGCGCAGTGATTCCAATTAGTGTGTTCACCTGTGCACTTCCCTATATCACCTCACTTCCCCTGCACTCCCTTGCCGGATCTTGTTGCCATCGTGCCAGTGAAAGCGTTTCCTTGTGTGTTCCTAGCCTGTGTTCCAGACCTCCTGCCGTTGCCCCTGACTACGATCCTTGCTGCCTGCCCCGACCTTCTGCTACGTCCGACCTTGCTTCTGTCTACTCCCTTGTACCGCGCCTATCTTCAGCAGCCAGAGAGGTTGAGCCGTTGCTAGTGGATACGACCTGGTCACTACCGCCGCAGCAAGACCATCCCGCTTTGCGGCGGGCTCTGGTGAAAACCAGTAGTGACTTAGAACCGATCCACTAGCACGGTCCACGCCAATCCCTCTCTGGCACAGAGGATCCACTACCTGCCAGCCGGCATCGTGACAGTAACCCTAGCCAATACATTTTTTCTTTAAGTTATAGTTTGAATTTTTACTATTGCAGTTATCAACCATGTGTGTGGGAAACTAACATCTAGCCACAATTACATGCTTAAAGCGTACCTATCATATCACAGAAGAAAATTATAAATAGTTTATATGTTACTCGGTACCTCATCCTGATCATGCACATATAACTTTTATGTGTCTAGCTTCTGTATTTCTTTTAAAATCAGCTTATATCAGATCACACTGAATTTCCATCTTCTGAGAAGGAGGGGGCGTGTCCCTCTCCTGCCCTCACTGTACATGACTATACTTCCTCCCTCACTGTGTGTCACTGAGCTGTCAGCCAATCATTGCACTCTGCTCTGTAACACTTTCCTCTCATGTTTTATGCTGCACATGTTACACAGAGAGGAAGAAGGATTTCTGGAGTTTTCCTGCTGTTCTCCTTATACACTATGTAGTAGAGCCCTGCACAGGACTAGTTTTTCAATCCTGCTCCAGCCCGCACCCGATGATCTTTTGTCCAATCCTGTCTGCTAACATAGGAATGTACAGACACTAGGGTGCAATGCTCTGCACATACTCCCCATCTATAACAGTGTGTGTAGTGCGCACACTGCTATACACAGGGGGATGTGCAGAGCATTGCACTCTAGTGTATGTACAGATGTGAATAGCAGTGACTATGCAGACTCAGAGGCCCTGGGTCACTGACCGATGCAATGCTCTACACATACCCCCACCTGTACAGGAATGTATACTACACACACTGCTATACACATGGTGGCTATGTGCAGACTGCAGAACACACCATTCTTAATACTCTGTGACAGAGTGTAATTTTGGGTTTGATACACATTTTTCTTTTTTTTTATGGTGCTGCACTGTTGTGTCCTGCTGCTGTGCAAAAATACGTTTTTTTCAGCGGAATGTAGTGCATTTTTCTGCCCTCATACGTGCATACCACATACCTACATCAAAGCAGTCTACCATTTTGTACCTGTTAATCTGTCAAGGGCCTACATACTGTGAAAGTCCAAGCAAAGTTACTCACCGGCTGGTGTTTTAAAAAAATACAGATTTTTTTAGGCATATTGTAGCACATTTTTCTGCTCTCATCAAGCAAAAGTAATCACCGGCTGGTGTACTGTAGCGCATTTTTTTTTGCCCTCATACATGCATACCACATACCTACATCTAAGTAATGTACCATTTAGTACCTGTTAATCTGTCAAGGGTCTACAATCTGTGAAAGTTCAAGCAAAAGTAATCACCTGCTGCTGTTCTAGACAAATACTGTTAGAAGAGTAGTGAATCGTATTGTACTCCCCTCATATACCACTAAGTATATCAGGCAGAGAAGTTCAGGACGTGCACAGAGGAGTGGCAGAGGCCTAAATCCTTCAGGCAGAGGTCGCAGCAGACATGGGGCGAGTGGCAGCAGGAGTCGCAGCGAGAGGCCTGAGCTCCCGTTATCAGCTAGCGGTCGTGTCTCCACCAGCAACCCATCTGCTGTCGTCAATTGGTTAACATGCTCATCCACTTCATCACAAGTGACATCTGACACCCCCAGTCAATAGTCGTTGGGTTCCTCAGACACAACCCTCAGTTGGCATGGCCCGGGAGCAGTCCCTGTCCTCCCATTGCCTCTGTCCTATGCTGTTCCCTCTCCTACAGAAGTATCTTATGCTCTGGGTTCAGCTCCACTATTCACTGAGAACGATCTGATAGAGGACAGTCAGCAGCTACTGCCCAGCCTAGAAGTGGAAGGAGACATGCGCCGCTTCCTCCGCTAGGCGGCAAGTAGTGATGAGGAAAGTGAAGTGGGAGGCGGTGTTGCCAGGGTTCAGGGTCCTGAAGCAGACACTGTTGAGGAACCTGAGGAGGACATCAGTGACGTGCAGACACAACTCGATAATGATGATCGCAATTGGGAGCCGGGTGCAGAAGGGGCTTCATCATCATCAGGAGAAGAGAGTTGCAGGTTGCCTGTGAGGCAGCAGCTGAGCCAGTTACATAGTTAGTATGGTTGAAAAAAGACATACGTCCATCAAGTCCAACCAGGGTATTGAAGTGAAGGGTGTAAGGGGATAAAGGAAAGGGATGTAGTTATATAATTCTGCATAAGCATTAATGTTATTTTGTTCCATGAATGTATCTAATCCTGTTTTAAAGCTGTTAATTGTTCCTGCTGTGACCAGTTCCTGAGGTAGACCGTTCCATAAATTCACAGTCCTCACGGTAAAGAAGGTGTGTCGCCACTTTAGACTAAACCTTTTCTTCTCCAGACGGAGGGAGTGCCCCCTCGTCCTTTGGGGTCGTTTAACTTGGAACAGTTTTTCTCCATATTTTTTGTATGGGCCATTAATATACTTATATACGTTTATCATATCCCCCCTTAAACGTCTCTTCTCAAGACTAAACAATTGTAACTCCTTTAATCGCTCCTCATAGTTAAGATGTTCCATGCCCCATATTAGTTTAGTCGCGCAACTCTGCACCCTTTCCAACTCCGCAGTGTCCCTTTTATGAACAGGCGACCAAAACTGAACAGCATATTCCAGGTGAGGCCGTACCAATGATTTATAAAGGGGGAGTATTATGTCCCTGTCCCTTGAGTCCATGCCTCTTTTGATACATGACAATATCCTGCCGGCTTTGGAAGCAGCAGCCTGACATTGCATGCTATTCTGTAGTCTGTGATCTACAAGTACACCCAGATCCTTCTCTACCAGTGACTCTGCCAGTTTAATCCCCCCTAAGACATACGACGCATGCATGTTATTAGTACCCAGATGCATAACTTTACATTTATCCACATTGAACCTCATTTGCCAAGTGGATGCCCAGACACTTAGTCTATCCAAGTCATCTTGTAACTTATGCACATCCTCTATAGACTGTACCGTGCTACAAAGCTTGGTGTCATCTGCAAAGATAGAAACAGAGCTGTTAATACCATCCTCTATATCATTGATAAATAAATTAAACAACAGCGGGCCCAGTACTGAACCTTGGGGTACACCACTAATAACCGGGGACCAATCAGAGTACGAATCATTGACCACCACTCTCTGGGTATGATCCATGAGCCAGTGTTCAATCCAGTTACAAACTAAAGTTTCCAAGCCCAAAGACCTTAACTTACCTGTCAGACGTCTGTGAGGGACAGTGGTGGGGATATGGGATTTTTCCCTCCCCTCCCACAAACAAAAGGTATTTAACCTCACCTGGTAGTACCTGTGACATCACCGACAAAGAGCGCATGCGCTCTAAACGCGTCTTAGTTCAGGCTGATTTCACCTGTGTGCTGTGTTTCCAATAAAGCTGCATAGAAATAGTGCTGGATCATCTGCCTTTCATTTTCGTCTGTGAGGGACAGTATCAAACGCTTTGGCAAAATCCAGAAACACTATATCCACAGCCATTCCTCTGTCAAGGCTTCTACTCACCTCTTCATAAAAGCAAATTAGATTGGTTTGACAACTTCTATCCTTAGTAAACCCATGCTGGCTATCACTTATAATACTATAATCCCCTATGTATTCCTGTATGTAATCCCTTATAAATCCTTCAAACAATTTACCCACAATGCATGTTAAACATACCGGTCTATAATTGCCTGGCGAAGACCTAGAGCCCTTCTTGAAGATTGGTACCACATTAGCCTTGCGCCAGTCCCTTGGCACAATACCAGACACCAGAGAATCTCTAAATATCATGAACAAGGGTACAGATATTACTGAACTTACCTCTCTAAGAACTCTTGGGTGTAGTCCATCCGGCCCTGGAGATTTGCTTACATTTACTTTACTTAACTTACCTTGTACCATCTCTACATTAAGCCAGTTCAGTACATTATATGATGTGTTACCAGCACTGACCTGGCCAATGTCAGCTCCTTCTTCCCTAGTATATACAGAACTAAAGAACCCATTCAGTAGCTCCGCTTTCTCTTGATCGCCTGTGACAACCTCCCCATTATCATTATTAAGGGGTCCTACATGCTCTGTCCTTGTTTTTTTTGTATTTATATATCTAAAAAAAATATTTAGGATTAGTTTTGCTTTCTTTGGCCACCTGTCTCTCATTTTGAATTTTTGCTGTTTTTATTAAATTGTTACAGATTTTATTAAGCTCTTTGTACTGTTTAAATGTTATAGCTGACCCATCAGATTAGAAATTTTTGAAGGCTATTTTTTTGTTGTTTATTGCTCTTTTAACATAATTTGTCAGCCATGTAGAATTTAGTTTTAATCGTTTATATTTGTTCCCCTTTGGTATATATTTAGCTGTATAGTTAGATGGTAGCATGGTTGACAGTCAGCGTGGTGGCAGAAGTGGAAATTCTGGAGCCAAACGTGCCCGTGGGAGACCACCTGCTTCGCGGCAGCCTACCTTTCGGGGAGGTAGTGGAACAGGGGTTCCTGGAGACGGCGACAGTAGCAGTCAATTAGTGCGGACTGTTGGTGAGAAAATCAGCTACTCGGCGGTGTGGCAGTTTTTCATCAAGCATCTGGAGGAGGTTCACATAGCCACATGAAAGATATATTGGCAGAAGGTGAAGCGTGGCTAGGGTCCCAATGTTGGCACCACGGCCCTGCGTCAACACATGCTTCGCCACCATAAAGCGGCCTGGGAGAACCGTGGCTCCGATGTAGGGGTCCAGCCTGCTGCATTACCCAGTGACCAGCCTCTCCCTCCTTCAGCCAGCCAAGGCTCCACCACCTCAACCGAAGGGAGCTGTGTGTCATACCCTCCTTCTGTCGCTCCAGATGCTCCTGCTTCTCCCACTTTTAGTCAGCCATTCCGTCAACAATCCATCCGCGAAGCCATGTCCAAGAGACAACAGTATGTGCCCACTCTTCCAATGGCGCAGAAGATGAATGTGCTCCTGTCTAAGTTGCTGGTGCTGCAGTCCCTCCCTTTTCAAGTGGTGGACTCTGCACCTTTCAGAGAATTGATGGCTTGTGCCAAGCCGAGGTGGAGAGTACCAAGGCGTAATTTCTTTGCGAAGGAGGCAGTACCAGCCCTGCACAATTTTGTGGAAGAGAAAGTGGGCCAGTCCTTGAGCCTGTCGGTGTGTACCAAAGTGCACGGCAGTGCCGATGTCTGAAACTGTAACTACGGTCAGGGACAATACATGTGGAATGTGGTTCCTGCACAGCCACAACCCCAACTTGGACAGGTCACACCGCTTCCTCCTCCATGCTGTCAGCCCGTTGGTCCTGTGACAATGAACGACTCCGCCTCCTCATCCTCCACCGTGTCCTCAGCCTCCACTGTCCGGACCAGTCTCAGTGGCCCTTCAGCATACCATGTGTGCATGGCACGGCGGTGTCAGGCTGTTCTTCACATGGTTTGCCTTGGCGAAAAGAGTCACACAAGGGATGAACTACCAAAAGTCATTAGTAAAAAAATCGGAGCATGGCTCACTCCACTAAAAATGGGAACCATGGTGACCGACAACGGGAAGAACATCGTGGCCGCGCTGCGACAAGGAAGGGTGACCCATGCGCCCTGCATGGCACATGTGTTACATCTGGTTGTGAAGCAGTTCCTGAACTGTTCTCCCCATTTGCAAGACATCCTAAGAATGGGAATGAAACTTTGGATACACTTCAGCCACTCGTACACCGCAACGCACGCCCTCCTTGAGCTGCAGCGTCAGAATAGTATCCCCCAACATAATCTGATTTGTGACCTTGCCACACGTTGGAATTCCACCCTGAATATGTTGGACCGACTGTATTAACAGAGAAAAGCCATCACCGATTTCTTGATGATCCAAGTGGATAGGGGTAATCTCGTGTGTAACTTCAATGTGAACCAGTGGCAGCTCATACGTGACACCTTCCGTTTGCTCAGGCCTTTTGAGGAAGCCACATTATATCTAAGTCGCCAGGATTATGCCATGAACGATGTCATTCCACTGCTTCAATTCATGCAACAAGTGTTGGAAACGATGGCAGGTCAGGGCAATGGAGACGTTGCGCCTACATCTCACGGCCACATGATCCCTGTGGGGGCTGAACTGGAGGAGGAGTAGGGGCACAGTGGAGCACAGTTTAGGTTTGATGAGATGGGCGGTGTTTCTAGTCATCTGACAGGAGAGGAGGAGCATGATGAACTAGAGGAGCTAGAGGGTTATGAGGAAGACGAGACAGAGGACCCAGACACACCGTGGCAGTATGAAGTGGAGATGGAGACAGGGAGTCCCTCCGAGTCACTTGCACAAATGGCACGATGCATGCCCACCTGCTTGCGTAGTGACAGCCAAATTGTCACCATTCAGCAGCGGGATGACTTCTGGGTCTCCACCTTATTGGACCCTCGCTTCCAGCACAAAATGGGTGCCTTTTTTACACCCACTGAGAGGGAGGACAAACTGACCTACTACAAAGAGATCCTACGTAGTCAGTTGGCTGATGCCTATCTGCGCCATCGTCCATCCACTAGCAGGTCTTACTCGGGGGGCCCTCTGCGCTCACCTTCCTCTGCCATGGCTGCTGGGGAGGGGTGGGGTGGCAGGAGCAGTACCAGCTCCATCAGCAGCAGCCTGAGACTACAGTCACTGATGAGTACCTTTCTTCACCCGCATAGTGAAGCAACTCATCAGCAGCAGGTAGACATGGAGCAGGACCTGAACCAGCAGGTGATGGCATACCTTGACATGCCCATGCCAACACACCTTGAAGATCCACTGGACTTCTGGGCAGCCAAACTTGATTTGTGGCCACAACTTGCAAAGTTTGCCCTGGAAAAGCTGTCCTGCCCTGCCAGTATTGTGCCATCAGAGCGGGTGTTTAGTGTGGCAGGGCCCATAGTCACCCCAAGTAGAACTCGTCTGTCCACGAAAAATGTGGAGAGACTGACCTTTGTGAAGATAAATCAGGCATGGATCAGCCAGGATTTCCACCCACCAATGCCAGATGCATCAGAGTAGATTGACCATGGTGCTACACCAACACTGCACAGATATGGATAGTGCCAAACAGATTTAAGGCACGGCTCCCCAGTTACAAACATTCCAGCCACCTTCATCACCGGGTACTAGTATTGCCACCCACCACACCACTCTGTCACCAGGTCACTTTCAGGACTCCTGATGCTGCTGCTGCTGCCACCTCCAGGCTGTTTCATTCAGCCACTATTTGGTCTACTTATGCTTCTGCCAACTCCAAGCTGTGCCATTCAGTGACTTTATGGTCTCCTCATGCTTCGGCCAACTCCAGGCTGTAATATTCAGACACTATATGGGCTCCTTATGCTTTCCCCTCCTCCAGGCTGTGTCATTCTGCCAATATATTGATTTCTGATGCTGCTGGGAATGTCTTGAATATTACAATTTTTTTATGTTAGCACTAGCGAACATACATGCTCAATCGAGATTTCAACATTGATCTTTTAATGTTAGGAGTTGTGAAGCCCTCTTATATACGCATCCTGTTGCCTTCTCCGGGCTGTGTGTTTCAGCAACTATATGGTTTAGTGATGCTGCTGGTCCTGTGCCTACATTTTTTTGAGGTGTTAGCACTAGCTTTTAAGATTTCAACATCAACATAACGTTAGGGGTGGTGAAGCTCTCTTGTAAACTCATGCTGATGCCTGCTCCAGGCTGTGTGTTTCAGGAACTACTTGGGTTGATGCTGCTGGGCTTGGGCCTTATATTTTTGGGTATCCAGGCTGTGTCATTCAGCCACTATATGGTCTCCATATATTGACTGTGTATTGTAGGAAACATGTGGCTATCCTTGAGTTACTCTCCCAGCATTATCTAGCAGAAACAGGGAACTGTGGATACTGACCACCGGCTGTTGGAATTGACTGACTATCCCAGGTGGTAGATTTGCCATTTTAAAGTTCCTCAGTTCCAGTAGGCTTTGAGTCGTTCATTACTTGGCTTATTGATGCTTCTGGGCTTGGGCCTTAAATTTTTGGATGTTTAGCACTAGCTAAATACTTGCTTAATAGAAATGTCAACATTGATCTTTTAATGTAAGGGGTTATGAAACCCTCTTGGGTACTGCTGATGCCTGCTCCTGACTGCTCCTGTGTCTTTCAGGAACTACTTAGCTTACTGATGCTTCAGGCCTTACATTTTTGGATGCTTAGCACTAGCTTACATACATGCTTAATTGAGATTTCAACATTGATTTTTCAATCTTAGGGGTTATGAAATCTTGTGTACTGCTGATGCCTTTTCCTGACTGTAATGCGGGTGCTGACTTCCACAGAGTGGTGGGTGGATTGCGGCGCTGACCAGGAAAAGACACGTCCAGTGAGTAGAAAGGATTTATTAAAATGCAACGCGTTTCTCCGCGTAAGTGCGGTGAAACGCGTTGCATTCGAATAAATAATTTCTACACACTGGATGTGTCCATTCCTGGTCAGCGCAGCAATCCACCCACCGCTCTGTGAAAGTAAGCCTCTGCATTATCGTACAAGATCGGGGAGGCTGCAGTCCAGGTCCAAACACTCACCCACTGACCATTGTTGTGTGTGAGTTCACACAACTGCCTCTGGTAAGAGTTTCTTACATTATTGGTTTGAACCTTACACAGGCGATTTTACGCTATGGAGCGCTCTTCCATCTCGTTTTAGTTTTCCTGACTGTGTCTTTCAGGAACTACTTGTCTTACTGATGCTTCTGGGCTTGGGCCTTACATTTTAATTTTAAGGGTTGTGAACCCCTCTTGTGTACTCATGCTGTTTCCTGCTCCACTCTGTCAGCCCATTGGTCCTCTGCCTCCTCATCCTCCACCGTGTCCTCAGCCTCCACTGCCCGGACAAGTCTCAGTGGCCCTTCAGCATACCATGTGTGCAGGGCACGGTGGTGTCACACTGTTCTTCACATGGTTTGCCTTGGTTGGAAATAATGGCTGGTCACGGCAATGGAGACGTTGCACCTACATCTCACGGCCACATGAGCCCTGTGGGGGCTTGTTAAATTTGTCCCTTTGTACTCACACGCTGGGGTAACTAAAACATGTTACAATTTAAATATCAAAATCTTAAATTTAAATAAAAAAATCATACATTTCAATCCTCATGCTTCCGCCAACTCCAACTTAAATTTCAAAAATTCCGTTTTTTCTTGGGGATTGTGAAGCCCTGGTGTGTACTCATGCTTCAGCCAACTCCAGGTTGTGTCATTCAGGCAATATATAGTTTACTAATACTGGTGCTGGGCCTGGGAATAAAAATTTTGTTATGGTAGGTAGCACTAGCTATCCGAAATCTTCGGTTTACATTTCTGAATTAATCTTTTAATCTTAGGGATTGGGAAAGCCTAGTGTCTACTCATGCTGTTGCCAACTCCTGGCTATGCCATTCAGCCATTATATGGTCTCCTCATGCTTCAGCCACCTTTAGGCTGTACCATTCAGACACTATATGGGCTCCTTATGCTTACCCCAACTCCAGGCTGTGTCATTCAGCCAATATATCGTTTTCTGATGCTGCTGGAACTGGGATATTAACTCAATATATGTTATGGTAGCACTAGCTAACATAAATGCTTAATTGAGATTTCAACATTGATCTTTCAATGTAAGGGGTTATGACACCCTTGGGTGTACTGCTGATGCATGTGCCTGACTGCTCCTGTGTCTTTCAGGAACTACTTGGCTTACTGATGCTTCTGGGCTTGGGCCTTAAATTTTTGGATGGTAGCACTAGCTAACATGCATCTTCAATAGAGATTTCAACATTCACCTTTTAATGTTAGGGATTGTAATTTGAACCCCTCTTGTGTACTCATGGTGCTTCCTGCTCCACTCTGTGTGTTTCAGGATCTACTTGGCTTACTGTTGCTGCTGGGCCCAAAAAAATTTGAGGGTAGCACTAACTAACATACATCTTCAATAGAGATTTCAACATTCACCTTTTAATCTTAGAGGTTGTAATTTTTTCAAGACTGAGGCCCTTTGGCCCTCGACGTCATATGACCTGTGGAATTATCACAAGAATCCAATGAAACATGTTGGCGCAATAGCAATGAACCACAACTCACTGAGGTCAGGGGTTGGAACAGGTGGTATCTCGCCTGGCAGAGGACCGCCAGCTCGATGCCTGCCAGAATGGGTAATGTAAAAATTTTATTTTCACATCAACTTACATTAAATTTGACATAAAAGATCTCTTTATCCTCTTCAATTTTGACACCTTATGGTCTCTCTGCAGCGGTGATTCTAATGGCAAATCCTGGAATTTGCACGCCAAAGTGAATAACAGTATGATTTCACTAACCTAGCACACTCACTATGCATGTTACAGCAAGGCAAAGTGTTCTACACCCCTATTGGGGCTCTCTATAGGCCAGAAATAGCCGTTTTTAATACAGTTTTGCCACAAATTTATTCGACCCGAAACAAACTTTTCGAAAAAATTTTGCCAATCGGCTGAACTGAATTTTTGAAAAGTTTGCTCATCTCTAGCTTCAACTTCAAATTAAACTTTGTTTCTTAAGTTCCTGCATACATGCTATCACTGTTTAAATTTCAAAGGAGTTTTCTGGGAACAACTGATATGGATCTTTCAAGATATTTCCTCTTAACAAATGTTGGTGTATCTTGAGTGCTTGGCCACTTCCATCATAGCCATAGTCCGGTTTTCTCTAGGTTCTCTCTTGTATGCCATCACTAAAGAAACAAATCACTTAAAAGTCAGCATGGTAGAGTCAGCAGTATGCACTGTGTGAGGGCTTTGTTAAGTGAAGGTTTTTAGAGATGGGTGGTAATGCATTGACTGCTCTAACAGAAGAGAATCCATCTGATTATGTGGAGGATAGGTCTTTGTATTGGTTACAGAACTAGGAGCAAAAAGACCACTAGAAAGATCTTTGTACTGTCCACTCACATTATCAGAGTACCCCAAATAGGTCTTTTCTCCAAACAAATTCCCAGGTTTAATGTCTGGCTACTGCAATTCATCCATTCCCATAATTAATTGGTCACCCTCTGGTTTAACCATGAATTTTATATAGGTGCCCAAAACTATACACAATGGCCCTCATTTACTAAGCTAAAACCAATCAGTTTTTGTCAGTTATTTTGGTGAAGGGTGTCTGCGACAGAAAAATCTGACAAACCCGACATTGCACTGTGAAAAGCCGAAAAAGGGGCATGGTCTGCTGCAAAGGTGGCATGGTCGGCACTAAAAGGGGCGTGGTTTCACAACCTGACCTATTTACTATTGAATCCTATGGATAAGTGTCTGGAAACTTCCACCTAGAAAAAGCAGGTCAGAAGATTTTACCGACTTGTATATCCCCATAGTAAATCGAGAGTAATCCTACAAGTCTGAAAATCCATTTCACACTAGGTTTCTTCTATCTCAGCTTTTGCCTAACCAGAGTGCCTCGAACTGTTGCAAGACTGCAAGACTACAACAGCCAGTATGCCGAAACAGCCTTGCTGTCTGGGCCTCGTAGTTTTTCAATTGGTTGAGACACCCTAGTTGGAAACACCGATTTCTTATCTAGATGATAGGGAAATCAGGTGGCATGGAAAACTCCTTTAATTTGCCTTTTGTCTGTCCAAGCCATTATCTTCCCCAGATCCCTCTGTAATAGTATATTATTCGGATATATACTTATTTTTTTACTCTTTTTTTCTGCAGTTTGGAGCCCAGTGGTAGTTTTCCCTAAATCATGTAAGTAACACTGTGGCTGATTGGTGCAGCTGAAGTGTGGTATATAAAAACTTAGAAAAGCCGAAGTCTACAAATAGTATTTTAATGTTACAAAATCATTTAGTTACAGAAAAGTGTGTGGTGGCCCAGTAAGCGTTGTCACTTTAAGGCTGTTTACTATGTGAATTGTCATGTGATTGTTACCGAGAAGGTACCAGTGACCAGGTGATCCCAGGGGTGACCTATGGGCTCCCTGCTAGTCTCCCCCTGGGTGGAGTTAGCTAGCTCTCTTTCCTTACAAGTCTTTGCTGAGGTCAAGTCGAGTCCTAGAGAGTGTCCAGAGTCATAGGAGGCCTCAAGTCCAGTCTGCAGCCACAAACAGCTATAAGTAACCACAGTCTCAGTATTGTCAGTCATCATTTGTCAAGTCAACATAGCCTGCATTAAATTTGACCATATCTACTACAAGTCCCAGGAAGCCCTTAAGGTCTGAGTCACTGATCACCTCCTTGGGCCCTGGCTGAACTGTATAGACTTTACCATCTGTCTACCCTCAGTAAAGCTACTGTTATCCTTAACTTGGCATCGGAGTCATTATTGCCCCAATGCCTAGCAGTATACCTTTGGGTGGTATCGAGGATAAACCATGCCCTGGCGTCATGAATACAAGGGGTTAATTGCTTCTGGCCTCATCACATCCAGTTACCACAAGTGCACTTAAAAGGGGTGCTCCGCTGCTCAGCGTTTGGAACAAACGGCGCCAGGAGCTCATGACGTCATAGCCCCGCCTCCTCAATGCAAGTCTATCCATAGACTTGCATTGAGGGGGCGGGTCATGATGTCATGAGGGGGTGGAGCTATGATGTCACAAGCTCCCGGCGCTGGCTCCAGCGTTTGGAACAATTTGTTCCAAACGCTGAGCAGCGGAGCACCCCTTTAAGAGAATGTTACTTCATACACAAGACAATGCTAGAGATATTATGGTGTTCTTCCAGGAGCTATTTGGTATAATCTTGATAGATTGCATCTTTTTGTTAATATAGAAGGCATGGGGACCCCAATAGGGCTAAGACAAAAGCAGTAGAGGGCTAAGTAATTCTCCACTGCTAGGTAGGTTTATTTTGCAATGTACCACACTTCATTGTGACGGTTAAATAATGTAAATGGATCATTGTAGCCGGCGCGTACGTAGTATGTCTCATCAAACTGCAAACCAAGGGCCTTCAGGTCTTCTGCTAGGGCTTTAGCGTGCTTTTCATACATAAAGCCTAAGGCATATCCTCCAAATTGCCTTAAAGAGAAATTGAAAACCTCAAATGAGTGACAGCCAACAAAAGGGGAACACAGTACATTTTTACAAGCCTATCTAGACAGTTTTCAAAAACAGCTGGACAGCCCCTTTAAGAAAGGGCCAGTGGCCATCTACCCTTTTACTGTCACTAGAAGAGCTTTGTGTACCCTGATCACACATCTTTTTACATGTTCTTCCGTTCAAGACATGAGGTTTATAATTTGCAAGGAACCCATCAGATAGGCACGACTTTAATTTTAGTATTAGGAGTAAATATTAGGTGATGAGCGGAATTCTACAGTCAGGGGGTGTAAATGTTTTACAGTGAGGGGTCTGTATGCCTAATACACCCCCCCTGACTGTATAATCCCTTCTATTACCTGATATCCACTATAATTCCCTGAATTGTCAGACAAACTATGAGCCCACATATGGGAACAGGAGGGCGTACCAGAAAACTAAGGCCATGTTCACACGTTTGAATTTCCCTGCTGGATTCCGCACGGAAATTCCACTGTAGCAGAATCCCATTGAATTAAACAGGATTCTGCTGCGGAAGATGTTTCTGGCATGGAAATTCCATTTTCCATGTCTGCAGAAAAAAAAAAAATGAACATTGTTCATTCTCTCTGCGGACTCTGCACTGAATGCGTAGTCTGAGGCGGTGCATTCCTGTGCGGTCCTAGAGTTGTTTATGATGGCCCCCGCAGTCTGCAGAATGTCAGCACAGAGATTAATTCCGATGTGTGAACATTGCCCAAAAAGATGTGTGATCAGGGCTTCCCAAGCTATTTGATGATAATTCATTGCTGGCTTAAAGACTGCAGCAGTTTGTTTATTTACCGTATTTTTCGTCCTATAGGACGCAGCGGCGTATAAGACGCACCCTATTTTTAGGTGCAAAATCTAAAAAAATAAAGATTTTGAACCCAATAGTGGTCTTCAACCTGCGGACCTCCAGGTGTTGCAAAACTACAACTCCCAGTATGCCCGGACAGCCGTTGGCTGTCCGGGCATGCTGGGAGTTGTAGTTTTGCAACATCTGGAGGTCCGCAGATTGAAGACCACTGCATAGGAGGTAATATTCACGTGTCCCCGCCGCTCCGGACGCGTCACCGCTGCCCTGGATGTTGCTCCATCGCTGTCGCCGTGTCCCCGTCTCTGCTGCCGGCCGGGTATCCTCGCTCTCCGTCGCCGCCATCACGTTGTTACGCATGCCGATGCGACGACGTGATGACGAGGAAGGAGAGCGCCGGCATACAGGGGATCCCTGAACGGAGAAGACACCGAGGAGGCAGGTACGGTCCCTCCCGGTGTCCTGTAAGCACTAACCCGGCTATTCAGTCGGGCTGTTCGGGACCCCCGCAGTGAAATCGCGGCGGTCCCGAGCAGCCCGACTGAACAGCCGGGTTAGTGTCACTTTCCCTTCAGACGCGGCGGTCAGCTTTGATCGCCGCGTCTGAAGGGTTAATACAGGGCATCACCGCGATCAGTGATGTCTTGTATTAGCCGCGGGTCCCGGCCGTTGATGGCCGCAGGGACCGCTGCGATAGGGGTGTATTCGCCGTATAAGACGCACCGACTTTTTCCCTCCAGTTTTGGGGAAGAAAAAGTGCGTCTTATACGGCGAAAAATACGGTAAATAAAACAACTGA
Organism: Hyla sarda; assembly: GCF_029499605.1. Taxonomy (NCBI): domain Eukaryota; kingdom Metazoa; phylum Chordata; class Amphibia; order Anura; family Hylidae; genus Hyla; species Hyla sarda. The sequence continues at coordinate 352,714,775 of NC_079191.1, forward strand.
ACCACGATTTGAACGTTGCTGGTAAGGACTTACCTCACATATGCAGAAAATTCAGGAGATTTCTTAAGGTGAATTTCAGGGTCTGTAGGTGTTGGAGGATTTTCTACTTCATGTGGTACAAAGAAGGACATTGTGGAACTAACAGATGATGATTCTAATGGAACATCAATTGCCACAGGTACAGTCATATTAATGGTCTGTCCTAAAAGGGAAAGACCGGAAAGTGAGAAGCTTCACGTACACTTAACATTTAGCCGCCAAACCAGCACATATTACTCCCATATGCAATGCGGGGGGGGGGGGTTGTGAGACACACACCACAGTTCTTATAGTATCCAAATGTGGTGAGCCACAGGGTGTGATATGAGGTACACATGGTGTTGCCCCGGGGTAGATGGTATTAACCCCTCCATGTTTGTGATGCCAGGGTGTGATTTAACCTTAATCATCCGAAAGTAGCAACGCTAGTCCTAGGTTAGGACGGAGCAAATAATATTCCAAGGCCAGGTTAAATGTAGCTTTAACTGAGGTAGACAGATGGTACAGTCTATACAGTTCGGCCAAGATCCCAGAGAGGAGACCAGTAACATGGGGACCTTGCAGCTTACTGGGACTTGCAGTGACTTGACAGACTATAGGTGCAGGCCAGGCTGACTACAATTGACTTGACTGAAGATTATGAGAGATGATAAAGACGACTTAACTTACTGACTTGTGGCTGCAATTTAGGTTTAGGCCTCCAGATGTGCTGGACACTGACCCTGAGACGTCTCGACTGAACCTCAGCAGGAAAGAATCACAAAAGAGCGATTGCAGCTCCTCCCTATCTTATAAAGGGGGGCTGTGCAAGGAGCCCATAGGCTACCTGTGGGTCACCTGGTGCTCTCTGGGTAATATGACTTAAACACGTGGCAAACATCATCATGTGACCAACGACAAAAGGTCCTTTACACTTAATATACAACCTATTCACATTAAGGGGAACACTGCAAGAGAGCGTATTCCAGGAATTTTTTTTTATATATATCAACTGGCTCCAGAAAGTGAAACAGATTTGTAAATTAGGGTAGAAAAACAGACATGGCGCACATCTACAATCTTGTATAATGATCTGATTGCTTCTCAGCATAATATCAAAAACTAACAGGTTGTTAGTATACATTTTTGATCAAAAAGTACAAGCCCACTCGCCACGACAAGGCCACCTATCCAGGGTGAGTCCCTAACGTCCCTAGCATAAAATGGCGCAGCACCGGGCGGCGACCACCACCGCTGCGACGCCAATGCCCACAGGGGGGAACGACCCACCGGCAGAGCAGCCCCAATGCCACTCAAACCAGTCCATGGGCCGCACCCCCCCCCGCAGACACGGCGCCACGGCAGCAACGGACACCGCGCAGAACCACACCAGTGTGAACCGGGATGTAATAGCTCACTTACCATGCCCTCCCAGTAGGACTGGGAGGCTACTAGGAAAGAAATGGCCCATGTGCAGCTAACTGGCTTGTACTTTTTGATCAAAAATGTATACTAACAACCTGTTAGTTTTGATATTGTGCTGAGAAGCAATCAGATCATTATACAAGATTGTAGATGTGCGCTATGTCTGTATTCTACTCGAATTCATATAGAGGGACATTTATCAATGTTTGCTTATGTATTCTTTTTTTTTGTAATTTTTTCCTTACTTTTTTTTTCTTATGTGCGACGTATTTATCAACTGGTTTCAGCCTGTTGATAATTTTCTTTCACGTGAGCAATTTTTCCTTTTTTACTTTGGTAGTAGCTTTTTCTGCTCCATGTTTGAGCTGGAGTAAATTTTGTCAATTTTTAACGCTGTTGCGACTTTTTTTTGCGCAGTTGCGACTGTCGCAGTTAATAAATACCTGACTACCCGTAGTCCATTTTAAAATTATTACTACATAGTTAATTTTTGGAAAACTTGCTTTTCTCGCTTTCCAGTCAAAATGTCGCACGAAAAATCGCGTAGTCGCAGTTGCGACAATTATAGTAAAGAAAACCTGACTAAACCCGTTGATAAATGTCCATAATTGTGATTTCTATCTTCCCCCTTTTTTTTTTTTTTTTTTGAACATGTGCTGCAATCTTCCCCACCCCCCTCAGCCCAAACCTATATAGGTGGTAATTAGCCACACTAGGGCCATTTCACTCTTAGCTGCCTCCCAGTCTGACTGGGAGAGCAAGGTAAGTGAGCCATTACACCTTGTTCACACTGGTGTGGTGCGGGGCGGCGTCTGTTGCTGCCGTGGCGCTGTGTCTGCGGGCGGGTGCGGCCTATAGACTGGTTTGAGAGGCATTGGGGCTGCTCTGCCAGTGGGTCGCTCCCCCCCCCCCCCCCCGTGGGCACCTGTGTCGCGGCGGTGGTGGTCGCCGCCTGGTGCTACGCCATTTTATGCTAGGGACGTTAGGGACCCACTCTGAATAGGTGGCCTTGACGTGGCGAGTGGGCTTGTACTTTTTGATCAAAAATGTATACTAACAACCTGTTAGTTTTGATATTGTGCTGAGAAGCAATCAGATCATTATACAAGATTGTAGATGTGCGCTATGTCTGTATTCTACTCAAATTCATATTGAGATTTGTAAATTACTTCTATTAAAAAATCTTAATCCTTTCAGTACTTATGAGCTTCTAAAGTTAAGGTTGTTCTTTTCTGTCTAAGTGCTCTCTGATGACACCTGTCTCGGGAAATGCCCAGTTTAGAATAGGTTTGCTATGGGGATTTGCTTCTAAACTGGGCGTTTCCCGAGACAGGTGTAATCAGAGAGCACTTAGACAGAAAAGAACAACCTTAACTTTAGAAGCTCATAAGTACGGAAAGGATTAAGATTTTTTAATAGAAGTAATTTACAAATCTGTTTAACTTTCTGGAGCCAGTTGATATATAAAAAAAAGTTTTTTTCCTGGATAACCCCTTTAAGGATGTGCGGGGACTCAACTTGACAGGACTATGGGAGTATATCACGGACTGTGATACTACACAAACACTTTCATTAGCTTTTGGCTGAATGAGGGGTAAGCTGCTGTCAGAGCTGATTCCAGATCCATAGCTTGTAGGGTGGGGGGTTTAGAATGTCAGAGGCCCTTGGACCTTCAGCCAAACTGGATTTAGCATGTGTATAGGAACTGCTGGCCAGTTTCAGTGCATCACTAAATTGGCCATGGCAGAAAGGCAGCATGGCTAAATATTTCCCAAGATATGTATTATGCCCCAGGGGGCTCAAGTCAGAAGCTCACACCATACACCCCCCACCAGCACCATGACATGTATTCACATGATGGGTCATTAAGTGGTTAACCACCATCAGCCACACATCCACTTTACACAGAGCGAGGTATATCAGATACCAATTATTTAAATGGCCACATAAAAGTTCCCATCAGCTGACTGATTAGCATTTGCACATTCACCAGAACGATTAGGAGAGCTGAGCTTTATAGAAAGACCCAAGGTTTACCTAAGGGTTCAGAAGGCCCCCTCCCCAACACATTAGGGGCCACCACTAAGTTTCAACTATAGAAGTACAGCTACAGGTCTACCCAGGATCTATAACCCATATAAGTGGTTACAGTGCAGTTACATCCAGTGATTCACAGGGGGTCTTTAGTTGTTATTGTTTTTCCTCCATCTGACCCAGACCACCATGCTAATTTCTTACAGCCACAACTTACCTACAGTTTGTTGTCCAGGCACTCTTGGCTCCATGTGTTTTTTCCAGCACCCGCCCCACAAGCCTCCCATCCTTCTGCCCTCCTCCCCTAGCTATGCTACTGACAGAACATACCTTCTGAATTCATTCCTGTGATATATTTAAACAGGCGTCTGAAGCTTTTCATCATCTCTATGCCAAATACATCTTGTACTAGTGGGGTCACCACCCAGCGGGTTTCTTCATAATGCCGATGTTCAAAGTTCTGAAAAAAAATAAATAACCTCAATTAGAATACAAATGGCATTGGCCTCACCCACACCACATAGTACCAAAGTATCTAGCATTATAACGTCACCTATTTAACAAACTACTAGACCTATCTACAGGATTAAATGGGCACTATCAGATTCAAAAACTTTATATGTTGTACATCTTGGCACAACAATTACCAGAATATTCTTCATAAGAAAATTATTTTTATATAAATCATGTCTTCTAAAAACCGCCACAAGGGGTCTCCATAACATCCAGAACATAATCCTGTTAGGCTGCAGCATCATCTTTGTCCCAATTAAAGCACAGGTTCTGACAAAGTCCAGTCGTGGTAACCACGAGTTAAACCCGCGACCGCCACTACGCTGGGGTTAGCTATTTGGTTCTTGGGGGTGGGGGGGGGGTATGAACCCAGGGTCGGATGGTATTAACCCTTAATGTTACGTGACGCTACTGTAGTCTTGGTATTTCCCGGGGTACTACAGGTCCGGGGAACTCCGTCTCCCCACAGGCTAGCAAGGAAAGAATTGACTCCACACTAGGTTGCAGTTTAACGGAGGCTTTACTAACTTGAAGATAGGTGGTACAATCTCCACAGCGCTCAACCAAAGTCTCCCAAAGGTTTAACAGACAGTCTCTAGAGGACCACACAGCTTGCAGTGCCTGGACTTGATATTGCATATATGCTTGGCTCTTACGGCCGGAGTAGGAGTTTTAGGTCTGTGCTATATTAGGCTTGAGAGTAAAGTCACTTACTGAAGTGTCGGTAGATTTGTGGCTTTTCGCTGGAAGATAATGAATTGTACTTTAGGAATTCTCTGATCAAGGCTGAAGTGAAGGCTTGATATTTCTCCACTCTGTACTCTGAACTGAAATGAGTTGCTGTTTCTTCACTCTGAACTCAACTTCTCTCCTGAACTCCTGCACAGCTTCTCTCCACTGAACTCTGAACTCCTCTCAACACAGGAAATGCCACCCCTTATAAGGGAAGGCTAAACTAAAGCCCATTGGCCAGGCAGCTGTGGATCATAGAGTTGTCTTTATCCCCTTTAGGATTTACAATAAAGTTACATACAAGTAATAACATAATATAACACCTTACACAAAAGTTTAGTCTAGCCCTCAGTCCTCCACTCTCACATACCCTGACTAAGCATGAAGTTGCTAGGTAACATACTTAAAGCTACAGACACCTAATAACGGATTGCTAAGTTATAATAGTGCAAATACACATTAGAAATGGTTGAGTCCCTGCAGGGGAGCCCCCAGGACACTGGAGGTCTCAATCTGACAGGGCCTACAATACCTTGACACAATGTACCTGTACTGGGACACCACACAGTGAGTGAGGGTGGGACAAGCACTCCTGTCCTATCAGACTGCAGCATAAAAGGAGGGGGGGGGGGTTACAGAGGAGCCTGCAGTGATTGGATGAAAACACCCAGCACAGCTGTTAGACAAATATTTTATGTATATACCAGTGTTTTACTTGTCTGTTTGGCATGTGCTGGGATCCTTTTCAAATTGACTAAATAAAAATGTTAACTTTGTTAGGGAAGCTTTTGCTTTACTCTGGCTAGAATACCACAAGGTGTCACAATTTATTTGACCCAATGATGCATGGCATAGCTTGGATTTAACTACAAATATGAATTATTCTAATGAATATGGGGAAATTATCAAAACCTGTACAGTAGAAAAGTTGACCAGTTGCCTATAGCAACCAATCAGATTACTGCTTTTATTTTTCAGAGGCCTTTTTAAAAATTAAAGACGCGATATGATTGTTATGGGAAACTGGTCAACAGGTTTTGATAAATCTCCCCTATGTTTTTTGTTTTTTTTATAAAATCACTAGCTGAGTACCCAGTGGTGCCCGGTTTTTCCTTCCTAATCCTTGTTGGGGAGGAAAATCAACAAAGGAGGAAGCTTTTGACTTCATATCCCATCCTCATATATTGTAGTCCTATCCCCTCCTCCTATCCCGTAATATGTATACCAGTTATTGAAATATCTCCAGCCGTACGGAAGTTATGTGGGAACATACATTTCCTATTGATTTGCATGGGACTTTACACAAAAACCCCGACCCTCAAAAATGGGGGTAGTTAGGGGTTAAATTAACTATCCTATATTTTAAGTGGACATATAAGTAACATGTGACCAAGTATTATGGAAATATCTCCAGCCGTTTAGAAGTTATGCAGTAACATATATTTCCCATAGACTTGTATGGGACTTTAAACAAAAACCCTGATATAGTCAGGATTGGGTACTGAGTAACCTTTTTTTGGATATGACATGTACTCTTCAAACTGTATGACCACTTTCTAGTAAAGCTGCATTTACACCACTTTTTCTTCATACGGTCACCGGATCACTATCCGACTCTGGTCGGCTCATTCAAATTAATGAGATGCGGGCCGGCGTCAGATAGTGACTTTTAGCCCCGTATAGAATGCCATGGTTTTCAGTCTGGCCACAAAAGCGGATATGGGACAAAAAGGAGCCGGTGACGTCTAAAGAAAGTGGTGTGAAAGCACCCTAAGGCTATTATTAGTTGAAACCTGCTTGTGCAATATTTTGGCTGACAAGGTATGGAGACTCACATATTCTTTACACGCAACCTTTTACTTTTGTAAACTTTGCATGATGGAGTAGCTTCGGGTTCAGCTGATCAATTTTTTTTATTTTTTAAGGGGTCATCTCTGGAAACAAGCTTCCAAAGGAAGACTAGTTTAACCCTTTAATGTAATGTATTTGCCTTCTAAGCTCTAAAGATAAGAGTGAAGGCTGTAGGGAAGTGATCTCAAAACTAGACTTCCAGATGTTGTAAAACTATGAGTCCCAGCATGCCCAGGCAGCCGACAGCTGTCCGGGCAGGAGTGAACTGACCGACTGGTCTGTTTGGATGTGGTCCGAGGGCTCGGCCGGGTTAAGGGTCTGCCGCCACCGCTATAACTGAGGATCCAGGACACTTGTCCCAGGTCCCCGGGCAGACAGCGCTGCTTTCTGTTGTATGTACAGCTTCTGTTTGCTGGCTTCCTACTTGACTACCTGGATACCTAACTTTATACCTGGCAACCTAACTATGTACATACCTGGCTGCCTAACTACCTAGCCAGCCAACTACCTACATATCTGGCTACCTGCCCTTTTACTGTGCAGGACACCAAGGAGGGCATTATTACAGTTTGTGGGCCTATAGATGGGAAGATTGTGTAGAGGAGGACACTGGAAAAATGCAGAGTCTGACATGTATGTCCTGCAGATGTGAAGAGATCCACATGGCGGTCTGATCTGGATGGAGAAGAAAAGGAAAAAGGACGCAGCCGATCAGAAAAGACGTAATTGTGTGTCCCTAGATGTAACTGTAAGCACTTCTATGGTGTATACATCCTGTGTACAGCTGATATGTACCACCATATGGTCCTGCACATAGTCACTTATATGGTATATAGAACTGTGTATAGCGATATCTACTGTATATAATCACTTATATAGTATACAGATCCTGTATAGTATACTGGTCTGTGTACAGTATGGCAGTATTACCCAGTTGTGTGATGGTATATGTTTCCTTCCTGTATACTGGTATTATTGCTCATGGAAATAATGTTACCTATGTGAAAGGGTTTCTTACATATATTTTTTTTAAATATTGTTTATTTTGTGTGTGGAATTTGGGTGTAAAAGGGGCGTGGCAGAAGTGGGACCAGCAGCGGGGGCCCTCTTATTTATTTATTTATTTATTTATTCCTGAGGGGTGTTAGTCGGCCCCTGTGTCTTGGAGTTGTAGTTCGCAACATGTGGAGGTCTAGCTTGGAGGCCACGACTGTAGGGTATACCTCTAACTACAAAGAAGCCGTTTGAAGCTTGAACAATAAGTGCTCCAACTTACAGACCGCAACTTGTCTGAACAGCTTTCACTTCTGAATTCATAACATAGTGGGAGTCACCCAGCTTTCCCAGAAACCTAAATATCCTACCTCCTTAACTATGCAGTCATACAGGAACATGTGAGGCTCCACGGCATAACTGGGCAGACTACCCATGCCAGAGTTTGGGACACAGACCATGCAGTAGTGACTACCAATACCAACAGGGACCCTACTTTCCCCAGGGATAGTTATGTACATCTGAAACAGCAGTCACATTTCTGAACCCCTTGACATCGATGAGCTAGATATGTTATGGTATTACATGTAAAGGTCAACAAATAAGCCAATTTACAATTATACAAGGACCTGAAGGCTGCAAACACTAGGCAAGGTGGATCATCTGCAATATTAGGACTCCGCAGCACTTCCTCACCATACTTACCTCATACTTTTTCAGCAGCTGGTAGCTGGGACAGTCATTGGTGCCACAAAATGAAGGCCGTTGGGTCTGACTGGCAACATCTTGTGCAGTCACTGCAATCCCAAATACAACAAGCAGCCCCAGCAACAGTTCACTCTTCGCCTCCATGACTGTGGATGACTGTGTGGAGCAGCCCAGCTACTCTTATAGGCGGCGGAGAGGGGAGGGGGAGCTTACATAACTTTCCCAAACAAGCAGTTAAGTAAGGCATGGAGTCATCTCCCACCGCCCTCACGTGCAGACAACACTGGGAATGTGTGCAGGGTTTTATAACTTGTCCTCCCATGTTATCTAACAGCTCTATCCATGTTTTACCTTTTTCAGCCAGAACAATGGGGATAAAATTAAATGTGTGTGTTCCAGTATTACATTAAAATGGCTAAAGATATTAACATGAAACTTGGCACATGTTACTTATATGTCAACAACAAACATAGGATAGGTAATTTAACCCTTACTCACCCGCATTTGCCACGGGCGGGGTTTTTGTTTAAAGTCCCACACAAGTCAATGGGAAATATATGTTACTGCATAACTTCCAAACGTCTGGAGATATTTCAATAATACTTGGTCACATGTTACTTATATGTCCACTTAGAATATAGGATAGTTAATTTAACCCTTAACTACCCCCATTTGTGAGAGTCGGGATTTTTGTTTTAAGTCTTATGCAAATCAATGGGAAATGTATGTTCCCACATAACTTCCGTACGGCTGGAGATATTTCAATAATACCTGGTACACATATTACAGGTCGGGATAGGAGATCGAGATAGGAGGTCGAGATAGGAGGTCGAGATAGCAGATCGAGATAGGAGGTCGAGATAGAAGGACGGGATAGGAGGTCAGCATAGGAGGTCGGGATAGGAGGGTGGGATATGAGGACGGGATAGGAGGTTGGGATAGGAGGTCGAGATATGAGGACAGGATAGGAGGTCGGGATAGGAGAACGGGATAGGAGGGTGGGATAGGAGATCACGATCGGAGGTCGAGATAGGAGGTCGAGATAGGAGGATGGGATACGAGGTCGAGATAGGAGGTCGAGATAGGAGGTCGAGATAGGAGGACAGGATAGGAGGACGGGATAGGAAGCCGGGATAGGAGGTCGAGATAGGAGGACGGGAAAGGAGGACGGGATTGGAGGATGGCATAAAAGGACGGGATAGGAAGTCGGGATAGGAGATCGGGATAGGTGGTCGGGATAGGAGGTTGGGATATGAGGATGAGATATGGGGTTTGGATATGACAACAATATATGAGGATGGGATATGAAGTCAAAAGCTTCCTCTGTTGATTTTTCTCCACAACAAAGATTAGGAAGGAAAAACCGGGCAATGCCAGGTACTCAGCTAGTACATAATAAAAAAGGGTGTGTAATAAATATTGTCAAGCCATCAGCTTATCTATTAATTCTTATTTAAATAGCGGCAACTTATACTGCAGTGTTGTATAGATAAGATATACACATAAAACAAACTTAAAAATATTGTGGTGTGAATGTTCATTTTATTTTAATAGGGCTGTGTTGGGGCAGGGGCAGGTATACATTTTATTATATAGGACTCTGTCAATAGTATAAGGAAGGTACAGCAATCCTTTTGGAGCTTAAAGGAATTATATTGAATTTTAAAAAAAAGTGTCGCTGTTTCTGGAATAAAGCAGCTATGTTTTTCTAATGCTGCATACCCCCTTTGGTTATGTTAGCACTGCAGAATTTCCGCAATTCCGCAAAAATTCTGTTCAGCAACACAGAATTCCCATTGACTTCAATGAGATTCCACCGTGGAATTTCACAAAATGTAAGACTGATCTTATATTTCTGCAGAAAGCTGAATCCCCACTGCAGAAATTCTGCTGTCTGAATGGAACAGCAGAGTCCTATTGAAAATAATGGGCAGTAAATTTCAGTAGAATTCTTACACAGAATTTCGGACAGAAATTCCGCCGCATGAACATACCCTTAAGAGTAGGTCCACACTGCGTTACTGCCCCGTTTATTGTATCCGTCAGCATTCTGCTGAAAATGGGATGCTGATGTATACTGTTAATGGGAGCAACGGACCCCATCCACTTCTATGGCTGAAGGGAGATACCTAGTTACGCTTTTCGGGACTTATTATCATCACTGATAATGCAGGGACCTCAGTTCAGTATAACTGATAATGCAAATGTGGGGTCCCGGTACCGCATCCTATACGGTAACTATGTATGTATGGGTCCCCATAGCCAGAGTCCCTAGGACGTAGGGATCCCTGTTGTGTAGCCAACCCCTTGTCGCCTCTATTCCAACTAATAGCCTAGTAATTTATGTAAGGGTGATGTAAATATAGTAATATATGTAAATAAATGGTTAATTACCGGTTCCCTAGCATTGCAGGACCTGCGGGTCATGTGACTAGGTAAACTCTATGGTATTCTGCTTAAGGACCTTTGGAGGCCCGGTGACGTATGCAATCCCATTACTCTGTGTAATGGGGAATGACAGATGTTCGGACCAATCGGATTCACCCCGCCCCTGCCCATATAAGGGAGCGGCGGCCATGTTTTCTCTCTCTTGTTCCTGGGCTGTCAAACGAGAAGGATCTGCGCAGCAACTATCGCAGTGAGTTAGGCTCGAGCCTTGCGGCAACGGCTGAGTAATTCAGAATAGAGAGTGTATCAATCCCCAGACACTCTGCAGCATCACCGGACCTAATATAACCCCTAAATCCGGACGGATCTGCAAATATCTACCCTAAATTCAGAGACTTTCTAAATAGCTCAAGGTCCGCAACAACTGTCAGTCACTGAGCGATATAAGGACTGTTTGTATGAGACTGTTACTGTGCCTTGGATGTATCGCAATCACTTAAGTAAAGTTGTTCAAGTTCAATGAAGGTCCTTGTGGACCTTCAGTCATTTCATGCACCTATCGTTACTGGGAAGGGCGGCGATAGGCCGGAGCATTACCTCAGCATACCAGCCCTCAGCCTGGCGTCGCGAACTATAGGGTTAACATTAATCCCTCATATACCGATACCAAACCACCACTACCATACACCCCCCAAGGGCTACCACACAAGGTATTAGGTAAGTATAATAAATAACAAATTATCAGGTAGATATCAATGATATGTGGCCCCCCTGTGTAAGTATTATAGATAATAAAGGTGCCTTGGTAAAGTATCACTAATAACACAGGGACCTCCAGTAAGTTTCACAGATAATACAAGGACACTCAGGTAAGTATCAGTGAGAACACATGGATCTCGGGAAAATTACACTGATAATACAGGGACCTCATGTAAATATCACTGATAGCACAGGGGCCTAAGGTAAGTGTAACTGATGAACAGGGACCTCAGGTAAGTATCACTAATAATACAGGGGCGTCGGATAAGGATAAGTGAGAATGCAGGGACCTCACGTAAGTATCGTTGGTATTAGTTAGGTATTAGGTAAGAATCATTTATAATACAAAGTTTTAGGTAGGTGTCAGTGAGCCCTCTCAGGTAAGTGTCACTTATAACAAAGGAGCCTTATGAAAGTATCACTGATAACACAGGGACATCAGGTAAGCATCACTGATGACACAGGGACATCAGGTAAGTATCACTTATAACACAGGGACATCAGGTAAGTATCACTGATAACACAGGGACATCAGGTAAGCATCACTGATGACACAGGGACATCAGGTAAGTATCACTTATAACACAGGGACATCAGGTAAGTATCACTGATAATACAGGGACATCATGTAAGTATCACTGATAACACAGGGACATCGAGGTAAGTATCACTGATAACACAGGGACATCATGTAAGTATCACTGATAACACAGGGACATCGAGGTACGTATCACTGACAACACAGGGACATCAGGTAAGTATTACCGATAACACAGGGATATCAGGTAAGTATTACTTGTGATAGCCTGGGGGATGTAGGATATGGGGAGTGTAGCTGTGCAGTAATTAAAAGGTGCTTGTTAACCCTTGCTATTCGTGATGCCAGGGTGAGGGCTCCTCAATAAATCTTTTCCTACCGCCACCCTTCCCAAGAGAGATAGGGAGGTAGATAATAAGAATAGATTGTCCACAACCAGAGAGTTTTCTGAAACAGTATTAACTTTTACTGAAGGTTTTCTGCAAGCTTCAATAATAAGGTTGGGACATTAGCATTTAGAGTCTTTTAGTACTATGCGTTGTTCCACTGGATTTAGGGGTTAGTTGCGGTCCATTAGTAATGCTAGCATTTGCGGGGATTTAGATTTGAACTCATGGTTTTGGTTCAGCTGAGGTCGGCAGGTTTTTGAGGCCTAGCGTGTCTTTGAAAGTTGACGGTTCCTGTTAGTCCGGCATCCACGAGAGCAGCAACCAAAGAGAGCGATATTTGGACGCAGCTCCCTTATATGGGCAGGGGCTGGTCTAATGCTAATTGGTCCATACTGATGTTAATCACCATTACAAAGATTTGTGGGTAACACGTGACCCAAGGACCTCCAAAGGTCCTCCAACATACCATAGAGGGTATTAGCATGGTCACATGACCGAAGGTCCTGCGACGCTGAACAAGGTAAGTTCTATACATTACTATGAAATATATATAATTATTAAATATATACATATATATTATTATTAGAGATAGACTTGAGGAGAGGCGACTATGGGCTGTCCCACCTGAGGAACCCTACCTGAACGCAGTTACTCTAACTTTGGTGACCTCTACACTAGGTACGGTATGCAATACCGTACCGGGACACCACAAACCCCTTACTTAAGATAAGTCGGCCTCAACGTCAGTCCCCTAAGACAGAGGGACAAAGTGAAGGACTGGTACAACACTAGAAAGCTACTTAACATTTTCCTTGATGTACATACATTGGTTTGGGTAAACTCACGAACAGGATTGGTTCATGAATTTAGTAACAGGATGATATTATTCACATGAGATACATCCTACTTAACATTTTTCCTAAGCTCACTAGACAATTTAAATGTTACTATACATTTTTGCCATGTTAGCTACCTGTTTAGTACACTGAGGGTATATTGGCTTGCCTGAGGCTTTCTACCAATAAGACTGGCTACTAGGGTCCATTGGCTACACGCTCTTATGTCTAGAACACAACAGATAAACCTTACCTAGGTTACCTTTAATTACATGTATTACTTTTAGCTCTGAAGAGCACCTACTGGCCAGGCAGAACATCTAGCACACGTATAAGAGAAGAGAGAATTAGTGTACATAACAGTGGCAGGAATTGGAAAATGACATTAGCTACAATACCCAAGACATTTACTTTAATGTGAGACATTGTTGTTTGTTTGTTTTTGGGTGTACTAAGTTTAAGTGAGGTAAGTACACTTAAGTGATTGTTTTTGAGGTACTATGTGTGTAGTACTATGTGCAAAGTCAGTCTTGATACCTTAGGGGTAGTTTCCCTTGAGTGGACCTTTGAGAAGGTGTTAGTGATGGGTGACAAAATTGTTACTCCTCAGAGGAGCCGAGGAAGCCACCTACTAGCAACTACTACAACACCTATTATTTACACTTTTTTTATGTACAAGGCTAATTTTTCTGTGTACAAGAACCATTTACATTTAGTTACTCTAGCACAAACATTTATTAAACACTCCAACAGGGTTCAGGTGCATTCACCTGATAAGTGCAACTTTCACGAAGAATGTCACGTTACTATTGAGGTATATACACGTAAACATGCGTGCAAGGATCAGCAGTCCACCTGCACTAAGAGTCTAAACTTCACAGCTACCAGCTCTAGCCTTTCACACACTTACAAATCTCCTACCGTTAGGAGTCTCTTGGTCTGAGGACCAGGCACAAAAGCTTGACGGTTACGTTACAATTTGAACAGTCTTAGCATAGTCCTGCTAGGCACACTTCCTGAACTGTTGCAGAAAAGTCTGTGAAGACAACAAAAAACTTTTGAAGCAATATAAGTGTCCCAGCTCAGATGAAACTCTTGAAATGTTGTCCTTCTCCTCACCTAGAGCCTCTACCCCTCTCAGAATCATGAGCAGGCAAAGAGTTAATGTGGCTCTCCCACACCACATTCGTAAGGGTAGAGTGTGACACTGAAGGATTGAGGTTAACAGTTGGTGCTGGTTGATTCGGCCCCACCTTCTCGTCGGGAGTGGGCCACAGCACATTCGTTGGTACCTGGTGGGCAGACCAAACCTCCTTGTCGGGAGTAGGCCCAGGTACTTCGGTTGATACCCGTGGTCGAGGCCAAACCTCCTGGATAGGAGTAGGCCAGGGTACTTTGTTGAAGGCAGAAGGAAATGGTGGCTCCTCCTCCTTGGGTACATTGGTGGAGGCATCAGGAGCAGCAAAAAACACAAATAGCCAGCACAACTACATGATATATGAGTGCATGCTGCTGTGGCAAATGCAAAGTATACAAACACAAAAATTGCAGCGGCACATTTTATCAAAATTTTTATATTTTTTTAAAGGCTCTCAGCGCACTTTTTGATCAAAACGTGTCCCCCATCCGCCACGTGGAGGCGGCCATTGTCGGATGGTCCCTAACATACATTGAGTCTAATACTCACAACTCTCACCTCTGCTGTGCATATAGCCTCTTGACTGGGTGACATGCTAGATCAACCATCAATTTAAACATTTAAAGTCCCTCCTGGGAAAAGGGGGAGGGGTGCATGGCTGGAGAGGGTGCCATTCCCTCAAAGTAGCATACAACAAAAAACACAAATAGCCAGCACAACTACATGATATATGAGTGCATGCTGCTGTGGCAAATGCAAAGTATACAAACACAAAAATTGCAGCGGCACATTTTATCAAAATTTTTATATATTTTTTAAAGGCTCTCAGCGCACTTTTTGATCAAAAGTCCCCCACCCTCCTAAGTTCTCTGCCAGATCTTTGTTGCCTTGTGCCCTAGAGAAAGCGTTCCATTGTATTGCCTTGCACCAGATCTCCTGCTTTTGTGACTTGACCTTGCTCCTCTGCCGCCTGCCCACCGAACTCCTGCTACATCCTGACTACGCTACTGTGCCGCCTGCCCTGACCTTCTGCTATCCAGACTACGAGTTGCCTCATCCCTCATGTGCCTCGCATCTCCTCAGCCGCCTGTGTGGTCGAGCGGTGCCAGGGGTAGCGACCTGGGTGTCGCCTGCAGCTGCAAGTCCATCCCACTTTGCGGCGGGCTCTGGTGAAAACCAGCGGCACTTTAGACTCCGCTTCCTGGTACGGTCCAAGTCATCTGCCACACAAGTCCAGTGGATCAACATACACTGGAGTTCCTGTCTTCCATTTTTATTTTTGACGGGAGAGGAACGGGACGGGCCTAGACGGCCGTGTGGCCACAGCCTAAAAAGAGAGGATACAGCGCTGGTTGCCCCTACACAGTGCACTCATGGGACTATGTAACCCGTTACAGCCAGTAAGTGTAGTAGGCTGTGACCAGCAGGGAGCGCTGTGTGCAGGGGGAGAGCCAACTGATGATTCAGCTGTAAGCACCTCCTAAGGATGCGGTTACAATTAAAGTGTACCTGTCGCCAACAAAAACTTTTGATATCATTTAGATAATATCATTATATGTATATTTGTAATACAAATACAGGAAGTGAGGGCAGGAGTAGCAGAGTTCTGTGCTTCTGGCTTGTCGATCATCCTGATGTGTGAGCCAGGGGCGTGTCATAGAGCCTAAGTGCACAGAACCCCCACATCATAAAGTTGACATGTTTTCACTTTTTGAGGACATTAGACGGCAGTTGCAGTGTGTGATATCTCCATGAATACAGGATTGGGGATCAGTATGATGGAATTATAGCGACAAATGGGGACAACTCAAAACATTTTTGTGGACGGTCTGTGAACTGGTAAGAGACACAGGCACTTTTCTTTTAGGTGGAATAAGCGATATCTGGGCCATCTACATCTTGTGACTAGAATTAGGAGTATGAGCCATTTATTTGGTTAAAAAGCATCAATCCATTTTTTGAGGAAACCTCTATATATCTGGACACCTTTTTTTGCGAGGAATACTGTTTATTTGGCCTTTATGGTGGATTTTGCCTGTTTTGACTCCTCCTTTGAAATCGTACACTAGTCCATTGACTGTTGGGAGGATCAGCAGTTGTCCACTTCAAGACACCTAAAGCAATATGTCCAGCTATGTACATGTGATTTGTGGTCTGCTAAATGTCATTTTTACATCGGTTCTGTGCTGATACCCTATTGTCGCTTTTGCATTGTTTATTATTCCATGTATGTATTGCTACTTTTCAATGTATTTCCCCCCCTCCTGTATATTTATTCTGTTTGTGATCCCCTGATGAACCGCTGTATAACATTAGATACACTGGGAAACGCGTCGGGATATACAGGTGTTCATTTCAGGAGAACTGCTGGTTTATTTATTTGGAGAGTAATTTTTCTATGTATTTGATACTTGATGTAATAAGGTTATAATGATACTAATAAAATGATGTGTTTTAGCTCATTGTGGATAGTGTTTTGGTCTAAGTAGCTTACTAACATTAGCGTGTCAATTTTGTCTGTGATAGTGTTGGCTTCAAAGAATAGCAGCAATTTTCAAAATTTTCACGAAAAATTCAAAATCTGAATTTTTCACGGACCAGTTAAGTTTGAAGTGGATTTGAGGGGTCTTTCTGTGAGAAATACCCCATAAATGGCCCCATTATAAAAAAAACTGCACCCCTCAAAGTATTCAAAATGGCATTCAGAAAGTTTGTTTACCCTTTAGGTGTTTCACAGGATCAGTAGCAATGTGGAGGAGAAAAATCTAAATCTCAATTTTTTACACTAACATGTTCATGTAGCCCAATTTTTTTTTTCACGTTTACAAGGGGTATAGGGAGAAAAAAGCCCCCCAAAACTTGTAACCCAATTTCTCTCGAGTATGGCAATACCTCATATGTTGACATAAAGTGCTCTGTGGGCTCGAAACATGGCTCAAGAGGGAAAGAGCAACTGTGGGATTTTGGAGGGCGAATTTTGCTGTCATATTTTTTGGGGGGCATATTGCATTTAGGAAGCCCCCATGGTGCCAGAACAGCAAAAAAAAACCTCCACATGGCACATTATTTGGGAAGCTACACCACTCAAGCAACATAACAAGTGGTATAGTGAGCCTTAACACCTCAGTTATTTGATAGGTTGGAGTTGAACTTGGACTTGAAAATGAAAAATGTGATTTTTAACATTAAAATGATGGTGTTACTCTAATCTTTTTATTTTCACATGGGATAATAAGAGAAAATGGACCCCAAAATTTGAAGCTCAATTTCTCCTGAGTAAGGAAATACCCCATAAGTGGACATAAAGTTCTTTGCTGGCACACTACAGGTCTCAGAACCAAAGGAGTGCCATTGGGATTTTTTGCTGAAATGGTTTCTGGGGGCATTTCATATTTATGAAGCCCCAATGGTGCCAGAACAGCAATAAAAAAATAAAAAATAAAACACATGGCACACTATTTTGGAAACTACACCCCTCAAGGAACGTAACAAGGGGTATAGTGAGCCTTAACACCCTACAGGTGATTGACAAACTTTTTTTAACGTAGGACATGAAAATGAAAAATGAGATTTTTTTCACTAAAATGCTTGTGTTACCCCAAATTTTTCATTTTCACAAGGGGTAATAGGAGGAAATGTCTCCCAAAAATTTGTAACCCTGTTTCTCTCGAGTAAGGAAATACCTCATATGTGGATGTAAAGTGCTCTGTGGGTGCACTAAAGGGCTTAAAAGGGAAGGAGAGACATTGGGCTTTTGGAGAGCAAATTTTGCTGAAATGTTTTTTGGGGGCATGTTGCATTTAGGAAGCCCCAATGGTGTTATAACAGCAAAAAAAAAAAAAACACATGGCACACTATTTGGGAAACTACACGCCTCAAGGAACGTAACAAGGGGTATAGTGAGCCTTAACACAGGTGAAAATTTAAAAAAAAAATTTACAAAAATGCTGGTGTTACCCCAAATTTTTCATTTTCACAAGGGGTAATAGGAGAAAAGCCCCCCAAAATTTGTAACACCATTACTTCTGAGTATGGAAATACCCCATATGTGGAAGTAAAGTGCTTTGCAGGCGCACTACAGGGCACAGAAGAGAAGGAGTGACATTGGGCTTTTGAAGAGAGAATTTGGTTAAAATAGAAGTCGAGGCCCATGTGCGTTCACAAAGCCCCCATGCTGCCAGAACAGTGGACACCCCCACATGTGACCCTATTTCGGAAACTACACCCCTCAGAGGAAGTGACAAGGGGTGCAGTGAGCATTTAAACCCCATTGGCGTTTGACAGATTTTTGGAACAGTGGGCTGTGCAAATAAAAAATTTAATTTTTCACGGACCAAAAAAATCTGCCAGTCACTTGTAGGGTCACTTGTAGGGGGTAAATGCTCACTGCACCCCTTGTTACATTCTGTGAGGGGTGTAGTTTTCAAGATGGGGTCGCATGTGGGGAGGCACTGTTCTGGCACCATGGGGGCTTTGTAAACGCACATGGCCTTCAATTCCAGTCAAATTCTCTAACCAAAAGCCCAATAGCGCACTTAACATCCACATATGGGGTATTTTCTTACCAAGAAGAAATGGTGTTACAAAATTTTAGTGAAAAAAAAAATTTCATTTTCATGTCCAACATTAATGAAAATTTGTCAAACACCTGTGGGGTGTTAAGGCTCACTATACCCCTAGTTATGTTCCATAAGAGGTGCAGTTTACAAAATGGGGTCACATGTGGGTGTTTTTTATTTTTTTTGCATTTATGTCAGAACTGCTGTGACTACCAGCCACCTCAGTGCAAATCACCAATTTAGGCTTCAAATGTAAATGGTGCGCTCCCACTGCTGAGCCTTGTTGTACGCCCGCAGAGCACTTTACGTCCACATATGGGGTATTTCCGTACTCAGGAGAAATTGTGTTACAAATTTTGGAGGTCTTTTCTTCCTTTTACCTCTTGTAATTATTAAGTAGGGGGCAACACCAGCATATTAGTGTAAAAAAATAAAAAAAAATTTACACTAACATGTAGACCCCAACTTTACATTTTTATAAGGGGTAAAAGGAGAAAAAGTTTGTAACTCAATTTCTCCTGGGTATGGAAATACCCCATATGTGGCCCTAAACTGTTACCTTTAAATATGACGGGGCCCCAAAAGGAGAGAGCACCATGCGCATTTGAGGCCTACATTAGGGATTTGCATGGGGACGGACCCAGATGCAAGCATTACACTTGCTTGCCTCCGCCACCAAAATACCCTACGGCAGTGTTTCCCAAACAGGGTGCCTCCAGCTGTTGCAAAACTCCCAGCATGCCTTGACAGTCAGTGACTGTCCGACAATACTGGGAGTTGTTGGTTTTAAACAGCTGGAGTCTCCGATTTGGAAACCGTGCCATACGAGATGTTTTTTTAATTTTTATTAGGGTGGGGGGGGTTAACTGTGTAAGGGTATGTATGTAGTGTTTTACTTTTAATTTTGTGTAGTGTAGTGTTTTTAGGGTACATTCACACGGTAGGGTTTACAGCGAGTTTCCCAC
This sequence comes from Hyla sarda, assembly GCF_029499605.1. NCBI lineage: Eukaryota > Metazoa > Chordata > Amphibia > Anura > Hylidae > Hyla > Hyla sarda. The sequence goes on from NC_079191.1 coordinate 352,734,621, forward strand.
TGGGAGTTTGAGCTGCACCAGAAAATTTGCTGCATCTCAAACTTGCAGCGGGAAACTTACTGTAAACCCTGCCTGTGTGAATGTACCCTGTACATTCACATGGGGGGAGGGGGGTGTAAACCTCCAGCTGTTGCAAAACTAAAACTACAACTAGAGTTGTAGTTTTGCAACAGCTGAAGGCACACTGGTTGTGAAACACAGAGTTTGTTACCTAACTCAGTGTTTTGCAACCAGTGTGCCTTCAGCTGTTGCAAAAATACAACTCCCAGCATGCACTGACAGACCATACATGTTGGGGGTTGTAGTTATGCAACAGCTGAAGGCACACTGGTTGTGAAACACTGAGAGTTTGTTACTTAACTCAGTGTTTCGCAACCAGTATGCCTCTAGTTGTTGCAAAACTACAACTCCCAGCATGTACGGTCTCTCAGTGCATGCTGGGAGTTGTATTTTTGCAACAGCTGGAGGCACACTGGTTGCGAAACACTGAGTTAGGTAACAAACTCTGATTCACAACCAGTGCGTCTTTAGCTGTTGCAAAACTACAACTCTCAGCATGCATTGACAGCCGAAGGGCATGCTGGGAGTTGTAGTTATGCAACAGCTGGAGGCACACTACTACAACTCCCAGCATGCCCTTTAGCTGTTCATGCATGCTGGGGAGTTGTAGCTATGCAACAGCTGGAGGCACACTTTTTCATAGAAAAAATGTGCCTCCAGCTGTTGCATAACTACAACCACCAGCATGCACAGACTACCAAAGGGCATCCTGGAAGTTGTAGTTGTGCCTCCAGCTGTTGCATAACTACAATTCCCAGCATGCCCTTCGGCTGTGCATGCTGGGAGTTGTTGCTAAGCAACAGCAGGAGGCGAACATGCCTCACCTCCTGCTGTATCCTGCTGCCCTTTACCGGCCCGCACTGTCTCAGACTGCCACAATCATCCTTTTTTTTACGGGTCACCCGGTCACTGGATACCCAATTGACCCGAAATTGCTGCAAATCCCCAGACTAAATTGCTCTCAGGACCCTCTCCCCCCCCCCCCCCAGGGCTTTGCTGAACATACCTGTACGCCCTGCGTCCTTAAGTGGTTAAATACAGGCTGAGGTGACTTCCCGCTTGGTCCAAACCCATCTAGAAACGCCAATGATACTACATACCAAGGAGTCCAGGAAACTTATATATGATAGCCTTCTATTAGCTGCCCCTGGTGCCTACTGCATAAATTATGCAAAAGCAACAACAAAAAAATACCAGCTCTGCCAAATGTTTTTAACTCTACACAGGCATACAGAAAGAGGATTCCATCAAACAACGCCACATATCTCAGCTTCCTGGACCATAGTGAGTGTGACTTCTGGGGAAGGAAATACTTATACTCCATTTATGGGAGTTATGTTTATATGTTGCTGTCAGCTTGGATTTGTACATCTGTGATGTCCCAGTATGGGATGTAGTCCAGTACAGTACTTAGGCCCTGTCAGGTTGAGTCCCTCTGTGTCCTAGGGGCTCTCCTGCATTGTCTCCCCCATAATAATATATATAATGAATAGTGTTAAGTGTGTTATGGATTAAGGACCTTTAAGGACCTATGAGTTAGTCACATGATAATGTGTTCACATGATGTGTTTGTTACCCAGAGAGCACCAGCTAACCAGGTGACCTGCAGCTTGACCTATGGGCTTCTGGCTCAGCCGCCCTTTATAAGAGGGGGAGCCATTACAATCTCTCACTTCTACCTCACCTCCTGCTGGGAAACAGATATCTCAGTGCTAGTGTCCAGCATATCTGGAGGCCTCAAGCCACCTACAGCCACATTCCAGTAAGTCAAGTCTGTGTCTGCTGTCACTAACTACAGCCTAGTCAAGTCTAAAGCCAAGTCTATTATAGTCTGCGTGGCTGAACTAAAGTCTATCAAAGTCACTACAAGTCCCAGCAAGCTGCGAGGTCCTTCTGTGTTACTGGCCACCTCTCTGGGATCCTGACCTAGCTGTAAAGACTATTTACATCTGTCTACCTCAGTAAAGCTCCCGTTAACCCATACCTGGTCTTGGACTATTATTGCTCTGCCTAACATTGGAACAGCTGTACTACCGTTCGGTCGGTTACCGGGAAAACCACGCCCTAACATTTTGGGGTTAATAACACCTTGCCCCAGGACTTCAACATCTGCCCCCTCCACCACACCATTGCACCCCGAGACACCCCGTGACATTTCTTCACACATCAATAATTGTAGAACTATCAAACTTGTGTGGGCTACTGTTTGTACCTGTTCAGTGGTCTTTAGCAGCTGTGGAATTTCATTTCCCCCCATATTAATTATCAGCCCACATCCCCATCGGGGTAAATACTCACATGTCACCTGCATGCCCTGCCCTCCTCGTCCTGTTTGTTGCGGCCGCCGGCGCTGGCACTCTATACTGTGCGGTATCCCTATGCCCGGGCTGCAAAAGGTAAACAAAATGAACTTTAACGCACCTACGTTGGCCTTACGCTGGGGACGGGAACGTCGGACAGCCGTCAGCCTATCAACGGCCGCAGCGATGTTCCACCTCGGCCAGTGATAGGCTGAGCCCACTGTCATGTAAGAAGCCAGCTTCTTACATGACAGTGGGCTCAGCCTATCACCAGCCGAGGCGGAACATCGCTGCGGCCGGTGATAGGCTGATGGCTGTCTGACGTTACCGTTCCAAGGAAACAAGTGAGGCCGGTACCGGACCAACAGGAGGTGAGTTAAAGTTTTTTTTTGTTTATTTTTTGCAGCCCGGGCATAGGGATACCGCACAGTATAGAGCAGTGGTCTCCAACCTGCGGACCTCCAGATGTTGCAAAACTACAACTCCCAGCATGCCCGGACAGCCAATGGCTGTCCGGGCATGCTGGGAGTTGTAGTTTTGCAACATCTGGAGGTCCGCAGGTTGGAGACCACTGGTATAGAGTGTCAACGCCAGACAGGATGAGGTGGGCAGCGCATGCAGGTGACATGTGAGTAGTACCCTGATGGGGACAGCGCTGGGCTGGGATAATAATTAATTGGAGGGCAGGACAACGCTCGCAGGTCACATAGGATTAGTTCCCCGATGTGGGGACAGCACAGCACTGGGCTGATTCATTCATTCCCGAGGGGGAGGGGCCAAACCGGTAGGGTTAAAATTAATATCGTGCAGCACAAAAATGTTGGTATTTGGAATGAACCGGTATACCGCCCAGCCCTACTGGAAGTTGTAGTTTCACAACACCTGGAGAGCAACAGGTGTGAAATGGCTTCCATAGATACATTCAGACCAGTTGGCAAAGCTGGCAGTGCCTTGCGAGTGATTCACTATGTGCATCTCATACATTTAGGAAAAACAAGAACCTTTGTGAGAGACTTATGCTATGTTCATACGGCAAAATGTCCGCCGGTAAAATTTCCAGGTGGACATTCTGTAGACAACGGGCATCGGCAGAATATGACAGCATAGATGGTGATGCATTTCCAAGCCGATTTCCTCCAAAAGAAGGAACATGTTCATTCTTTTGGTGGAGAGCAGAATCTGAATTTTCGCGGAAGGATATTTTGCAGTGTGCATGGTGCAGTAGAATCCAATTGAAATCATTGGGACTCTGCTGCAGAGGAACTTCCAAGTGGAATGTTCCCACGAATTCCACTCTTAAATTCTGCCGTGTGAGCATAGCCTTATGTGAGTAGTTAGGGGGCGGGGCGATGGGGATGGGTGTGTTTGGCAACAGCAGGAGGCACAATATGGGTTGGGTCACCGGTGGATCCGCAACGTAAAATACGCTGCATATAATTTACATGTGACCCTACTCTAAAGGAGTATTCCAGAAGAAATAAAAATTCTAATCAATTGGTGCCAGAAAGTTATAAAGATTTATAAATTACTTCTTAATCCTTTTAAGTACTTATCAGCTGCTGTGTGCTCCAGAGAAAGTTGTGTAGCTCTTTCCAGTATGACCACAGTGCTCTCTGCTGTCCCCCCTGTTTGCGCCTGGAACAGTTCAGAGCAGGAGAGGTCTACTATAGGGATTTGCTCATGATCTGGACAGTTCCTGACATGGACAGAGGTGTCAGCAGAGAGCACTGTGTTCAGACTGGGAAAAAAAAACCTACACAACTTCCTCTGTAGTATACAGCAGCTAATAAGTACTGAAAGGATTCAGATTTTTAAATATAAGGAATTTACAAACTGTTTAACTTTCTGGTACCAGTTGATTTGAAAACATTTTTTTTACCCTCTAAAGAGTACCTATCATGATCTAAACTCTCCCTAATCCCCCCCCCCCCCACACACATCTTTTCATTCAAAACCCCCTTTTCAAACCTGATTTACTGTCTTCTTGGCTGCTCATTCAGCTGTCCTAGTGTAAGAGAGGAAGGGGCGTGGCTCAGCATAGAGGCAGTGAACAGCTCTGACTCTACTTTTCTCTGTTTACAACTGCATGTGCAGAGAGCAGAAAGATCGGAGCTCAGATAGTAAAATGAATGAAGGCATGCAGTAAAGCAGAGTCAGGAGTATGCTCTGTTGTGCTATGAGCACATTGCTGGCTCCTGCCTGTCTGATTCAAAGGCAGGGAGCAGTGCTGAGCTTGTCTGTGTCCCGGCTGGAGTCTGAGATTTAGGACTCCAGCATGAGTCTGAAATCTATTTTAAAAAAAAGAAAGGCTTGTGGCCAGGACTGGTAGGGAGAACCTTAATGGTAATTTTTTCAAAGTGGAAAGTTAAATTGAAAGAAGAATATTTTTTAATAACATGCAATTGGAAAGTTATTCTGCATACATTAATGATACATTTGCTGAAAGGTAACCTTTAATGGTCTATTCACGTGTACAGTATTCTGCTCATATTTGATGTGCAGGATTTTCTACTACAGATTTCAATGTAAACTGAATGACTGAACACAGCTTCAAATCCTGCGCATCAAATCTGCACAGAATACTGTACGTGTGAATAGACCCTAAGGATTTCAGGTCCTTTCTATAGTATCTAAACTAGACAACATTACTATTTTCCCCTTTTAGTGATTGGACAGATGTACAGGGCACAGTGTGCTTGGTGCAGTATCCATAGCAGTACACAGATATCAATGGTACAATACAATGGTAGAATTTACCCTGTCTTTGAACAAAGTGGGAATTTAAAAACCACAACCACTTGCAACATGTTTAAAAATGTTTCTCTACAATAGGACTTCTGCGTCACCAGCAATATAAGATTTATGTCAGGGTGGACAAGCCTTACATGCATGAGAATACACGATGGTATCTGAAGGATTTTTCAGGCCTTGTGGGGGGGAAATTGACCTTGTCCCTACCCAGTAGAATGGATGGGCAGAGTCTTGGATGTCTTTTGGATCGTGATGCGACCATCTGAGGACCTTTACTTGGATTATCTTGTTTCATGGTAGACAGTCTTACCCTTTATGTTCAGCTGCAAGAAGTTTTCTGCCTCTTTATAAATCTACTATAGAGGGGAAAAGATCAGCATGTGATCGACAGGAGTCTGAAACAAAACAGATCACTATGTGTCTGTATAAAAAGGTTAGAAGCAGAGGCAGAACATGTAGCTTCTGGGCCCTGATGCAAAATCTACAACAGTGCCCCATGTGCCATTTATACAGGGATGCTGTACTGGGCCACCAAAGATTAGGGAGTCCCCCTGAACTACCAGGGCTGTTGTTACGTGTTAGAGACTCTTGCTGAGTAAATTCACTGCTCCTCCCAAGACCCTTTGGACTGCAATGGTTGCTGAACTAGTTGACCTGTTAAAGGAGTACTCTGCCCAAGGACATTGTATCCCCTATCCAAAGGACATGAGCTAAGATGTCTTATTGTGGGAGGTCCGGCAGCTGTAACTTCGTGCGATCTCCAGGCAGCACCCCGGCTTTCTGAACATTTTTATTCAGAACGCTGGGTTCGGGTGGCCATGGTCATGACGTCACGCCACGCACCCTCTATTCATGTCTATGAGAGGGGGCGTGATGGCTGTGGTTGCTTCTCACGAACCCTCCCATAGACATGAATGCAGAGGGCATGATGTGACCTCATGACCACGGCCACCCAAACCCAGTGTTCTGAACAAAAATGTTCAGAAAGCCGGGGTGCTGCCCGGAGATTTCAGAGGGGTCTCAGCGGCCAGGCCCCGGCCTTCAGACTCTTTCTTTGGATAGGGTATAAGATGTCCAGGGGCAGAGTACCTCTTCAACTGTTTGTGCTGGGAACCTTATTGAATTAACATGCTAATCCTGGATTGCTCATTGGTTGCATCTGCATTTGGTTTTTGTCACCTATGTACCTGCACCTGCACTTGTATCACATATATAAACTAATCACATTTTAGGTTAAATTTTTCTGTGCCGGGAAGAAAATAGGTGATTTAAATGGTTGTTATGGGCAACTGCTAGCTCACTTTACATAAGATATAAAACAAACTGTCTTTTGAAAGATAAAAGAATTTGAAAACAAAGGAACATTTTCTTGAATACATTAAAGCTTTATTGCTTTATTATTACTATAAATTTTGTACAGTCGGTGGCTCCATGTTACACATAAGTTCTTCATATTCTATTCTGTTGGCATATTGAAATACAACAAACCCAATCGTACTTTCTTTTGACTTAAATCTTTGTAGTACAGTAAACATACCCTTATACCCATTAGATAGTCAGCCAATCCTGCTGAAAAGGATAGGTGCTTAAACTCCCCCTTTTCAGCAGGATTGGCTGACCACCTTATGTGTATAGTAAGATGCTCTATAGTCAGTGGTTTCCTAATGTAAATCAAAAATCTATTTAACATTTTAGCATACAAATAGTAAGTAATGAAGTAAACAAAAACAACAGCCAAGAGCACAAAGCGTAAAAAAGCAAGGACTGACAATGCCAACATGTCCATCTAAGGTTTGCCATAAAATTGTAGACTGAATGGGGACCACCATTTAGTAGAGTAACTTGTTATTTATTTGTGTATATGTCTGCCCATTCTGGGCTAAGTAGTCAAGGGGGCGGTTCTACTCAGTGATGAACAGATCTCCATATCCATCACTAAACTGGACCCCCACTTGACTATGTAGCCCAGAATAAGCAAATATTTCCATGTATAAATGATAAGCTAAAAAAGGGCAGAAATGTCTTACCATGGAAAAAAACCACTACTTGGTAATACGAAAGTATAAAGAAAATGACAGAACTCAGAAATGTTCCCACAAAGGTATAAGTGCTGCACTATAGATGAAATATATACAGAAATACTTCACTCTAGTTATCTAGTTTAGTGACCTGAACCACACTTCATTGTGACGGTTGAAAAATGTCAGAGGGTCATTGTAACCTGCTGCTATTCCGAAATTTGCATCATAAGCTAAACCGAGGGCATTGAGCTCCTCTGAAAGGGCCTTTGATTCCTTCTCATAGTCAGACTTCAGGGCATAGCCACTAAATGACCTGCAAAAGACAAGAACAGATATCAGACACCTAAATCACATGTATGTACAGATCCGTATGAACTTTTTAATGATCATAAAATGTAATATTTGTGTGGTGAAAGGGGGGAAAACTGCAGTTCCGGCCTTTTGTGGGGTTTCCTTTTTACTCTATGTACTCTGCAGTGAAATGATATAATTACTTTATTTTGCAGGTTAATAATGGTTACAGCCATAGTACATTTAGATAGCTTTTTTTGATGTTTGCTACTTTTGAACAATAAAACCCTTCCTTACTCTTCTTTTTGTGGGGTAGCATTGATACCATTTTAAGATAGATTTGATTTTCTGATGACCTGATCTTTTATTCCTAATACATAATATACTTATTCTAAACCTATTTTTGTTTGGGGAGATGCCCCAGGGGTACGGTACTTATAGGCACTACAATTTAAGATGTGCCTTTGCATTTGTAAGCACGGGTTGCCCGAGTTTGGAGCCCACCCAGGCCTTGGCTTTATTTTACACCCACAAACAATGTGAGTATATTATTATTTTAGTGAATGAGTAGTAGATGCTTGAAGCAATCTTCCAACAAATGTGGTTGGTAAATCCACAGTAACTGAATTTAAAGGGGTTTTCCCATCTGGGCAAATTATCCCCTGTCCAACTGTTGTGACCCAAACCGATCCTGGAAAGTACGATAAGTAAAAATTCAGCCTGAATGAACAGAGGGGGGCCACACAAATGCGCAGCCACCACTCCATTCATTCTCTGTGGGCTCTCCTATCATCAAGTGCTGCACTCAGCAAAGTTCAGAAGGCCCATTTGTGGCCCACTCCATTCACAGATAGGAAGACCCCTTTCAGTATGCCTGAGATAAATCTAGTTATTCTAAGACAAAATGAAAAGAAAATTATAAGTGCCTACAAAATGGACCAGGTGGCATTTTCTGCTAACAAACTACTAAGTTATTATCTCTGGGAAAAAGGTTCCAGTGTCTATAAAACAAATTAGATTTTTAAATACAAAGCCAAATTTCATCCTTTTATAGAATTGCCCCAGAAACTAACCAGATAGCTTTATTTTCATTACCTGACATAGTAAGATGTCGGACCATAGCTTTCCAAATGCAAAGAGGGGTCCTTGGGTGCAGGTGGATTCACAATAATCGTTGGCATAAAGAAAGACATTGTGGCATTAATAGTTGGGTTAAACAATGGCACAGTAGAACGAACAGGGACTGTCATTTTAATAGATATGCCTGAGAAAAAAGAGAGAAGAAAATTAGGTCTTCAATAATTAAAGTCATCTAAGCTACCATTCTACAATATGCTTGTGTGTGATTATTCTGCTCCAAACATCTACAGTTAAAGTCATACGTTTCCATTCACATTAGCTACATTCATCGACACTCAGTTTTCACAATTCCTTATATTGAATCCCAGCACACATTCACTTTCTGGGGCACATTCATACTGTGGCATTTCCGAGCTGAGAAATTCTGCTTGTAAATTCTGATGCAGCAGCAACACGTTCATTCTTTTGTCGGAATCCACTTGGATATGCACCCGGCTCTCCCCAGGAATGGGGCGTGTCGACCCCCGCATGAATCGGCGGCTAACATGCTCCCTCCATGTATATCTATGGAAGATATATGGAGGGTGGGGTGTCGACATGCTCTGTTCCAGAGGACTGCTGGGGGGGGGTTGGGCAGAAGATAGCAGGGGGTCCCAGCAGTCGGACCCCCTGCAATCAGACACTTATCCCCTATCCCCATTGGATAGAGAATAATTTGTCCTGTATGATAGTTCTCCTTTAACATAATTGGTGATGTTAAAGCGTGTTCAAATGGTCCTAGTTGTGACTTAATCAGTAGGCACCTGCTGTGCACAGAATATCCACCAGGAATTTCTTTGGGCAGACATTCCATAGTGTAAATTTGCCCTTAGGGCAGATGGGATCACTACTATATTTTAAGAATGTGCAATGTTCAAATAATACTATAGACAATGATTTATTGCAGTTTTTATTTCTTTCACCACATTCCCAGTGGCTCAGAAGTTTACATACAGTACATGTGGTTAATATCTGGTAGCACTGTCCTGACATGGTATAACTTGGGTCAAAAGTTCTGCATAACCTTCCACAAGCTTTTCACAATAATTTGCTGGAAATTTGGCCCATTACTCCTTATAGAACTGGTGTAAGGGCCCTATTACACAGGGCAAATATCAGACAAATAGCAGATATCACTCTATGTAATAGACTCAGGGATCAGCTGACAAATGAGCAAATGCTTGTACATCATCTGATTGATTATTTTTTTTCCAGGTTAAAACAGAGCATCTTTCCCCGTCCACTGATCACCCTGTTTAATATGGATGCCTTTTTAATAAGCCTAAAAAATTTTGCCTTCTCATATCTAACTTCTGAAGTGCACCAGACTCTCCTGCAACATAGCACCGCCACAACATGGTGCAGCTATCCCCACGCCTTACAGTTGGTATGGTGTTCTTTGTCTCACAAGCCTTTCCCTTTTTTCTCCATACAGTGGGGGGGGGGGGGGGAGTATTTAGTCAGCCACCAATTGTGCAAGTTCTCCCACTTTGAAAGATGAGAGAGGCCTGTAATAGGGAGAAGGAACTACAGGAAATCACATTGTGGGATTTCTAATGAATTTATTGATAAATTCCTCTGTAAAATAAGTATTTGGTCACCTACAAACAAACAAGATTTCTGGCTCTCACAGACCTGTAACTTCTTCCTTAAGAGTCTCCTCTGTCCTCCACTCGTTACCTGTATTAATGGCACCTGTTTGAACTTGTTATCAGTATAAAAGACACCTGTCCACAACCTCAAACAGTCACACTCCAAACTCCCCTATGGCCAAGACCAAAGAGCTGTCAAAGGACACCAGAAACAAAATTGTAGGCTTGCACCAGGCTGGGAAGACTGAATCTGCAATAGGCAAGCAGCTTGGTGTGAATAAATCAACTTTGGGAGCAATTATTAGAAAATGGAAGACATACAAGACCACTGATAATCTCCCTCGATCTGGGGCTCCATGCAAGATCTCACCCCGTGGGTGTCAAAATGATCACAAGAACGATGAGCAAAAATCCCAGAACCAAAGTAACAAAGGCTACCATCAGTAACACACTAAGCCGCCAGGGACTCAAATCATGCAGTGCCCGTGTCACCTTGCTTAAGCCAGTACATGTCCGGACCTGTCTGAAGTTTGCTATAGAGCATTTGGTTGATCCAGAAGAGTATTGGGAGAATGTCATATGGTCAGATGAAACCAAAGTAGAACTTTTTGGTAAAAACTCAACTCTTCGTGTTTAGAGGAGAAAGAATGCTAAGTTGCATCCAAAGAACACCATACCTACTGTGAAGCATGGGGGTGAAAACATCATGCTTTGGGACTGTTTTTCAGCAAAGGGACAAGGACGACTGATCCATGTAAAGGAAAGAATGAATGGGGCCATGAATCGTGGGATTTTGAGTGAAAATCTACTTCCATCAGCAAGGGCATTAAAGATGAAACGTGGCTGGGTCTTTCAGCAGGACAAGGATCCCAAACACACCACCCGGACAATGAAGGAGTGGCTTTGTAAGAAGCATTTCAAGGTCCTGGAGTGGCCCAGCCAGTCTCCAGATCTCACCCCCATAGACAGCCCGAAAACATCACTGCTCTAGAGGGGATCTGCATGGAGGAATGGGCCAAAATACCAGCAACAGTGTGTGAAAACCTTGTGAAGACTTACAGAAAATATTTGACCGCTGTTATTGCCAACAAAGGGTATATAACAAAGTAATGAGATTTTTGTAATTGACCCAACACTTATTTTCCACAATAATTTGCAAATAAATTCTTTAAAAATCAGACAATGTGATTTTATGGATTTTTTCTCATTATGTCTCTCATAGTTGAGGTATACCTATGATGAAGATTACAGGCATCTCATCTTTTTAAGTGGGAGAACTTACACAAATGGTGGCTGACTAAATACTTCCCCCCCCCGACTGTACATAACCATGGTCGTTATGGCCAAATAGTTCCATTCTTGGTTTATCAGGCCAGAGATAATTTTTCTAAAAAGTAAGATCTTTTTAGGGCAGTTTTGGAGCAGTGGTTTCTTCATTGTTGAGGGGATTTCTAGGTCATATCACTATAGGACACATTTTACTGTTGATATAGATGGTTTTGTTCCTGCTGTCTTCCAACATCCTCACAAGATCCTTTACTGTTGTTCTTGGATTGATTTGTATTTTTTCACATAAAAAAAACCCACAAATATTTCATTCTGGCTGAAATAATAAACTGTTTGATTCAGCCAGATGTTTTATCAAAGTCTAGAGAGAAATGTGAAATGCACTATAAACAATGATTTTATTTTATTTTTTCTTTAGAGACTCTGTCAGCTGTATTTGCTGCTAGGACCTGCAGACACCATTGGATAGCTGGTTGGATGTTAAAGCAAACTGTTCCTTTCCTGGAGCCAATGTGTTGGCCAGACCACCATTGCCATTTTTTTTCTTCTCCAAGTGTCAAGGAGGTGGGGCTGAGTTTCTTAAGTGTCACAATCTGGCATGCTACCTGGTTTATCATCACCTTACAGCCCCTTCCTGATTGACGTGTGGTGACCCAGTACAGGATGTTGTCCTTTCCGGTAAACGTTGCCTCAGGCACTTCTAGTGTCACTGTTCTAGGCCCACTACTCCAGAGTAAATTGTATTTTGTTATTCTGCCATTTTGTGTTATGCACATGTTTATCAGCGTTACTGTAACCTTAAGGGAATTCTTGCATAGTGAACTAGGTGATCCGGATGCCCCAATGGAATGCTCCCTAGTTTAATCCTTTTATAGTGTATGGGGGAGGCGTTGTGTGAGAAGTTATACGTGAGCTGAGGTACAGTGTGGAGAGGAGCTGGGAAAAGTCTGCGATAGTCTGAGAAGCCCGAGGAGATGTCTAAAATCGTCGACTTCAACACTGTGAGAGATACCTTGTTAGTTAAAAAATATACACAACCGGAGGACGGCAGTGAGTTTGTTCTATGTGTCTTGTTCCCTGCGTGTATGTTTGCGTATGTTTCAGTGTCTGTGTGTTCTAAATGTTTGTGAGTCCCTACTTCTAAAAGGATTTACAATTTACAATGTGAAAAGGTATTCGAGAAAGAAAACATGACACTTAGTCTAGAGTGTAATTCATGACACTTAAAAATAATCAAAAGTTTTTCAAACTTTCAAGATCTTCATTTCTCAGGAAGAAATTATGTCTTGTTCCTTTTCTCAGAGCTCTTTTGCACGAAGAAAATCCAGGAGATGATATTTGCCCTAATGTTGTGTTTTCATATTCTTATAGCAACTTTTACCCTCCAGGACTGTTCGCCAAGGATGGCTTGTTTCAAGAGGGGGAGTTTGTGATGATCCAGTATAGGATGTGGTCCTGTCCAGTAAACGTTGCCTCAGGCACTTCTGGTGTCACATTTGGTGTCAACATTTCTGGTGTCAACATTTCAGGTGTCAACATTTTCACATAGTAAATTGATAGACCTTTTTCAAGTTCTGGGCCCACTACTCCAGAGTAAATTGTATTTTGTTTGTTTGTAAAGGATTTTACCAACATTCCTGCCTCAGTATACGATAGTTTTCTGTAACCCAGCATTGTGGTCATCATTGTCCCCAGCGCTTGACCCAGGAGAACTGTCTTAAACTTGGAAAGTGGTGGTTGACGTTACCCTGGCGTCACAAACTGTGCATTACATCATTCACACAGAAGGCCCAACAGACGTACAGGCTCTACACATGAGGTGAGTAAGGTGGCATGCCAGGCTGTGGTACATGAGCAGCTCGGCTCCTCCTCCTTGACACTTGGCTGAGAATAATAGGCAATTTTAAAAGTTGACAACCACAATCAGCTCCAGGAAACTCACCGTTTACTTTAAAGCCAGAAGTGTTTCAGAAAAGCAATGCTACTTCTCTTACGTGCTCACTTCTGTGTTTGTCTCAAAAAATGTGACAGAAATCTCACTAATCTCTTCCTTCTTTCCACAATCTTCTCATTTTACATACTACATATTGCAGTTTATTTAAAAAAAATATTATTTACAAAAGTCCATTGTTTACAATGTACAGATTGTTTGGAGAATTTTATTCTTTTATTAGGCACACATTTTTCCATATTAAAAAAGGGACTGTAACAGGCGATTTCTTGAGTTCACATGTCGCCTGTAGTTAGCAATTACTTTGCCGTCACCATGAAGAATATAGTAGCATTAATGTGGTTTTTAAGCCGCATTAGAGGAGAATTAGTAGGCTTTGGGAATCATTAAGTCGGCATCTGTCTGTGCTAGGTTCACATTTACTATATCTAAGTTTTACCTATTTTATTTTATAAACAGGGTATGCATTGGGATTTGTCAGGGCTCAAGTCCTGCAGGAACGCATGGGAATTTTTTCCACAGAAGGAACACTGATCCCATTAGCAGGAGTCCTGCAGGTGAGTTCCCACACTTTTTTTCCCAGGACTTGACCCCTTGTATTGGTGCAGGCCTGTGGTAAGGAGCTGCATTACTAGGTCTGATTCACGAGAACCTAGCCTAAAGCACCAGCTTAAAAAACACACAGTCAGGGACCTAAAAATTTAACATTTTGCTTTTAAAGGGAACTTGTCAAATTGACAATGTTATAGAGCAGGAGGAGCTGAGCAGATTGATATATCATTTTGTGGGGATATTTTCAGGATATTTTAAACCTTATTTTAGGCTAGTAGACAAGTGGGCCCACAAGACTACTTAGCACAGAATGAGCAGAGATTTACAGGAATCAATGACAAGTTATCCTGGAACTTTTCCAACAAAACTATAGATCAATCTGCTCAGCTCCCCCTGCTCAATGGCTGCAAATTGGACTGTACTTGCAATGATTTAGTGATAGGATAGTGCAGCATAGGTTGTTAGGTTTTTACAAACAAAAAAAAAATGCTGCCACATTTAAAAATCATATGCAGGGCTGCTAATACATGGATACTGTGTAATGAGAAAAACTGTTTCCCCGTAGCTAGATGTGACTCCTGCACTGATTGGCTGAGCCGCACACACCCTCGGCTACGGGGGACACAGTTTTCTCCATCTCCACTACACGCTCGCTCTCTCACCACAGGACAAGGACACAGTTTCTCTGCACATCTCCCAGTTTCTCCGCACATCTCCCAGTTTCTCCGCACATCTCCCAGTTTCTCTGCACATCTCCCAGTTTCTCTGCACATCTCCCAGTTTCTCCGCACATCTCCCAGTTTCTCCGCACATCTCCCAGTTTCTCCGCACATCTCCCAGTTTCTCTGCACATCTCCCAGTTTCTCCGCACATCTCCCAGTTTCTCCGCACATCTCCCAGTTTCTCCGCACATCTCCCAGTTTCTCCGCACATCTCCCAGTTTCTCCGCACATCTCCCAGTTTCTCCGCACATCTCCCAGTTTCTCCGCACATCTCCCAGTTTCTCCGCACATTTCCCAGTTTCTCCGCACATCTCCCAGTTTCTCTGCACATCTGCCAGTTTCTCTGCACATCTCCCAGTTTCTCCGCACATCTCCCAGTTTCTCTGCACATCTCCCAGTTTCTCCGCACATCTCCCAGTTTCTCTGCACATCTCCCAGTTTCTCCGCACATCTCCCAGTTTCTCCGCACATCTCCCAGTTTCTCTGCACATCTCCCAGTTTCTCTGCACATCTCCCAGTTTCTCTGCACATCTCCCAGTTTCTCTGCATATCTCCCAGTTTTGCTGCACATCTCACCACCTCTTACGCAGACATTCTATGCGGGAGCTGCTTCTCCAGTTTCGGAAACCTCTGAGTTTCCGGGACTGGGGACGTGATGTCACGCTCCACCCCCTCCATTCACGCCCACTCCCATAGATATGAATGGAGGGGGCGTGGCGTGACATCACGTCCCCAGTCCCGGAAACTCAGAGGTTTCCGAAACTGGAGACGCAGCTCACGCATAGAGTGCGGGTGCTGCAGGGAGATCGCGGGGGGGTCCCAGCGGCGGGCCCCCCACGATCAGACATCTTATCCCCTATCCTTTGGATTGGGGATAAAATGTTTTTGCCCAGAATACCCCCTTTAACCAGTCACTGCAGCAGTCACATTTGGCTACGGGACACGGTTTTCTTCATTACACCAGGCATGCTGGGAGTTGCAGTTAGAGACACACTGTTTGGAAAACACTGGCTTAGAGATTCTTTTTCATTAAAAAAAAAATGGTTCAAGTGCATTATAGATGACCCCTATGTGTTTTTGTTTCAGAGATAAGCTATTTTTGTATTTTTTGGAAGCTAAACATTAGATAAAAATAAAATACAAATAAAATGCTCTCCATATACTCTACCTTCCGTATTCTGGCCACTTATATAATTAAAGAGACGCTTGAAACTTTTCATTATTCCAAGACCAAACACGTCTGTGTCCAGCTGCGTTGTTACCCAGAGAGTGCTCTCATAACTTCTCAGTTCAAATGTCTGAAAAAAAATATTTGAATATTAGGATTCTTTTTTTTTCTTATTTGCTTCAGATTCAGGAGATTTTACTTAAGCTTTACCACTCCCCCATCTTAGACAACTTCAAAATAGAAAGTAACAAAGTGACAACTGAATAAGGTGACACTGGGATCAACCACAGTAAATATGGAATAGCTAAAACCAGCAAAGAAATAACCAGAAAAGATAAAAGGACATAACGTTACATACAAAAAGACATTAAACTGGTAACCAAGTAGGTGGTAGTAGTCTTTGTATACCAGTGTTTCCCAACAGGGGTGCCTTCAGCTGTTGCAAAACTACAACTCCCAGCATGCCCGGACAGCCAAAGGACCAATGTAGTGTGCCAGTACAGGATGTAGTCCTGTCGGCTAAATGTTGATTCATGCACGTCTGGTGTCTCTGTTCATGGCCCACTGCTCAAGGCTATACTGTATTGTGTTATGCTGCCATTTTGTATTAAATGATCATTCCCAGTGTCATTGTCACGTTAAGGGAAGTCTTGCAGATTTAACCAGGTAATCCAGATGTCCAATGGGTCGCCCCCTACCTTATTCTTTATGTAGTATAGTGGAGATGGAGCAGAGCTGAGGTACAGTGTGGAGAGGTGTGAGTAGAAGTCTGAGGTGATCTGAGAAGGCCTTAAGAAAGGATAAGTCTAAAGTCTGCAACCACACCAGTCAGTCACCATTCAGTTAAGTGCAAGCAGCTACAAGTTCCAGCAAGGTAATAGCCTTCCCATGGTCATTCTGCACTTCCCCTACATCAGTCTGTACTGTGAAGAAATTACCATCTATCCAGCCTCAGTAAAGATAGTTTTCCATTACCCTGCATTGTGGTCAATATTGTCCCAGCCCTTGGCCCAGGAGAGCTAACTCAACTTTGGAATGTTTAGGGTAAAGTTACCCTGGCGTCACCAACTGCACCTTACACGCTTCACACAGTTAGACACCAAAGCATCAGTCTTATTGAGGAAGACATATACACTGGTAACAAACAGGAAAGTGGAAGCGGCAACTTGTACTTCCCCTCATCCCTAGAGTAGATTTCAAATATATTGTCTAATCTAGCTGTAGTACTGTCCATTATGCAAAGTGTTATTAGGCAGGGACAGTGCCCCGCAATCACAGCTCAGTAATAGACCAGGACAGGTCTGAGAACTTCTCCCTGCACTATACTTCGGCACAGGTGGTCAACAGGTTATAGGGTTTTTCTTGGAAAATTGACTCATGCATACCTCCCAACCATCCCGGATCTGGTGGGACATGCGCGCTTTAAGGGTGATGTCCCATTGTCCCGGAACAGCCCCACATTTCCCACATTTAACTGTAAATGCCCTTTTATAAAGCATCTACAGTTAAATGTGGAGTTCCGTGGGAAGTTTGACAGGGTGAAGAGCCATTGGCTCTTGTGCCTGTGGCTTCATTTAGCCAGCAGACGCAAAAGGCTAAACCCTTCCTTTGCAAGTGAAGTCATCATACGCCAGAGTGCAGAGGAAGAGGAAAGAAAAGAAGAAGAGGCTGAGTGGCAGGAGCTGACAGAGGAAGAGAACTGAAGACAACAACCGCAGGAGCTGACCGTGAAGGTAAGTATGCCGGAGTAGGGGGGGACTGCTTCCTCCTATGGGTGAAACTCTGCTGCTGCCTACTATGGGGGAAACTCTGCTGCTGCTTACTATGGGGGAAACTCTGCTGCTGCCTACTATGGGGGAAACTCTGCTGCTGCCTACTATAGGGGGAACTGCTGCTACTATGGGGGGAACTGCTGCTACGGGGGGAACTGCTGCTATTATGGGGGGACTGCTGCCACTATGTGGGAAACTGTTGCCTACTATGGGGAACCTCTGCCTATTATGGGGGAAACTGATGCTGCCTACTATGGGGGAATCTGCTTCCTACTATCGGGGAATCTGCTGCGTACCTAATGAGGTGGACTTCCGCTGCCTACCTAATGTGGGGGGATATCTACTCCGTTTTCTGCCTAGCAAATATGGGAGGCTATCTACTACCTGCAAGCTATTATGGAGACTAATGTGGTATAGCGGGGTGCAATGCAGGGCAGATGTTGTAACCCTGGGGGTAGATGTTATTAACCCCTTCTTGTCGTGACGCCAGGATGTGGTTTAGCCTTAACCACCCAAAGGTAATACCGCTGGTTCTGGGCTAGACATGGGGGCAACGAAGACACTGACGCCAAGTTACGGACAACAGTAGCTTTACTGAGGGTAGACAGTTGTTACAGTCCATGCAGTACAGCCAATATCCCAAGGAGGTGACCAGTCACACAGGGGGACCTCGCAGGCTTGCTGGGACTTGCAGTATATAAAGACACTTTAGTCCAGGCCACGGTGACTAAATAGAAGACTTGACTTGACTGACTTGACAATTGACATGAAGATGACTTTGAGCTTACTTGAGCTGACTTTGTGGCTGTAGACTTTAGGCTTGAGGCCTCCAATGCTCTGGACACACTGAGACGTCTTGACTGAACTGGACCTCAGGGACAAGAGCTAAGAGCTCCAAGAGAAAGATTGCAGCCCCTCCCCTGGTTTTATAGAGGATCTTTGCAAGGATCCCATAGGTCACTTGGGGGGGGGGGTAACCTGGTCACTAGTGCCTCCTGGGTAACAAGCACATAGTATAATATTTAAAGCAACAGTACACTAGTAATTCAAACATATATACAATAGGGGTTACACTGTAAGGGGGGCCCTGGGGACATGGAGAAATGTATGGGGACACATCATCCTGTACTGGGCAACCACACTAACTACTAAGCTAATATGGGTGCTACCTACTACCTTCATATGAGAGTTTTCATATGGGAGACAGCTATCTGAGGGATTTACCCACTGAGGCGACTCTCTCTGGGGGGGGGGCCTACCTACTCTGGGCACATATGTGATGGGGAAAACTACTTGAAAGGACCTGTCTACTTACTGGAGTGACCTAACTATGCAATGGGAGGGACTCTTTGACTACTTAGGGGGGCATTATAACAATTTGGGGTATTATAGTTCTTGAAAAAGTGCGGAGCCTAAATTTTTTTTTCCGCCATGTTCTCCAGAGAGGAATTGTAGCCAGAAGACATCATCATGGCGGTCTGAGCTGGAGAAGAAAAAGGAAAGTGAACGACTCCGATCAGAGAAGACGTTACCTGATATAACTGTATGTAATCACTTATATGGTTTGTAGTGGTAATGATGGGGGTTATTGTCAATCTGTCAGTATAAGAGGTCCTCCTAAACTTAGGTGACAGACTGACAACATTATAGAAAAAGGCACTCACTGTTTACGTTTCTGTGCAGATTTCTTAATTTTGCAGGTGCTTTAAAAGTCCATAGTTTCACATGCGGGACGCCAGAGCAGGATTAGGTTAGAGCCACAGCGGTTACAGCCGTATCGCGCCTCGTTTGTAACCCTTCATCAGACCACACCTACCCTCAGGTGCATGGCCAGGTAAATACTGAATGGCCTATGACATCCTGGGGTAGGGGCGTTTCCATACTTATTGTTGAGAAAAAACTGTTAAAAACAATAATATATAAAAAGGGGCAAAAACCTTCATACTTCTTATCGTGACAGAAAGCATTGCTATCCAATATAGTGCAAGCGGTCTTGTTGTTAAAGAGGTATTCCCATTCTGCAGCTGCAGGTGTGGTTTGGGCGTGACTGAGGGTGTGGTTAGAGGTGTGGCAATGGGTGCGGTTAGGGGAGTGGCTTGTCCCTCTATGTTCTCAGCAAAAGTTGGGAGAAGGCGGCAGCAGGAAGAAGTGCGCTTTAGCCTATCGCCGGCCGAGGCGGGACATTGCTTCGGCCAGCAATACGCTGAGCGCAGGTAGCAGGAAGAAGACTGTCACCGGAGGACCAGGACACCGATATCGGCACAACGGGGGAACGTCAGAAGGTAAGTTAAAGTTTGTTTTGTTACTTTTTGCAGCCCGGGTACAAGGGATTATAAAACATTTACATTACAGATCTCCTTTAACTAGATGGAATGTGTTCTATATGTATTGTATAGGTTCTTTGTGAGACTGTTGTTAGTCTTTTTAGGTTCTATTGATTATATAAAATTAAAACACCTGTAAGATCTTTCATTGAAAGAGGTCCAGCTCAGCCGCGGCACTTGGACACACATGCGCAGAGAGATGCTTGGGGGGGCGGCGGCACTATGGAAAATAATGAGAAGAACTCCAGTGCTGGTGGTATAAATACAATACCAGCTTCTTTATTTAAAACAATGATCCATATGAAGACACAGGAAGGCTGATGCCTTTAAGACCTTTTTAAAGCTTATAAAAAAAATAATTGGTTCCACTTAGGTAAAATAAAAAAGGGCCTGCTATGTACAAAGAGCAAATATATATGAACCTATAAAAATACTGATTCTTGAAAATAAAATTTAGTTTGAAATACCTTGGTCGCAAAGGGGTGAAAAAAAAAGCTAAAGAAAATTAAGTTGTTGATTGAGTAAATTTACTAATCCAGATATACAAGCCTAACAACACCATTAAAATTCCTCTTTTAATTAAACAAATGAATTAATATTCTGTACCGCATGTGCCTAAAAGTTGCTGCCCTTAAAGGGGTACTCTGCCCATATCGTCACATCCCCTCCCATGAACTTGCATTAAAGGGGCGTGGATGTGACATCACGAGTGGGACGTGACCGTGACATCACAAGCCTCCGCCCCGTGGCCGAGATCGCCGCCATGGACCCCCGTGATCAGACATCTTATCCCCTATCCTTTGGATAGGGGATAAGATGTCTAGGGGCGGAGTACCCCTTTAAGCCCTTAAGGATTTTGTTTGCCTACACTGTTTACTGTTCAAGAAGAGAGAGTTATCCAGAAAGGATAGAGCTGAACAAGGACTTTTCTGAGTTTCACTGATCTATTTGAGACCTATGGTTAGATCAGTGCCAGTCTGTCTGGTGTTGTGTCACAGATTGCCACCAAAAGAAATAGTAAAATGGAGTCCTTCATTGCACCTTACACCACAGTTAACCACCCATAAAGATCATCATTCTGTAATTTAAATTTGGACTTGAGAACTACAGAGCTAGATTTCAATTATTGCATACATTTGTTCAGAAGTTATTTTCAAATACACATGCTAATGCACTTCAAGTTTCCTAACATTTAACTAAGCTGCTAACAAAGCACTATTTCAAAAGACAGTGACCAAATCTGCAGTCTTCTAACTTTTTAGCTCTACTATTTAAAGCTGCATTCCTGTTTTTTGTGTGTGTAAACAGCTTTATTAAAAAATAATAATAAAAAAAAAAAGTTGTGGTTCACACTGGAAAATTAGGTTAGCACAACTTAGCTATGTGACACAAATATTAGGAACTACTACTCTTATCATAATCCCCTTTCATCATTCCTAGTGATCACCACATTCAAACCCAGACCAATTACTGGAATGAGCGGAGACAGAATCTGATATGCGTTACCCTCCCTGCTCTGTGTCTCTGTGAGCGAGACAGTCCAATAGCCTTGCGTAATGAGACCATCACAGGCCCCAGAGCCTACACAATGGAAGGAATAGCCACACGGAAGCTAGAACTGCAAATCCGTATCTTGTTCTGGCCATCAATTTTAATGGAAGGTGTGGATAGTCAGTAAAAAAGCTACTATAATATGTTATCAAATGTAATACTTTAAAAGAATGTAAGCTATAAATACATTATAAATCATTTTGTAGACATTTTAAAACTAGACATAAGGTTAGTTGTAGACAGTCACACCAATGATGAGGCGCCACCACATGCTACATAAAAGGTCAACCTCTTCCTTATAACTTTTAATCGCCCCAAATACATTATTAGGCAAAAGTTTAATTACTTTATGAATCCGATAATAAATGGGCCCATTGGACTGGGCTTGTTTGTGCCCTTTAAGGTACCTGGCACCAGTGATAAAGCAATATATCTAGCACTCTGACATAACAGTCACATGTCGGTGTAACAATATAACTTACATTGTATCTTTTCACCACTTGGTATTTCGGACACTCGTAGTTTCCACAAAAAGGAGGGAACCCTTCCACGCTGTTTTTTTCAGCTAGTACTGCAGTCCCATACAGAGAAAGCAAGCTCAGGAATAACAGATACACAGACGCCATAGCTACTCAGTATGTCCAGAGATTACTGAGACTGAAGGTTACTGGACTGCCATTTATATACTCCACAATGGGGAGGGGTGAGAGGTTAACCTCTTCACTGCCGTTTACTGCAACAGAACAGAAAATCTCTGCTTTGCATTAGTTTTGCTGACTAATGTGAAATACTGTATAAGCCACGTTCTCTAGGGAAGATCTTTATATAACACGGTCATGCGTACAAGATAACATATTGCAACACTTGAGGTAGATTAAAAAACATTTAAATAATCTTAATTTTGATAAAGAAACCACTATAAGATGGTTGAGCAAGTCTCCTGGGATTCCTTTAGGAAGGAGAAGTTCCAGTGACTCATGGTTCGAGCAGCATGGATGTGATTCTGGTTTCTTGAAGGCAAAAAAAAAAAAGAAATTTGAGGGGGCGGGGCTATGATGTCACAAGCTCCCGACACCAGCGTTTGAAACAGCTTGTTCCAAACGCTGAGCAGCGGAGTACCCTTTTAACCCCTTAAGGACCAAGGACGTACCGGTTTGGTGAATAAAAAAAAATTATATAATTATACAAAAGTGATACCCCTTAGAAGGCAACAATGAGAAAATGAAGCAAACTGGGCACAAATTGACTTGGTCACTAAGGGGTTAAACCCCTCAAGTGTAGCTTTAGCAGCATGTTTATGGTCATTTGGGGTGGTCTATCAAAACCTTGTAGAGAAAGTGGTGCAGTTGCCCATAGCAACCAATCAGATTGTTTCTTTTATTTTTCAGAGGCCTTTTTAAAATGAAAAAAGCAATCTGATTGGTTGTTTTTGGCAACTGCACCACTTTTCCTCTCCACAGGATTTCATAAATCTCACTCATTGTTCTGCTGGAAGGTGAATCTCCCTCCCAGTCTCAAATCTCTGGCAGACTGAAATGACTTTACCTCAAGAATTGCCCTGTTAGTCCTGAAAAGCTTTTAATTCCTCCAGATGAAGAGCGCCTCTGCAGCACAAAGCTGCCCCCACTAGGCTTTCTGGTGGGAATGGTGTTCTATGGGTGATGAGAAGTGTTGGGCTTGCCCTATAAATAGCATTTTCCATGATGGCCAAAAGGTTACATTTTAGTCTCTTCTGAGTCCCTTACATTTGTAGAGTCTGACACATTCTGTTTGGTGAACTCTAAACATATTTTTCCTTAGAGAATCGTGGGGGTGGGGGTGGCTTGGCATCTTTTCTATAAACCCCCACTCTGTGGAGTATACAGTTTAAAGTGGTCCTATAAACAAGTAGTTCTATTTCCACTGTGAACCTTTGGAGCCCCTTCAGTGGCTAATGTCCTCATTGCACAGTCTAAGATCTGATCTTCTCTTTTAGGTTTGTGGTTGTGCCTGATCTATCCTTTCTTTTTCTTTTTTTTTTTTCAACATCCAACCCAGATCACCCATATTCATGCATACTCTTTATGTTAATAGACCCCCCCCACACACACACACACACACACACACACACACACACAATTTCTCTTCCCCTTCTCTTAATTTACACCTGAGAGAGAAAAAAAGAAAGAAAAAAAAAACCTCACCCCTCCCCTCAACTTCCCTCATTTTCCAATTTCCAGTTTAGGCCCTCCCCCACCATTCATCGCCACCTCCTTCCGTTTTCACAACTTTCCTCTTTCTCCTCTTCACAGACAATTATTTTCCAAGATATATACCGTCACTTGTATTACATTTAATTTCGCTTACTCCTCTTGCCAGAAAGGGATGGTTCCCTTTCATGCCCCCATCCTTCCTGACTCTCTCGTGATCTACTGATGATTTGTTTATCACACATCTCCAGGATCAACAAACTGGAGGAGAAACTACAACGTATTCAACCTTTCCTATTATACCAACTATTGTGATAATTTCTCCATTTTCTAGGGGAGGAAATTCTTCATTCATCCCTTCATCAGATAAAGTGCGAGGGCCCACAACTCCACAACATACATTCCAATGATGGGGGGGAGAGGAGAATAATTTATCTTTCCTTTTTTTTCCCCTCCTTAAATAACATACAATAAATAATTAAATTAAAATAACAAACATTATTTTCTCTTTTTTTTCCCATTCGAAACTCCCTTCTTACAATTTCTACCTTCCCCTCTAATCTATCATTAGGGTCCCCTTTGGTCGTACAGAGCACCTCCCCTTACAAGACAATAATCACCTACCCACCCCTCCCTCCCTTCCCAAAAAAAACACCTCATAGCAGAAGGGGGGGGGGGGGACACCAATTCTCTTATTTTTTCTACTAGATTTTCTACTAGACATAATCTCTCTCTCCATCATACCTTTAATTCATTTATCCCAAATTGCATGGAATTTTGATAAACAGCTGGCCTTTACTGCCCACCCAAATTCGAAATTTATTATTTTACGTACTATAGCGTTAAATTCATCAATATTTGGGACATTTTTAGACATCCATTTTCTCACCACTAATAGTCTGGATACAAATTGCACTTTACCTCTTAAACCTTGTCCATCCTTCTTCCTTTCATTCTTCCTCCTCCTACTAACCAGATTACTAATTTGTCTCCCTCCTCCAACTCTAACCTTTTTTCTATCACCCTTATTATCTCAGACCAGAATTCCTTAAAGAGTACCTGTCATCAACTAAACTTTCCCCGATCCCCCTCCCCATCTGTCCCTTACTCTAACTATGCCTATCCTTGTGTTTATTGAGGTTTAAAACACTGTGGAAATACCTTTTTTTTTATCCCTCTTCATTAGCTCAGGAGCACTGTCTTTCTGAGGGGTGGAAGGAGGCGGGTCCCGGCGGACATGATGTCACATGAAGCCTGGCCGGGACTCTGCTTCTGCCCATCTTCCTGTATGCTGCTCTCCCTCTGCAGCAGTGTTTCCCAACCAGGGTACCTCCAACTGTTGCAAAACTACAACTCCCAGCATGCCCAGACAGCCAACGGCAATGCTGAGAACCAGGGGCGGTGGGAGCAATTACAGAGGCAGTAATTAAGATGAATGTCAGGGGGGGGGGGCACAGAGCAGGGAGTGCAGTGAGATAATACAATGTATAAGATAATGTGTGGTGAGGGGCAGGAAGAACACAGAGCAGGGGGAGGGGGAGGTGACTGGCCTCTGTTATATGAGAGGCATGTGCAGGCTTGTAGCTCACAGTGCTGCTCCAGGCTGGGAGCGAGTCCTGAGCTGAGAGTACTGAACTTCCTGTGGAAGGACCAGTGCCCTTTCAGCAATAGTCCTAAGAGCTGTACACTTACTATGAAAAGCATAGGAAGCTGCCTGCAGACCAGGCATAGAAGAGAGACCCCTAGTGGCCAAAAGTATAAAATGAAAAAACTGGTATAAATATTAATATTTTTTAATGAAGATATAATACAATATGTCTTCATTAATGATTATGAACAACATATTAAAAGTTTTAGTTGATGACAGGTACTCTTTAAGTTTTGGGCAATCTAAATACATATGGAAAAAACACATTCCCTCACCAACGCATTTTGGGCACTTGTATCTTTTTGATCTATCTATTTTTGCCATAAGTTGCAGTGTATAGTATAACCTATGTGTTATAAAAAAAATTGTGTAATCCTATGTGATCCATTTTTAATAGTGTTCAAACTTTCTTTCCAAATTCCCCACCATTCCTTCTCTGTTACTCGTTCTATATCCTTTTCCCGTTCCTTCATACTTAAGTGTCTCAACCCTTGATTTTTAACCTCTAACATAATTTCATACCTCTTAGAAATTTTTTTTTTTTAGTGTCTTCCCTTAAAACTCTTATTATCACACACTCATGAATTATTAATTGCTCTTGTTTATCTATTTTTTTCACTGCTTCCCTTAATTGTGCATATCTAAATAGCGACATCATATTATTTGGAATTTTATTTTGTGCACTCAAAAGATCAGAGTTTCCTACCCTCAAAAAATTGTGCAACATATTTTAAATTGTACTTATCCCAAAACCTCCACTTTTGTGCCTCCAATTCTTTAAATTTCATATTATTGAATAATCTTGTGCATTCTAGTGCATTCTAGTGAACCTTCCACCTGCCCCCATTCTCTGCTATGGGCTCCTTACTGTTCAACTTTGATTCTAGAAATTCTCCCATTTCACACATATCCTTTTTCCCTTTATCATATTTACAAAGGAATCCATTTCTTTACATATCTTAATTGTGTTGCTAAATAATGCAATATGAAATCGGGGATAGCTAATCCTCCTTTCTCCAATTCCTTACATAATTAACCTAGTTTCATTTTAGTTTTTTTTTGTCTTTCCAGACCAGTTCTCTTTCCAAGGCTTCAATTTCTTTAACCCCTTAAGGACCCAGCCAATTTTCACTGTAGGACCCGGCCATTTTTTTGCACATCTGACCACTGTCACATTAAGCATTAATAACTCCGGGATGCTTTTACTTTTCATTCTGATTCCAAGATTGTTTATTTCATGACATATTATACTTTATGTTAGTGGTAACATTTTGTCGATACTTGCATCATTTCTTGGTGAAAAATTCCCAAATTTGATGAAAAAAAATTGAAATTTGGCATTTTTTTTGCTTTAAAACTCTCTGCTTATAAGGAAAATGGAAATTCCAAATAAATTATATATTGATTCACATATACAATATGTCTACTTTATGTTGGCATCATAAAGTAGACATGTTTTTACTTTTGAAAGACATCAGAGGGCTTCAAAGTATAGCAGCAATTTTCCAATTTTTTACAACATTTTCAAAATTTAACATTTTCAGGAACCAGTTCAGTTTTGAAGTGGATTTGAAGGGCTTTCTTATTAAAAAAATACCCTATAAATGACCCCATTATAAAAACTGCACCCCTCAAAGTATTAAAAATTACATTCAAAAGGTTTGTTAACCCTTTAGGTGTTTCACAGGAATAGCAGCAAATTGAAGGAGAAAATTTAAATCTTCATTTTTTACACTGGCATGTTCTTGTAGACCCAGTTTTTGATTTTTTACAAGGGGTGAAATGAGAGAAATCTCCTAAAATGTGTAACCCAATTTCTCTCAAGTAAGGAAATACCTCATATGTGTATGTCAAGTGCTCTCTAGGTGCACTAGAGGGCTCAGAAGGGAATGATCGACAGTGAGATTTTGGAAAGTGAGTTTTTCTGAAATGGTTTTTATGGGGCATGTCACATTTAAGAATGGCATATTCTTTTGGAAACTGCACCCCTCAAGTACGTAACAAGGGGTACAGTGAGCCTTAACACCCCACAGGTGTTTGACAACTCTTCACTGAAGTTGGATGTGTAAATGATTTTTTTTTTCACTAAAATGCTAGTTTCCCCCCAAATTTTACATTTTTACAAGGGGTAATAGGAGAAAATGCGCCCCAAAATTTGTAACCCCATCTCTTCTGAGTATGGAAATACCTCATGTGTGGACATCAAGTGCTCTGCTGGTGCACTACAATGTTCAGAAGAGCACATTTGGCTTTTGGAAAGCAAATTTTGCTGGTGTTTTTTGGGGGGCATGTCACATTTAGGAAGCCCCTATGGTGCCAGAACAACAAAAAAAAACACATGGCATACTAATTTGGAAACTACACCCCTCAAGGAATGTAACAAGGGGTCCAGTGAGCCATAACACCTGACAGGAGTTTGATAACTTTTTGTTAAAGTTGGATGTGTGAATGAAATTTTTTTTTTTTTACAAGGGGTAATAGGAGAAAATGACCCCCAATATTTGTAACCCCATATCTTCTGAGTATGGAAATACCCCATATGTGGACGTCAAGAGCTCTGCTGGTGCACTACAATGCTCAGAAGAGTTGGAGAGCCATTGAGCTTTTGGAAAGGAAATTTGTTTGGAATGGAAGTCATCGGCCATGTGCGTTTACAAAGGCCCCCGTGGTGCCAGGACAGTGGATCCCCCCCCCCCACATGTGACCCTATTTTGGAAACTACACCCCTCACAGAATTTAATAAGGGGTGCAGTGAGCATTTACACCCCACTGGCATTTGACAGATCTTTGGAACAGAGGGCTGTGCAAATGAAAAATAAAATTTTTCATTTTCATGGACCACTGTTCCAAAAATCTGTCAGACACCTGTGGGATGTAAATGCTCACTGTACCCCTTATTACTTATGTGAGGGGTATAGTTTCCAAAATGGGGTCACATGTAGGGGGGTTCCATTGTTCTGGCACTATGGGGGCTTTGTAAACACACGTGGCCTTCAATTCTGGACAAATTTTCTCTCCAAAAGCCCAATGGCGCTCCTTCTCTTCTAAGCATTGTAGTGCGCCAGCAGAGTACTTTACATGTACATATGGGGTATGTTCTTACTCAGAAGAAATGGGGTAAAATTTTGGGTAACACCAGCATTTTAGGGAAAACATTTTCTTTTTCATTTTCCCATCCAACTTTAATGAAAATTCTTCACACACCTGTGGGGTGTTAAGGCTCACTATAGCCCTTGTTACATTACGTTAGGGGTGTAGTTTCCAAAATGGGGTCATATGTGGGTATTTATTGTTTTGCGTTTATGTCAGAACCGCTGTAAAATCAGCCACCCCTGTGCAAATCACCAATTTAGGCCTCAAATGTACATAGTGCGCTCTCACTCCTGAGCCTTGTTGTGCGTCCGCAGAGCATTTTACGCCCACATAAGGGGCATTTCCGTACTCAGAAGAAATTGCGTTACAAATTTTGGGGTTCTTTTTTTCCTTTTACCGCTTGTGGAAATAAAAGGGACAACACCAGCATGTTAGTGTAATTTTTATTTTATTTTTTACACTAACAGGCTGGTGTTGCCCCAACTTTTCCTTTTCATAAGGGGTAAAAGGAGAAAAAGCCCACCAAAATTTGTAGTGCAATTTCTCTCAAGTAGGGAAATACCCCATATGTGGCCCTAAACTGTTTCCTTGAAATAAGACAGGACTCTGAAGTGAGAGCGCCATGCGCATTTGAGGACTGAATTAGGGATTGCATAGGGGTGTACATAGGGGTGAATCTCAAACAGGGTGCCTCCAGCTGTTGCTAAACTCCCAGCATGCCTGGACAGTCAGTGGCTGTCCGGAAATGCTGGGAGTTGTTGTTTTGCAACAGCTGGAGGCTCCGTTTTGTAAACACTGCCGTACAATACGTTTTTCATTTTTATTGAGGGGGGGGACAGTGTAAGGAGGTGTATATGTAGTGTTTTACCCTTTATTATGTGTCAGTATAGTGTAGTGTAGTGTTTTTAGGGTACATTCGCACTGGCGGGGGTTTATGGTGAGTTTCCCACTAGAAGTTTGCGCTGCAGAGAAAAAATGGCCGCAGCTCAAACTTCAAGCAGGAGACTTACTGTACACCCGCCTGTGTGAATGTACCCTGTACTACACTACAACTCCCAGCATGTACTGACAGACCATGCATGCTGGGAGTTGTAGTTTTGCAACAGCTGGAGGCACACTGGTTGGAAAACCTTCAGTTAGGTTCTGTTACCTAACTCAGTATTTTCCAACCAGTGTGCCTCCAGCTGTTGCAAAACTACAACTCCCAGCATGTACTGATCGATGAAGGGCATGCTGGGAGATGTAGTTATGCAACAGCTGGAGGTACGCAACTACAACTTCCAACATGCCGAGACAGCTGTTTGCTGTTTGGGCATGCTGGGATTTGCAGTTTTGCAACATCTGGAGGGCTACAGTTTAGAGACCACTGCACAGTGATCTCCAAACTGTGGCCCTCCAGATGTTGAATAACTAAAAATCCCAGTATGCCCAGACAACAAACTGCTGTGTGGGCATGTTGGGAGTTGTAGTTTTGCAAGATCTAGAGGGCCACAGTTTAGAGATCACTGCACAGTGATCTCCTAACTGTAGCCCTCCAGCTGTTACAAAACTGCAAATCCCACCATGCCCAAACAGAAAACAGCTGTCTGGGCATGCTGGGAGTTGTAGTTTTGCAACATCTGGAGGGCTACAGTTTAGAGACCATTGTATAGTGGTCTCCAAACTGTAGCTCTCCAGATGTTGCTAGGCAACTCACCGGCTTCCGTAGGATCCAGGAAGCCGCATCGCTGTTCTCTGCTGCCACTGATCACCGCCAGTCCCTGTTGGTTTTCCCGTTCTGCCCAGCCTACTGTGGGTGGGCACAACGGGGGAACCGAAAGTTAACCCCCGCCCCCGATCTGCTATTGGTTGTCGCTTCTTAACGACCAATAGCAGAGATAGGAGGGGTGGCACCCCTGCCACCTGTCACGATCCCGGCTGGTAGGAGGTGGATCCTCTGTGCCAGAGAGGGATTGGCGAGGACCGTGCTAGTGGACCGGTTCTAAGTCACTACAGGTTTTCACCAGAGCCCGCCGCAAAGCGGGATGGTCTTGCTGCGGCGGTAGTGACCAGGTCGTATCCACTAGCAACGGCTCAACCTCTCTGACTGCTGAAGATGCTGAAGATAGGCGCGGTACAAGGGAGTAGGCAGAAGCAAGGTCGGACGTAGCAGAAGGTCGGGGGCAGGCGGCAAGGATCGTAGTCAGGGGCAACGGCAGGAGGTCAGGAACACGGACTAGGAACAGACAAGGGAACGCTTTCACTAGGCACAAGTGCAACAAGATCCGGCAAGGGAGTGCAGGGGAAGTGAGGTGATATAGGGAAGTGCACAGGTGGGAGCCAATTAAGCTAATTGGGAAGATTGGGCCAGGCACCATCATTGGTGCACTGGCCCTTTAAATCGCAGAGACCCGGCGCGCGCGCGCCCTAGGGAGCGGGGCCGCGCGCGCCGGGACAGGACCGAGGGAGAGCGAGTCAGGTACGGGGGCCGGGGTGCGCATCGCGAGCGGGCGCTATCCGCATCGCGAATCGCATCCCGGCTGAAGGCGGACCCGCAGCGCACCCGGTCAGTGGATCTGACCGGGGCGCTGCAACAACGAAGATGAGGCGAGCGCTCCGGGGAGGAACGGGGACCCGGAGCGCTCGGCGTAACAGTACCCCCCCCCTTGGGTCTCCCCCCTTCTTGGGGCCAAAGAACCTGAGGAAAAAAAACTCAATTTTTCCGTGATGAGGTCCGATGCAAATTAGGAGGGGTTCTGTGTGGAAACGTACGAGACAGTCCAATCTTTTATTGTAAAAACAATAGATGTAGAGGGGTCTGGCGAGACTGGTCACAGGAACGTAGAACCTGTTGATGAGAGAGGCCAAAAAAATTTTTCCTGCAGATCCGGAATCCAAGAAGAGCATAGTAGAGAAGGAGAAGGTAGAGGCAGATATCCGCACAGGCACAGTAAGGCGTGGAGAAGCAGAGTTGACATCAAGAACTGTGTCACCTTTGTGCGGAGTCAGCGTACGTCTTTCCAGGCGGGGAGGACGGATAGGACAATCCTTCAGGAAGTGTTCGGTACCGGCATAGTACAGGCAAAGATTCTCCATGCGGCGTCGTGTCCTCTCTTGAGGTGTCAAGCGAGACCGGTCAACTTGCATAGCCTCCACGGCGGGAGGCACAGGAACGGTTTGCAGAGGACCAGAGGAGAGAGGAGCCGGGGAGAAAAAACGCCTCGTGCGAACAAAGTCCATATCCAGGCGGAGCTCCAGACGCCATCCGGAAAAACGCATGTCAATGCGAGTGGCAAGATGAATGAGTTCATGTAGGTTAGCAGGAGTCTCTCGTGCGGCCAGAACATCTATAATGTTGCTGGATAGGCCTTTTTTAAAGGTCGCGCAGAGAGCCTCACTATTCCAGGACAACTCGGAAGCAAGAGCACGGAACTGAATGGCGTACTCGCCAACGGAAGAAACACCCTGGGCCAGGTTCAGCAGGGCAGTCTCGGCAGAAGAAGCTCGGGCAGGCTCCTCGAAGACACCACGGACCTCAGCGAAGAAGGACTGGACTGTGGCTGTGGCAGGATCATTGCGGTCCCAGAGTGGTGTGGCCCCAGACAAGGCCTTTCCAGAAAGGAGACCACGGCAGAGTCTAGAGTCCTCATCAAATTTGTCCGGCAGAGACAAGCAGGGGTTAGGAGCGGCCGGTTGCTGCGGAGGAGTTGCAGGAGCCGGCGGAGGAGATGGTTGTTGCAGTTGCAGCTGCTGTAACTGTGACTCCAGTTGCTGTGTCACGGTGGACAAGTATGCCAGCTGGTGATTTTGTTGGGTGATCATCGTGGAAATGTCGGCAAGACTTGACAGCGGCACCTCAGCGGAATCCATGGCCGGACGCTGCGGAGGAGTTGCAGGAGACGGCGGAGGAGATGGTTGTTGCAGTTGCAGCTGCAGTGTCAGTGGCAGCAGCTGCTGTAACTGTGAGTTCAGTTGCTGTTCCACGGAGGACAAGTATGCCAGCTGGTGATTTTGTTGGGTGATCATCGTGAAAATGTCGGCAAGACTTGACAGCGGCACCTCAGCGGAATCCATGGCCGGATCTACTGTCACGATCCCGGCTGGTAGGAGGTGGATCCTCTGTGCCAGAGAGGGATTGGCGAGGACCGTGCTAGTGGACCGGTTCTAAGTCACTACAGGTTTTCACCAGAGCCCGCCGCAAAGCGGGATGGTCTTGCTGCGGCGGTAGTGACCAGGTCGTATCCACTAGCAACGGCTCAACCTCTCTGACTGCTGAAGATGCTGAAGATAGGCGCGGTACAAGGGAGTAGGCAGAAGCAAGGTCGGACGTAGCAGAAGGTCGGGGGCAGGCGGCAAGGATCGTAGTCAGGGGCAACGGCAGGAGGTCAGGAACACGGACTAGGAACAGACAAGGGAACGCTTTCACTAGGCACAAGTGCAACAAGATCCGGCAAGGGAGTGCAGGGGAAGTGAGGTGATATAGGGAAGTGCACAGGTGGGAGCCAATTAAGCTAATTGGGAAGATTGGGCCAGGCACCATCATTGGTGCACTGGCCCTTTAAATCGCAGAGACCCGGCGCGCGCGCGCCCTAGGGAGCGGGGCCGCGCGCGCCGGGACAGGACCGAGGGAGAGCGAGTCAGGTACGGGGGCCGGGGTGCGCATCGCGAGCGGGCGCTATCCGCATCGCGAATCGCATCCCGGCTGAAGGCGGACCCGCAGCGCACCCGGTCAGTGGATCTGACCGGGGCGCTGCAACAACGAAGATGAGGCGAGCGCTCCGGGGAGGAACGGGGACCCGGAGCGCTCGGCGTAACACCACCTCACTCCTATCCCTTCAGGGCAATCGTGGGTGTCTTGGAAAACACTGATCCCCCTTATTTTCCGGGTCACTGGAGACCCGTATGACCCGGAATCGTAGCAAATCGCCAGTGTGAATTCTGATGACCCCCCCCTGGGCATTTGCGCAGGGTGCCTACTGATCGAAATCAGCAGTCACCCCCAGTCCGGTCACCACCCGTCGCGCGGTGGGGACCGAAATTCCCACGGGCATATTCCTACCCCTCCATTGTTTCCATATTTCTTATTCTGATTGCCAATAGATCGACATAAAGGGCGAAGATGTGGGGGGACAGGGTGCAACCCTGTCTAGCTCCCCTTGTTAATTGAAATCCCTCTGACTGAACCCTGTTCACCAAAACCGCTGCGCTAGGATTCCCATCCACTTCATAAACCCCTCTCCAAACCCATACTCCCTCATAACAGTCCAAAGGAAGGGCCACTCCACCCTGTCAAAGGCCTTAACTGCGTCCGATGACAGGATGGAGCGCACCCCACCCCCCACCCCCACCACCACCTGCAGATTCCCAAACAATCTTCTTACATTATCCGCCGTTGTTTTAGCGCTCATAAATCCACATTGTACATTCGATATTAATTGTGGCATTACCCTCGCCAATCTCACTGCCAATACTTTTGCCAGTATCTTCATATCTGTATTTAGCAGAGAGACGGGCCTATACGCATCAGGTTCATATTCATCTTTTTCAGGCTTCAAGATAAGCGTTATCACTGAGGGGGGTAAAATTTCACTCCTAAAAATCTCTCTAAATAATTTCACTAATCTTGGGACAAGAATGCCACCAAATTTTTTATAAAATTTGTATGGCAGCCCATCTGTGCCTGGGGCTCTTAATCTAGGTGCTTCTTTGACCACCTTCCACGCCTCGCTTCCCAAGATTTCCCTATCTAATGTCTCTACAGCTTCCTTTGTTAGTTTTGGTAGTTCACAATTATCCACATATCTTTGCATTTCCTCCTGTTCTATTATCAATTGTATGGTATATCAATTTGTGTAAAGTCAGAAAAGACCTTAGTAATTTCCTCCTGTTCTCTTACTATCCATCCATCTTTGTCTTTGACCGCTATTATTAACATTTTATCTTTTTCTTCTTTCGTCAACTTGGCTAACCATCTTCCTGGTTTTCCTCCTTCTAAATACCTTTTCTGCTCTGACTGGAATATTACTGTTTTAGCCTTTGCTGCCAATAACTCTTTATACCTTCCTTTTGCCTCCTCCCACTCTCTTCTATCCTTTTCTGGTCTTGTTTCTATGAAGTGCTGTTCTGCTTGCTCCACTTCCCTTCTAACCTCTTCCTCTTCTGTCTTTGCTTTTCTCTTCATCCCCACAATTTTTTCTTTCCAGATACCTCGCAATATCCCCTTAAAAGCGTCCCAAATAATCCCCTGCGAAGCTGATCCTTCATTGGTCTCAAAATATGTCTGTATTTTACTGATTATTTCACTATCTTCTCCCCATACCTCTACCCAAAAGGGGTCTAGTCTCATATTTATCTGCCATGTCTTTTTAGTTATCATTTGTAACATCAGTGGGGCATGATCAGATATACTTCGGGGTTCATATTTTATTTCTTTTATCCATGGTATGATCTCCTTATCTCCCATTACCATATCTATATGGGATAATGTTTTCTTAGATTTATTATAACATGAATATACCTTTAATTCTGGGTTTCTCTCCCTCCAATAGTGAACCCTAATTCCTTATCTTAATTCCTCCACAATTTTTCTTTAAACCTGTTATTCCGCCCTTAAAACTCTGTCTCCCTAACCTTAACCTATCTTTTTCTTCACTAATTATCGCATTTATATCACCCATCACCATAATTTGAATACCTCCTTTATCGTCAGCATACCCACATAATTCCTTAAATACTCCAGGTGAGAAGGGGGTGGCACGTAGACGAAAGCGAACAATTTGTCTTCTTCCCTCCTAATTTAATACCAGAAATACATATCCTGCCTTCTTTATCTACTTTTGAATTCAACACTTCTACCTCTAGCCCTTAATGTACCAACACACTTACACCTCTTGAGCAGCAAGTATGCATTGAGTGAAATTGCTTCGCAATCCATTTTCTCTGTAAGATCTGAGTTTTATCAACCGTTAAATGTGTCTCCTATAAGCAGATGATTCCTGGTAATTGTTTATCTATCCCCATATAGACCGCCAACCCCCTCACATTCCATATCAATATCCTCATTCAAACAATAAGAGAGAGGAGAGAAGGAAAAAAAAAAACACCCCCTACCCCCTCCTTTGAACTTGTCGAAACTATTTCTCGACAATTCCTCTATCTTGAGCCCCCCACCCAGCCAGCCAGCTTATCCATTCCTACACATCAACATAACTACATGTCAATATCTCCTTAAAGGAAAAAAAATTGTTACATTTACTTGATCCCTTCCTTTTCCAGCCATTCATTAACTTCCTCTACTGAGAGGAAAAACCATGACTTTTCTTTGTATATCACTCTGAGTTTGGCAGGAAATAATAATGAGTACCTGATATTTGCTTTTTTTTAACTTGTAGAAAATGTAACTTGGTCTGCTGTGTTGTTCTGGAATAGTCTGGATACAACATTATTTTATTACCATTGATCTCTTTATCCACTCCTCTGTCTCCCCTCAAAATCGAATCTCTGTCTACTGCCGATAGCAACCTAATCAGAATGGTTCTTGGGTGGGCACCTGGTGGGGGAGATTTTGAAGGTACCCTATGTGCCCTCTCCACTTCAAATAGAGTGGAGAGACATTGTTTCTCCAAATTTTTGAATATCCAATTCTTAACCTCTTAACGCATATGGAAGTTTATGAACGTCCATAAGCGTCTCATGAAGTATGTCGCGCGCTCAGCAGGTGAGCGCGCATCATACCCGGTGGGTCCCAGTTGCTATAAGCAACCAGGACCCGTGGCTAATACCGGACATTGCCGTTCGGGCTGATGTCCAGCTTTAACTCTTTAGATGCATTGATCAAAGTTGATTACCGTGTCTAAAGTAAAATGTTTCCGGCTGCTCAGTCTCGCTGATTGGGACCATCGCGGTAAAATCGCGATGTCCCGATCAGCTAGAACGCAGCAGAAGAGTGCCTTACCATAAAAAAATTAATAAAAAGCAATCAAAAAGTCCAATCAGAAACTAAAATCGTACCGATAATAAAAACTTCAGATCACGGCGCAATTCATGGAGAAATAAAAAAGTTATAGGGGTCAGAAGATGACAATTTTAAACGTATAAATTTTCCTGCATGTAGTTATGATTTTTTTCAGAAGTACAACAAAATCAAACCTCAACATATGATGGTAATTTGTTCCAAACGACCCATCGTTTGTCGAATCCATCGTATGTTGAGGGATTCGTGCAATGTAAAAGTGCATTAAATACTCACCTGTCCCCGCCGCTCCGGACCGCGTCCTCACCGCTCCCGATGGTCTCCCAGGGGCTCCCGATGAGGTCCCGCTGCTCCGGCGTCTTCTTCTGGGTCCTCCTGGCGTCTTCCGCATCTTCACCGTTGTCCGAGCCTCGCTTTCTGGTGACGTAATTACGTTGTTGTGCTGGGACGGCGTGCGCAGCTACGTAATAATGACACTGGTAAGCGAGGCCTGGACCCCGGAGAGGACCCGGAGCAGCAGGGATAGGCGTGTGAACCTGATGGGGCACATTACACTGCTATCCGACATCAGCTTAAGCATTTTGCGCTGTCGGATAGCAGTTAATGCGATGTCCCCGACATATAAAAGCATCGTATGTCGATGCTGACATCGGCATGCGATGGCCTCTGAGAGGCAATCATATGTCGATTTGATCATATGTCGGGACCATCGCATGTCGGGGGGTTACTATATAAGTAGGGTATAATTTTAATCGTATGGACCTACAGAATAAAGATAATTTGTAATTTTTGCCGAAAAATGTACTGCGTAGAAACGGAAGCCCCCAAAAATTACAAAATGGCATTTTTTCTTCCATTTTGTCGCACAATTATTATTTTTTCCGTTTCACTGTAGATTTTTGTGTAAAATGACTGATGTCATTACAAAGTAGAATTGGTGGCGCAAATAATAAGCCATCATATGGATTTTTAGGTGCAAAATTTAAAGCGTTATTATTTTTAGAAGGAAAAACGAAAATGCAAAAACTGAAAAACCCTCCGTCCTTAAGGGGTTAACAAATCCCGACACTCATTTCCTTCTGTTTTTTCTGGAATCCCATCTATTCTTATGTTTGATCGTCTCCCTCTGTCTTCTAGGTCCCTCACTTTGTCACACAGTTCTTTACACAACCTTGTAAACTTACCCACCTCTTTTTCAGTCTCCCCCCACCTTTTGCTTCATCCCTTTAGCTTTTTCAAAGACCTCAATCAAACTTTCCTTCTCTCCTCACCCTCACCTTGCCACTAAATTACCTTAAGGGTGCGTTCCCATACGGCGTATACGCAGCGTATTTCACACTGCGCAAAATTTACGGCAGCAGCGGGAAATACGCTGCATATTCCTTGCTCACTATACAACACAGGGCTTTCCGGCGGCAGCCCTATGTGTGCATTGAGTTTTGGAGGCGGAGCCGCGCGTCACAGTCATGCCGGCACAGGGCCCCGCCTCTAAAACTCACTACACACATAGGGCTGCCGCCGGAAAGCCCTGTGTGTATATAATACACAGCGTATTTCCCGCTGCTGCCGTAAATTTTGCGCAGCGTGAAATATGCTGCGTATACGCCGTGTGGGAATGCACCCTTAAATAGTAAACCCCGCACTAAACCCCACAGTTATTATAGATTTCAAGATACAGCAATTACCATCAACCTTGTAGCAGTACCAAATCTCATGAGTCAAATATAAAATATTCAAGTACAAGAAAAAGTTCTGTAGGTAGAATTTAAAATAACGTAGTATTTTTGATTATTAGTTATTGGTAGAGAGGTCCTTTTACTTGCACAGTTTTTTTTATACCTAAAGGCAAAAAGGAAAAACCATGATAGCCAATATTTGGACACCATAGTTCCCTATAGGTATCCTGTTTTATAACAAAAACACCCCCAGTTGTGAATTGCATATTGTAACCAGACAAAGAGAAGAAGGGGGGAAAAAAAGGTCACATGCTCTCCCCTGATCTATCCTTCTATATAACATTGTCTCTCACCTTTTTGGAAAGCTCCTTGGTCTTCATGCTGCATATGGTGTTGCAGAACCTGTTGCTTTTAGAACAGGTGTATGAGTTTATGGGTTGCACCAGACTTTATTTGGGTGTTTCATAGCAAAGGACTATTTTGTTAGGTCCATTACATTCTAAATTAATTCCAGTCTGTAATGCAACCAGTTTCTGTATCTACTTACTTCTCCTCTTCTCCCTTCATGTTGTCCTAACCTCTAATATTTGAGAACATAACCCTCTCTCCCTGAACTCCTGATGTAAGGGTTAATGTACCTGTCAGACATTAATGACTCATAATGGCCTGATACCTCAGATCCCATAAATGAGTCAACACTTGTGGAAAGTAAAAGTATCAACCTAATGTTATAACAATTTAAGTGTTCGTGTCCTTAAAATACATTTTTGACAGATTGTCCAAATAAGTCAAAAGTTTAGATCGCATCGGTTCTCAGTCCTGAGACCTGTTGAAATCGTAAAAGCCTGGTGTAGTGCGTACTTCACTCCCCGGCTGTCAGTCAAATCCAATTCTTTTACTACATTAGTCGTTAGAGTGAAAAAGTCGGATCTGGCTGCTGTGCACTTCAGCCGGCTACTACTGAAGACCCTATTGGGTGTCAAAACTGAGAACCGATGCGATCTAAACTCGACTTGTCTGGACAACACGTCACAAGTTTATTTTAATGACACTAAGGCTTAAAGCTATGTTTGCCCCTATACTGATTATATCTAGTGTACTTTGACTTTGTTTAGTTTATGTTGGAAGTTGCACTTTGCTAAGGGAGGTAAATAAAAGACTTTGAATGGGAGCAAAGAGTTCAAGAACCATCATAATCTCATCTAAGCTTAGAACAATCAACACGGAATTGTGAAAGCTACAACATACACAAAAAACAACAAATTCATTAAATAAACACACATATTTAAAATTTTCCCTAAAGTAACCCTAACTCACCCACAGTGGGTAATATCATCCAGTATAGAGAAAACACGGTAACCCGCACTCACCGCTAGGCTTCAGCCTAGCGGTGAGTGTCGGTTACCGTGTATTCTCTATACTAGATGACATTAGTGACTTGGATTTTTCTGGTCCCCAGAACCTCCGGACCCGCGGACCCTGTCTGCTATATAGCAGTAGTGCCACTATATCTCTTAGAGAGTAATCATCCCCAGTGGGTTTTCTTTGTCTAAAGTCCCATGTAAGTCTATGGGACCTCCTGATCGCAATACTCTCAGGCTGCAGAGATTGCTTGGGACTTTCAAACATTCTGCAGACTGGACAAGAGGACAAGAGCTTCATTGTTCCAACAGCAGGTACTTTGCTTGGAGATATATAGATATATATATATATGTGTGTGTGTATAAAACTAAAAACTCAACGTGTATATGTATTTACTGTATGTTCCAGCATAACTTCTAAATGGCTTGAGATATTTTGAGGAATTTTGCTACATGTTACTTATAGGTCAACTAAAAATATAGTAGGATTAAATTAACCCAAACCCATTCCCATTTCAGAGGGTGAGGTTTTTTGTCTGAAGTCCTGTGCAAGTCTATAGGACTTCTGATACACCTCTTAATTGTGTTACTCTCAGGCTGCAGAGACTGACCGGGAGTTTTAAACATCCCAGCAGGCAGGTGCAGAGAATAGTTAGCGTGGGGGACAGGATATGAGGCAGAGTTATCAGGATGAGATGTAAGGTCGGGGACTAGAGCGTTATTGTTGCTCTTCCTCTCCCACAAGGTTTAAGTAGGAAGACTGGGCAATGTTGAGTACTCTGCAACTAGATAAAAAAAAATTCCCTTTAGGCCTCCATTACACACTTATTTGTGCCTTTTAGCTTTAGTAGAAGAGTTGAATTTATGCACAAGCTTTATTTCTGCTAGAAAATGTATGACATTTTAAGTATTTTGCATAAAAATGCCAAAAAAAAAACCACACCAACTTGTGTTTTTTTGGGAAGTTTATGTGAGGGAAAAAATGCAGTTTCCTGAAAAAAACCTCCATACCCTCAACATTAACCCTGAGCCTAAAAACACCATAAACTGTTCAAAGAATGCCACGTGGGTCTTGCGTTTCCTACATCCCTATTGACTTCAAGCTAATATCTGGCCACACCGTTATTTAGCTTCAGGATAGGGTCACAAGTAACATATGTGAAATACGCTGCGGATCCGCCGGTGACCCAACCCATTTTGTGCCTCCAGCTGTTGTCAGAATCTTTCCCATTGCGTACTGTTGTTTTTTCAATAAAATGTCATGTGTGAAGCCACCCTTTAATCCATGTTAATAGAAATTATGAAGTTTTAAGGGGAATCTATTTGTTAGTGTAACTAATAACAGCAATGGGTTGGGGGTTAGGGCCTTTTTAGAAGGGAAGAATTTTTCCAACATTCGTCCTTGTTTAAAGGGAATCTGTTATCAGCATCAATCATCTGTACTAGCCTGCAGGTACTGCCTGTTAGTGCGGGTGACGCTGATCAAAATGGTGTTTACCTTTTTTTCCCTAGGTGCCGCCATTTCTGATAAATTGTTTAAAATGCTAACAGGTAAATTAGGTTCTTTGTGCACTCGGGTGTTTCCTGGATGGTCCCTAATTCCCAACCTAATGTATATTCATACTCTCCATCTCCTGTACATGCACACTTATATATCTTGCACGGACAGCACCGACTATCACAGCACACAAGTGAGGCCTCAACATTGTAGCAGCTAAGTGCAGGAGAGGGACAGTATGTATGAGTCTCAGAGATAAATAGGCAGCAGTGACATCCAGTCTACAACAATGTAGATAATAGAAAGTTAGTGACCACATCACGTGGACAGTCAATGGGATGGGAATTGCGTTGGAACAGACAAATAACACAGCACTTTGTAAGATGGCCTTGATGATATGAGCAAGCCTGGTAAATGTTTCCTTGTAACTTCTGATCCTGTGGCTCCCTCAGAGACTAGCATGCTCTACAGCAGTGCTTCCCAACCTTTTCCAGCATGGGGGGAACTCCTTGCTGCTA
Source organism: Hyla sarda (assembly GCF_029499605.1). Lineage (NCBI taxonomy): Eukaryota > Metazoa > Chordata > Amphibia > Anura > Hylidae > Hyla > Hyla sarda. Next base: position 352,776,016 of record NC_079191.1, read on the forward strand.
TCTTGTAGCCTCCAAGATGGCAGTCTCCCTGTTAGCAGCCCCAAAAATAGCAGCCTCTAAGATAGCAGCCTCTAAGATAGCAGCCTCTAAGATAGCAGCCTCAAAGATAGCAGACTACAGCCTCCTCCTCCTGTTTCTGCTTCTCGGTTCCTCTCGACATGGACATGTGACCCCTACAGTCAATCGGTGACTGTAGAAAGTAATGGCTGCAGTGTCACAGATCAAGAGGGAACAAGAAGCAGAACTGGAGAAGAACCCAGGAAACGTTGGAACTGGAGTAGATAAAGACCAATGCAACTTCTTTAATATTTTAACAACAAAGGATAGGGGATAAGATGTCTGATCGCCGGGGTCCTGCCGCTGGGGACCCCTGCAATCTCTCCTGCAGCAGGGGACAGAGTATTGTGAATTCAGGGCTCTGCCCCTCGTGATGCCCCACCCCCTCAATGCAAGTCTATGGGAGGGGGCATAAGGGCATAAGATGTCTGATCCCAGCGGCGGGACCCCCCGCGATCTCTGCTGCAGCACCCCTGTCATCTTGTGCATGGAGCTAGCGTCGCTCCGTGCCTGATGACTGGCGATGCAGGAGCCGGAGGATCATGATGTCACGGCCCCATCCCATCGTGATGTCACACCCCGCTCCCTCAATACAGGTCTATGGGAGGGGGTGTGGCGGCCGTCCTCTGGCCCCTGCATCGCCAGTCATCAGGCACGGAGCGACACTAGATCACAGGTGGATGCTGCAGGAGAGATTGCGGGAGTTTCCAGCGGTGGGACCCCAGCGATCAGACATCTTATCCCCTATTCTTTGGATAAGATGTCTAGGGGTGGAATACCCCTTAAAATTAATCATATGTCAAACTTTAAATACACAATTTTTTGGATCTGCTTAGGCTAGATTTCTACACATTTTTTTTTGGTGTTTTTGAGCCAAAGTCAGAAGTGTATTTAAAAGGAATGAGAAATATAAATATAATATAAATATATTTCTCCTTCCTACTGGATCTACTTATGGCTTTGGCTCAAAAACTTTAGTTGCAGGAAAAAAAACCTTTGTGGAAACCTAGCCTTAAACTTCCATTAGAGTCAATTCTAACTCTTTGACATCATTAATGAGTTATTCGAGAATCCTAACATATCCCCTATCGCCCTGAAGTGGTACTTAGAAAAACTACAAAATGCAAAAATGAAAATTTCCTGTGTCCCCAAGGCCAAAATGGGCTATGTCCTTAAGGGGTTAAAGTATAATGTTATTGATCAGTATAGTGAATGACGTAAATGTGGTGACCCACGGTGATGGCGGGACCACGGGTGTAGTGGTGTAGGTGGATGGGGCAAGATGGTATTAACCCCAGGGGCAAGGTGTTATTAACCCCTAATGTTCGTAACGCCAGAGTGGTTTTTGGGTACTGGAACCAGTACCCAACGGTATCTCCGCTATTCCATTGGCTAGGCAGTGAAAGGAGAGTCCACAACCAAGTTATGGTTTAAGGGAGGCTTTACTGAGTTAAGATAGGTGTTATTATCTTCACAGCTAGGCCAGAATCCCAGAGAGGTGGCCAGGAACACAGAAGGGCCTCGCAGCTTGCTGAGACCAATTAGACTTGTGATCTTGACTTTAGGCTGGACTTGACTATAGGTAGTAGTGACAGCAGACATAGACTTGAATTACTGGAATGACTGTAGATTTGAGGCCTTCCAGGTGCTGGACACTAGCACTAAGATCTCTGGTGTTTGCTGTTCCTCAGCAGGGAGCATAAGAGAGAGAATTGTAATGACCTTATATAGAGGGGGGCTGAGCCAAAGCCCATAGGTCAAGCTGCAGGTCATGTGTTAAACTGGTGCCCTCTGGGTAACATCATGTGATAACATAAACATAACATGTGACATTTCACAGGTCCTTTATACTGTCTATAGATTAAGACACTGACTATCCATAAAATAGAATAGATAACATCACAGTAACAGCATGGGAGACACTGCAGGAGAGCCCCCAGGTCACTGAGGGACTCAACATGACAGGGCCTAAGTGTAGTGCAGGACCATGTTCTGTACTGGGACATCACATAAACATAAAAAATACCAAAGACAAAATTGCTAATTTTTGTTCAAATCACAACCCAGCAAAAAAAATAAAAGTGACCAACAAGTAATTTATAAAATTAGGTCAACTAAAGAACATGGTGGAAAAATGAAGCCCTTATACATCCCCATAAACAGAAAAATAAAGTTATAGGGGGTCAGAATATGGCAATTTTAAACATATTTTCATTGTTAAAGTTTGAATTTTTTTTTTCTTGTAAAGAAAAATACAATAATAGTAAAGCATGTAAACATGGCTATCATTTTAATCACATTGATCTACAGAATAAAGATAACATATCAGTTTTACCAGTACAGTGCGTGAAAACGATAACCGCAAAAATTTGCAAAAATAGTATTTTGTTGTTGCACCATAAATTTTATGGAAAAATAATACAAATTACAATTTGTCACACAATAGACAAGTAAGCCCTTATATGGGTCTGTGGATTGAAAAATTGAAGAGTTATGGCCAGATATTTGCAGGGAGTGAATAGTGAATTATAAAACAACAAACCCACTTGCCATCATTGGGTTTTGGTATTTTTTCCTGCGATTTTAAGCCCAGTGTCAGGTTTCCAAAAACTAAGTAAGTAGTCACCATACAGTCAATCAGACAGGCAGGGAGCGAGCGCATTGGCTCCCTGGCCACTCCTCCCGCACATCGCCGCCTCCGCCTCGACGCCGCCTCCGCCGCTGTTCCTGCACGCCCGCTGCCGGACTCTGCAGTAAGTGTAATGGGAGGGGGTGTTGTGATGGAGGGAACGGGGTACGGCGCGGGGGGGGGGGGGGGAGGGAGACGGAGGGGACAGGCTAGCTCCGCATGTAACTAATAGTTTATCTACACAGGGTGCCTCCAGCTGATTCAATACTACAACTCCCAGCATGCCCTGACAGCCAATAGATGTCAGAGCAAGCTGGGAGTTGTAGTGATGAAACAGCTTGAGGCACCCTGTGTAGATGAACTAAGGGCGGAAGTCCCCTTCAGCAGGCATCAGTGATGTGGTGCCTGCTGTGGAAGTCTGCCTGGTAGTGAGCACACTGCCAGGCAGACAAAAAGGCATTTTTAATATAGTAAAAATAAAAATTAAAAGCAGGGAGGGTGTTAGGGATAGATTGGCAATAGGCAGGGACAGGAAAAAAAAATAGGATGGTGGGAGCTACCCTTTAACTAGTGCTTCTTGGGAGGGGGTTATACAGTATACAGCCATCTACACAGAAACATACAATGTGTCGGCAGATAAGAACCATTTGACCCGTCTAGTCTACCCACTATTCTGAATACTATGATAAGTCCAAGGCCCTATTTTATATGAAGCCTTATGCCTATTCCAAGCATCCTTAAAGGGGTACTTCCGTGGAAAACTTTTTTTTTTTTTTTTTAACCCCTTAAGGACCAGGCCATTTTACACCTTAAGGACCGGAGCGTTTTTTGCAATTCTGACCACTGTCACTTTAAACATTAATAACTCTGGAATGCTTTTAGTTATCATTCTGATTCTGAGATTGTTTTTTCGTGACTTATTCTACTTTAACTTAGTGGTAAAATTTTATGGTAACTTGCATCCTTTCTTGGTGAAAAATCCCAAAATTTGATGAAAAAAATGAAAATTTTGCATTTTTCTAACTTTAAAGCTCTCTGCTTGTAAGGAAAATGGATATTCAAAATAAAACATTTTTGGGTTCACATATACAATATGTCTACTTTATGTTTGCATCATAAAATTAATGAGTTTTTACTTTTGGAAGACACCAGAGGGCTTCAAAGTTCAGCAGCAATTTGGAAATTTTTCACAAAATTTTCAAACTCGCTATTTTTCATGGACCAGTTCAGGTTTGACGTGGATTTGAAGGGTCTTCAAATACCCCATAAATGACCCCATTATAAAAACTACACCCCCGAAAGTATTCAAAATGACATTCAATAAGTGTATTAACCCTTTAGGTGTTTCACAGGAATAGCAGCAAAGTGAAGGAGAAAATTCACAATCTTCATTTTTTACACTCGCATGTTCTTGTAGACCCAATTTTTTAATTTTTGCAAGGGGTAAAAAGGAGAAAATTTTTACTTGTATTTGAAACCCAATTTCTCTCGAGTAAGCACATACCTCATATGTCTATGTTAATTGTTCGGCGGGCGCAGTAGAGGGCTCAGAAGGGAAGGAGCGTCAAATGGTTTTTGGGGGGCATGTCACCTTTAGGAAGCCCCTATGGTGCCAGGACAGCAAAAAAAAAAAACACATGGCATACCATTTTGGAAACTAGACTCCTCAGGGAACGTAACAAGGGGTAAAGTGAACCTTAATACCCCACAGGTGATTCACGACTTTTGCATATGTAAAAAAAAAAAAAAAATGTTTTACCTAAAATGCTTGGTTTCCCAAAAATGTTACATTTTAAAAAAGGATAATAGCAGAAAATACCCCCAAAATTTGAAGCCCAATTTCTCCCGATTCAGAAAACACCCCATATGGGGGTGAAAAGTGCTCTGCTGGCGCACTACAGGTCTCAGAAGAGAAGGAGTCACATTTGGCTTTTTGAAAGCAAATTTTGCTCTGGGGGCATGCCGCATTTAGGAAGCCCCTATGGTGCCAGAACCGCAAAAAAAAAACACATGGCATACCATTTTGGAAACCAGACCCCTCGGGGAACGTAAAAAGGGGTAAAGTGAACCTTAATACCCTACAGGTGTTTCACGACTTTTGCATATGGTAAAAAAAAATTTTTTTTTTACCTAAAATGCTTGGTTTCCCAAAATGTTAACATTTTTAAAAAGGGTAATAGCAGAAAATACCCCCCAAAATTTGAAGCCCAATTTCTCCCGATTCAGAAAACACCCCATATGGGGGTGAGAAGTGCTCTGCTGGCGCACTACAGGTCTCAGAAGAGAAGGAGTCACATTTGGCTTTTTGAAAGCAAATTTTGCTCTGGGGGCATGCCGCATTTAGGAAGCCCCTATGGTGCCAGGACAGCAAAAAAAAACCACATGGCATACTATTTTGGAAACTAGACCCCTTGGGGAACGTAACAAGGGGTAATGTGAACCTTAATACCCCACAGGTGATTCACAACTTTTGCATATGTAAAAAAACAATAATAATTTTTTACCTAAAATGTTGGTTTCCCAAAAATTTTTGATTTTTAAAAAGGGTAATAGCAGAAAATACCCCCCATAATTTGTAGCACAATTTCTCCCGAGTACGGTGATACCCCATATGTAACCCTAAACTGTTGCCTTGAAATACGACAGGGCTCCAAAGTGAGAGCGCCATGCGCATTTGAGGCCTGAATTAGGGACTTGCATAGGGGTGGACATAGGGGTATTCTACGCCAGTGATTCCCAAATAGGGTGCCTCCAGCTGTTGTAAAAGTCCCAGCATGCCTGGACAGTCAGTGGCTGTCTGGTAATACTGGGAGTAGTTGTTTTGCAACAGCTGGAGGCTCCGTTTTGGAAACAGTGGCGTACCAGACGTTTTTCATTTTTATTGGGGAGGGGGGCTGTGTAGGGGTATGTGTATATGTAGTGTTTTTTACTTTTTATTTTATTGTGTGTTAGTGTAGTGTAGTGTTTTTAGGGTACAGTTGCACGGGCGGGGGGTTCACAGTAGTTTCTCGCTGGCAGTTTGAGCAGCAGCAGAAAATTTGCCGCAGCTCAAACTTGCAGCCGGATACATACTGTAATCCTCCGCCCATGTGAGTGTACCCTGTACGTTCACATTGGGGGGGGGGGGGGGGACATCCAGCTGTTGCAAAACTACAACTCCCAGCATGTAGGGTCTATAAGTGCATGCTGGGAGTTGTAGTTTTGCAACAGCTGGAGGCTCCGTTTTGGAAACGGTGGCGTACCAGACGTTTTTCATTTTTATTGGGGAGGGGGGCTGTGTAGGGGTATGTGTATATGTAGTGTTTTTTACTTTTTATTTTATTGTGTGTTAGTGTAGTGTTTTTAGGGTACAGTCGCACGGGCGGGGGTTCACAGTAGTTTCTCGCTGGCAGCTTGAGCTGCAGCAGAAAATTTGCTGCAGCTCAAACTTGCAGCCGGATACTTACTGTAATCCTCCGCCCATGTGAGTGTACCCTGTACGTTCACATTGGGGAGGGGGGAACATCCAGCTGTTGCAAAACTACAACTCCCAGCATGTACGGTCTATCAGTGCATGCTGGGAGTTGTAGTTTTGCAACAGCTGGAGGCACACTGGTTGTGAAACACCGAGTTTAGCAACAAACTCAGTGTTTTGCAACCAGTGTGCCTTCAGCTGTTGCAAAAGCTACAACCCCCAGCATGTACGGACAGCGGAAGGGCATGCTGGGTGTTGTAGTTATGCAACAGCGGGAGGCATACTACTTTGGCTGGGGATGCTGGGGATTGTAGTTATGCAACAGCTGGAGACACACTGGTTTGCTACTTAACTCAGTGTGCCTTCAGCTGTTGCAAAACTACAACTCTCAGCAGTCACCGACAGCCAACGGGCATGCTGGGAGTTGTAGTTATGCAACCAGCAGATGCACCACTACAACTCCCAGCATGCACTTTAGCTGTTTGTGCAAGCTGGGAGTTGTAGTTACACAACAGCTGAAGGTACACTTTTCCATAGAAAGAATGTGCCTCCAGCTGTGGCAAAACCATAAGTCCCAGCATGCCCATAAGTGCATGCTGGGAGTTGTGGTGGTCTGTCTCCTGCTGTTGCATAACTACAGCTCCCAGCATGCCCTTTTTGCATGCTGGGAGCTGTTGCTAAGCAACAGCAGGAGGCTGTCACTCACCTCCTGCTGCTGCTTGATCGCCGCACAGGTCAGTCCCGCCGCCGCCGTCGTCGCTCCTGGGGCCCCGATCCCAACATTAACGCCGGGGATCGGGGTCCCCAGCACCCGGGGTGCACGTCCCGCACCCGCTCACGTCCTCCGGAAGAGGGGCGGAGCGGGTGCGGGAGTGACACCCGCAGCAGGCGCCCTGATTGGTCGGCCGGGAATCCGGCCGACGAATCAGGGCGATCGTGAGGTGGCCCCTGCAGGCCCCTGCAGGCTCTGGCTGTTCGAGGCCGTCTCTGACGGCCCCGATCAGCCAGTAATTCCGGGTCACCGGGTCACTGGAGACCCGATTGACCCGGAATCGCCGCAGATCGCTGGACTGAATTGTCCAACGATCTGCGGCCATCGCCGACATGGGGGGGCATAATGACCCCCCTGGGCGATATGCCGCGATGCCTGCTGAACGATTTCAGCAGGCATCGGGCACCGGCTCCCCTCCGGCTAGCGGCGGGGGGCCGGGAATGGACAGAATACTCCTACGTCGTCGGTCCTTAAGGACTCGGAAACGGGGGCATAGGAGTACGTCCATTGTCCTTAAGGGCTTAAATCAACTGGTGCCAGAAAGTTAAACAGATTTGTAAATCCCTTCTATTAAAAAATATTAATCCTTTCAGTACTTTTTAGGGGCTGTATACTAAAGAGAAATCCAAAAAAGAAATGCATTTCCTCTGATGTCATAACCACAGTGCTCTCTGATGACCTCTACTGTTCATTTTAGGAACTGTCCAGAGCAGGAGAAAATCTCCATAGCAAACATATGCTGCTCTGGACAGTTCCTAAAATGGACAGCAGAGGTCATCTGGTGCCAGAAAGTTAAACAGATTTGTAAATTACTTCTATTTAAAAATCTTTATCCTTCCAGTACTTATTAGCTGCTTTATACTACAGAGAAAGTTCCTTACTTGTTTGGATTTCTTTTTTTTTTCTGTCCACGGTGCTCTCTGCTGACACCTCTGTCCATTTTAGGAACTGTCCACATTAGAAGCATATCCCCATAGCCATCCCCATCCCTGACATGGACAAAGGTGTCAGCAGAGAGCACCGTGGGCAGACAAAAAAAAAAAAGAAATCCAAAAAGAAAAGAACTTCTGTAGTATAAAGCAGGTAATACGTACTGGAAGGCTAAATATATATCTATATATATATATATATATATATATATATATATATATATATTATTATTATTTTTTTTTAAGTAATTTACAAGTCTGTTTAACTTTCTGGCACCAGCTGATTTAAAAAAATGTTTTCCAGGAAAGTACCCCTTTAAACTCCTTCACTGTATTTGCAGCGACCACTTCTGCAGGAAGGCTATTCCATGTATCCACTACTCTGTCAGTAAAGTAATACTTCCTGATATTACTGCATAAACTGTGATGTCCCAGTACAGGACATGGTCCTGCACTACACCTAGGCCCTGTCAGGTTGAGTCCCTCGGTGACCTGGGGGCTCTCCTGCAGTGGCTCCCCTGCTGTTATTATAGTGTTATTTAATGTAATAGGATTATAGTCAGTCTGTCAATGTATACTCAGTATAAAGCACCTTTGGAGGACTCCAGTAAATGTCCAAAATACTGTGAAATGTCACATGTTATGTTTATGTTATCACATGTTACCCAGAGGGCACCAGTTTAACATATGACCCGTAGCTTGACCAATGGGCTTTGGCTCAGCCCCCCCTCTATATAAGGGGGCGGCCATTACAATTCTCTCTCTTATGCTCCCTGCTGAGGAACAGCAAACACCAGAGATCTTAGTGCTAGGGTCCAGTACCTGGCAGGCCTCAAATCTACAGTCATTCCAGTAGGTCAAGTCTATGTCTGCTGTCACTAGCTACAGTCTAATCAAGTCTCAAGTCTATTACAAGTCTGCAATATCATAAGAACAAGATAATCCTGCTCTCATCGCATTGATACCGTAACTTCAGCTCCTTCTCCCGGAATTCCCGTTAGCTCAGCAGACAACCATCGTGTGGGGAGCTCAGAGGCGACTGCCGGCGGTTTCGCGCACAGTGATGATGCTCTTCTTCGTTTATGTCATCGCGCTAGGACCAGAAATAGTGTGAACTAGTGATCATGTGATCCCTGAAGTACGTCACAGACAAAGGTAAGGAGAAAGAAAATAGCTAAACTATCTTTGTATATCATACAGGTATAAATAAACAAACTCACCAGTGACCAACTACTTTTTAGTTGTATGTTATGCAACAGCTGGAGACACACTGGTTTGCTACTTAACTCAGTGTGCCTTCAGCTGTTGCAAAACTACAACTCTCAGCAGTCACCGACAGCCAACGGGCATGCTGGGAGTTGTAGTTATGCAACCAGCAGATGCACCACTACAACTCCCAGCATGCACTTTAGCTGTTTGTGCAAGCTGGGAGTTGTAGTTACACAACAGCTGAAGGTACACTTTTCCATAGAAAGAATGTGCCTCCAGCTGTGGCAAAACCATAAGTCCCAGCATGCCCATAAGTGCATGCTGGGAGTTGTGGTGGTCTGCCTCCTGCTGTTGCATAACTACAGCTCCCAGCATGCCCTTTATGCATGCTAGGAGCTGTTGCTAAGCAACAGCAGGAGGCTGTCACTCACCTCCTGCTGCTGCTTGATCGCCGCACAGGTCAGTCCCGCCGCCGCCGCCGTTGTCGCTCCTGGGGCCCCGATCCCAACATTAACACCGGGGATCGGGGTCCCCAGCACCCGGGGTGCACGTCCCGCACCCGCTCACGTCCTCCGGAAGAGGGGCGGAGCGGGTGCGGGAGTGACACCCGCAGCAGGCGCCCTGATTGGTCGGCCGGGAATCCGGCCGACGAATCAGGGCGATCGTGAGGTGGCACCAGTGCCACCTCACCCCTGCAGGCTCTGGCTGTTCGGGGCCGTCTCTGACGGCCCCGATCAGCCAGTAATTTCGGGTCACCGGGTCAGTTCAGTTGTATTTACTTACGGACGGATCTAGAAAAACCTAAGGGGGATTTATAAGAACGGAGACATGTCCAGCCTATCGTTCAATCCCGCTGGACCTTGAGCTTCCAGCCTCAATATCCAGCGGGCTTCAGCCTAGAGTAATGCACGGCTCCTATTCTGGCTCCTGGAAATATGTTCTAAACCCCCAACTTTTAGACATTCATAATTGCCCTTATGTGTGTCTTGCATATGTTGCACAAACCTTGGGGAACCACCTCCTTTTTTTATGGAGTATATGTGCTCACGTATCCTAATACTAAGGTGCCTCTCAGTTTTCCCGATATAAAATCGGTTGCAACTGCACTGCATAAAATAGACCACAAATGTACTTCTACATGTAATCAACTCCTTTATGACATAGTTGTTACGCCGAGCGCTCCGGGTCCCCGCTCCTCCCCGGAGCGCTCGCAACATCCTCGCATTTGCATCGCCCCGGTCAGACCTGCTGACCGGGTGCGCTGCAATATCTCTCTCAGCCGGGATGCGATTCGCGATGCGGGAGGCGCCCGCTCGCGATGCGCATCCCGGCTCCCGTACCTGACCCGTTCCCCGTCGGTCTTGTCCCGGCGCGCGTGGCCCCGCTCCTTAGGGCGCGCGCGCGCCGGGTCTCTGCAATTTAAAGGGCCACTGCGCCACTGATTGGCGCAGCAGGCTTAATTAGTGTGTTCACCTGTGCACTCCCTACTTATACCTCACTTCCCCTGCACTCCCTCGCCGGATCTTGTTGCCATTGTGCCAGTGAAAGCGTTTCCTTGTGTGTTCCTAGCCTGTGTTCCAGACCTCCTGCCGTTGCCCCTGACTACGATCCTTGCTGCCTGCCCTGACCTTCTGCTACGTCCGACCTTGCTCCTGTCTACTCCCTTGTACCGCGCCTATCTTCAGCAGTCAGAGAGGTTGAGCCGTTGCTGGTGGATACGACCTGGTTGCTACCGCCGCTGCAAGACCATCCCGCTTTGCGGCGGGCTCTGGTGAATACCAGTAGCAACTTAGAACCGGTCCATCAACACGGTCCACGCCAATCCCTCTCTGGCACAGAGGATCCACCTCCAGCCAGCCGAATCGTGACAGTAGATCCGGCCATGGATCCCGCTGAAGTCCCACTGCCAGTTGTCGCCGACCTCACCACGGTGGTCGCCCAGCAGTCGCAACAGATAGCGCAACAAGGCCACCAGCTGTCTCAACTGACCGTGATGCTACAGCAGCTATTACCACAACTCCAGCAACAATCTCCTCCGCCAGCTCCTGCACCTCCTCCGCAGCGAGTGGCCGCTTCCGGCCTACGATTATCCTTGCTGGATAAATTTGATGGGGACTCTAAGTTTTGCCGTGGCTTTCTTTCGCAATGTTCCCTGCACTTGGAGATGATGTTGGACCAGTTTCCTACTGAAAGGTCTAAGGTGGCTTTCGTAGTCAGCCTTCTGTCTGGGAAAGCTCTGTCATGGGCCACACCGCTCTGGGACCGCAATGACCCTGTCACTGCCTCTGTACACTCCTTCTTCACGGAGATTCGAAGTGTCTTTGAGGAACCTGCCCGAGCCTCTTCTGCTGAGACTGCCCTGCTGAACCTGGTCCAGGGTAATTCTTCTGTTGGCGAGTACGCCATCCAATTCCGTACTCTTGCCTCCGAATTATCCTGGAATAATGAGGCCCTCTGCGCGACCTTTAAAAAAGGCCTATCCAGCAACATTAAAGATGTGCTGGCCGCACGAGAAATTCCTGCTAACCTGCATGAACTTATTCATCTGGCCACCCGCATTGACATGCGTTTTTCCGAAAGGCGTCAGGAGCTCCGCCAGGATATGGACTTTGTTCGCATGAGGCGGTTTCTCTCCCCGGCTCCTCTCTCCTCTGGTCCTCTGCAATCCGTTCCTGTGCCTCCCGCCGTGGAGGCTATGCAAGTTGACCGGTCTCGCTTGACACCTCAAGAGAGGACAAGACGCCGCATGGAGAATCTGTGCCTGTACTGTGCCGGTACCGAACACTTCTTGAAGGATTTTCCTATCCGTCCTCCCCGCCTGGAAAGACGTACGCTGACTCCGCAAAAAGGTGAGACAGTTCTTGATGTCAACTCTGTTTCTCCACGCCTTACTGTGCCTGTGCGGATATCTTCTTCTACCTTCTCCTTCTCTGCTATGGCCTTCTTGGATTCCGGATCTGCAGGAAATTTTATTTTGGCCTCTCTCATCAACAGGTTCAACATCCCGGTGACCAGTCTCGCCAGACCCCTCTACATCAATTCTGTTAACAATGAAAGATTGGACTGTACCGTGCGTTACCGCACGGAACCTCTCCTAATGTGCATCGGACCTCATCACGAAAAAATTGAATTTTTGGTCCTCTCCAACTGCACTTCTGAAATTCTTCTTGGATTACCGTGGCTCCAACGCCATTCCCCAAACCTTGATTGGTCCACAGGAGAAATCAAGAACTGGGGTACTTCTTGTCTCAAGGACTGTCTTAAACCGGTTCCCAGTACTCCCTGCCGTGACCCTGTGGTTCCCCCTGTAACCGGTCTTCCTAAGGCTTATATGGACTATGCTGACGTTTTTTGCAAAAAGCAAGCTGAGACTTTACCTCCTCACAGGCCTTATGACTGTCCTATTGACCTCCTCCCGGGTACTACTCCACCCCGGGGCAGAATCTATCCTTTGTCTGCTCCAGAGACTCTTGCCATGTCAGAGTACATCCAGGAAAATTTAAAAAAGGGGTTTATCCGCAAATCCTCCTCTCCTGCCGGAGCTGGATTTTTTTTTGTGTCCAAAAAAGATGGCTCCCTACGTCCTTGCATTGATTACCGCGGACTTAATAAAATCACGGTAAAAAAACGCTACCCCTTACCTCTTATCTCGGAACTCTTTGATCGCCTACAAGGTGCCCACATCTTTACCAAACTGGACTTAAGAGGTGCTTATAATCTCATCCGCATCAGGGAGGGGGACGAATGGAAGACTGCATTTAACACCAGAGATGGACACTTTGAGTATCTATGCCCTTTGGCCTGTGCAACGCCCCTGCCGTCTTCCAAGACTTTGTTAATGAAATTTTTCGTGATCTCTTATATTCCTGTGTTGTGGTTTATCTGGACAATATTCTGATTTTTTCGGCCAACTTAGAAGAACACCGCCAGCATGTCCGCATGGTTCTTCAGAGACTTCGTGACAATCAACTTTATGCCAAAATGGAGAAATGTCTGTTTGAATGTCAATCTCTTCCTTTCCTAGGATACTTGGTCTCTGGCCAGGGACTACAAATGGACCCAGATAAACTATCTGCTGTATTAGATTGGCCACGCCCCTCCGGACTCCGTGCTATCCAACGTTTTTTGGGGTTCGCCAATTATTACAGACAATTTATTCCACACTTTTCCACTATTGTGGCTCCTATCGTGGCTTTAACCAAGAAAAATGCCAATCCCAAGTCCTGGTCCCCACAAGCGGAAGACGCATTTAAACGGCTCAAGTCTGCCTTTTCTTCTGCTCCCGTGCTCTCCAGACCTGACCCATCTAAACCCTTCCTATTGGAGGTAGATGCCTCCTCAGTGGGAGCTGGAGCTGTCCTTCTACAAAAAAATTCTTCCGGGCATGCTGTTACTTGTGGTTTTTTTTCTAGGACCTTCTCTCCGGCGGAGAGAAACTACTCCATCGGGGATCGAGAACTACTGGCCATTAAATTGGCGCTTGAGGAATGGAGGCATCTGCTGGAGGGATCAAAATTTCCAGTTATCATATACACTGATCACAAGAATCTCTCCTATCTCCAGTCTGCCCAACGACTGAACCCTCGCCAGGCCAGGTGGTCGTTGTTCTTTGCCCGTTTTAACTTTGAAATTAATTTTCGCCCTGCCGACAAGAACATTAGGGCCGATGCCCTCTCTCGTTCTTCGGATGCCTCTGAAGTAGAGGTCTCTCCGCAACACATCATTCCTCCTGACTGTCTGATCTCCACTTCTCCAGCCTCCATCAGGCAAACTCCTCCAGGGAAGACCTTCGTTTCTCCACGCCAGCGTCTCGGGATTCTCAAATGGGGACACTCCTCCCACCTCGCAGGCCATGCGGGCATCAAAAAATCCTTGCAACTCATCTCTCGTTTTTATTGGTGGCCGACTCTGGAGACGGATGTTGTTGATTTTGTGCGGGCCTGTGCTGTCTGTGCCCTGGATAAGACTCCTCGCCAGAAGCCTGCTGGCCTCCTTCATCCTCTGCCTGTCCCCAAACAGCCTTGGTCACAGATTGGTATGGACTTTATTACAGACTTGCCCTCATCCCGTGGCAACACAGTTGTTCAGGTGGTCGTTGATCGATTTTCCAAGATGGCACATTTTATTCCTCTTCCTGGTCTTCCTTCAGCGCCTCAGTTGGCAAAGCAATTTTTTGTACACATTTTTCGCCTTCACGGTTTGCCCATGCATATCGTCTCGGATAGAGGCGTCCAATTCGTGTCTAAATTCTGGAGGGCCCTCTGTAAACAGCTCAAGATTAAATTAAACTTCTCTTCTTCTTATCATCCCCAATCCAATGGGCAAGTAGAAAGAATTAATCAGGTCCTGGGTGACTATTTACGGCATTTTGTTTCCTCCCGCCAGGATGACTGGGCAGATCTTCTACCATGGGCCGAATTCTCATACAACTTCAGAGTCTCCGAATCTTCTGCTAAGTCCCCATTTTTCGTGGTGTACGGCCGTCACCCTCTTCCCCCCCTCCCTACTCCCTTGCCCTCTGGTTTGCCCGCTGTGGATGAAGTGACTCGTGATCTTTCCACCATGTGGAAAGAGACCCAAAATTCTCTTTTACAGGCTTCATCCCGGATGAAAAGATTTGCCGATAAGAAAAGAAGAACTCCCCCCATTTTTGCTCCCGGAGACAAGGTATGGCTCTCCGCTAAATCTGTCCGCTTTCGTGTCCCCAGTTACAAACTGGGACCACGCTATCTTGGTCCTTTCAAAGTCTTGTGCCAGATTAACCCTGTCTCTTACAAACTCCTTCTTCCTCCTTCTCTTCGTATTCCCAATGCCTTCCATGTCTCTCTCCTTAAACCACTCATCATTAACCGCTTCTCCCGTACCTGACCCGTTCCCCGTCGGTCTTGTCCCGGCGCGCGCGGCCCCGCTCCTTAGGGTGCGCGCTCGCCGGGTCTCTGCAATTTAAAGGGCCACTGCGCCACTGATTGGCGCAGCAGGCTTAATTAGTGTGTTCACCTGTGCACTCCCTACTTATACCTCACTTCCCCTGCACTCCCTCGCCGGATCTTGTTGCCATTGTGCCAGTGAAAGCGTTTCCTTGTGTGTTCCTAGCCTGTGTTCCAGACCTCCTGCCGTTGCCCCTGACTACGATCCTTGCTGCCTGCCCTGACCTTCTGCTACGTCCGACCTTGCTCCTGTCTACTCCCTTGTACCGCGCCTATCTTCAGCAGTCAGAGAGGTTGAGCCGTTGCTGGTGGATACGACCTGGTTGCTACCGCCGCTGCAAGACCATCTCGCTTTGCGGCGGGCTCTGGTGAATACCAGTAGCAACTTAGAACCGGTCCATTAACACGGTCCACGCCAATCCCTCTCTGGCACAGAGGATCCACCTCCAGCCAGCCGAATCGTGACAATAGTTTTTCCCTCCTAAACTTCCTCCTTCTGAATTGATGTTGTATCTACAATATGCACATGCACCACATTTTTTATTCCCTTTCGGGAAAATTCTTGTGAGCCAGTTTCCATGCTTATCACCACATTTATTACTAGTATTCCTTCTCAGGAAGTCCTGGATAATTTTGTTCTTCCTAAATGTCACCACGGGTCTATTTTTTGTAAATTCAGTAATGTTCAAGTCTGACTGGAGGAGTTGACAATTTTTCTGAACAGCTGACCTTACAACTTCATTGAGAGGGCTGTTTTTAAATGCAAAGAAAAACCTATGCTCATGAGTATTATCCAGGGTTTTCTGTTTTCTCTTCTTAAATATTAGATCTTCCCTTTTCAATGTAGTTGCTCTATTAAACGCTTGGTCAACAACACGGGCAGAAAATCATCATCATTACTATTATTTCTCCTTAGCCTCACAAATTGACTGTAAGGTATCCCATTCTTTATGTGGGTTGGGTGCGAGCTGTCACAATGGAGGATGGCATTCTTTGCCACTTGTTTCCTATAGCCTTGGCTTAGAGCATCTCCTTCTGCCACCAATTTCAGATCCAAAAATTCAAGTGACTTATCTCCAAAATGACTGGTAAAGATCACATTAATTTTGTTATTGGAGTTTAGAAAAGTCACGAACTCATCAAATTTTTCTTTTTCTCCCTCCCATATCACCAGAACGTCGTCCATATATCTCCAATAGGCTTTCATATATTGCAAAAAAGGGTTGTTAGCAGTGTAGATATACTGTTTCTCAAAGGCCGAAAGAAAGAAATTGGCATAAACACATGATGTGGGGCTGTCCATTGCCGTTCCAGTTCGTTGCCTGTAGCAACGGTTGTCATATTGGAATGTATTATTGGACAAGATGAAAAGCAAGGACTCACAGACAAATTCTATGAATTTGTCTGACTTGTCGGTGTATTGCATAATAGAGCGGACCGCCTGTACAC
The DNA here is from genome assembly GCF_029499605.1 of Hyla sarda. Lineage (NCBI taxonomy): Eukaryota > Metazoa > Chordata > Amphibia > Anura > Hylidae > Hyla > Hyla sarda. The sequence goes on from NC_079191.1 coordinate 352,792,442, forward strand.
CCGCATTGTGTGGGATGCGGGTGTACAGGGCCTCCACATCTATGGATGCCAAGCAATATGTCTCTTTCCACTGGAATTCCTGAACAAATCTCAGGACAACCCCCGCGTCCTTCAAACATGTAGGCATGTCCTCCAAGAGAGGTCTGAGGATCCAATCCACATATCTCGACAGGTGTTCAGTCCCCGATCCCACCCCCGTGACATTCGGTTGTCCAGGGGGATGGGAGCGGGACTTGTTGTGCACCTTCGGGAGAAGATACCAACGGGGGTTAATTGGTTGAACTGGCAATAGCCGTTCAGCTAATTTGGGGCTTAAAATCCCCTTCTCTATGTACCCCCTAAGAAAAGACCTCAGTTTATCTTTAATTCTCTGAACTGGATTGCAGTTTAATCGTTCATAGGTATTAGTGTCACCCAGATGACGTTGTGCTTCTGTGTCATATTGCGTGGTTGTCCACACTAATACACTCCCTCCTTTGTCTGCTTTTGACACTATTAGGTCCTCTCTACCTATGATCCAATTCAGACCTTCTCTTTCATCTCTGGTCAAATTACTTACAGCTTGAGGATAGAATAATGCTTTAACCTCTCTTTTTACCGCCTTTCTTTGATTCCTTTTGTAAGGTGGTAAAAAGAGAGGTTAAAGCATTATTCTATCCTCAGGCTGTAAGTAATTTGACCAGAGATGAAAGAGAAGGTCTGAATTGGATCATAGGTAAAGAGGACCTAATAGTGTCAAGAGCAGACAAAGGAGGGAGTGTAGTAGTGTGGACAACCATGCAATATGACACAGAAGCACAACGTCATCTGACACTAATACCTATGAACAATTAAACTGCAATCCAGTTCAGAGAATTAAAGATAAACTGAGGTCTTTTCTTAGGGGGTACATAGAGAAGGGGATTTTAAGCCCCAAATTAGCTGAACATCTATAGCCAGTTCAACCAATTAACCCCCGTTGGTATCTTCTCCCAAAGGTGCACAAGTCCCGCTCCCATCCCCCTGGACGACCGAATGTCACGGGGGTGGGATCGGTGACTGAACACCTGTCGAGATATGTGGATTGGATCCTCAGACCTCTCTTGGAGGACATGCCTACATATTTGAAGGACACAGGGGATGTCCTGAGATTTGTCCAGGAATTCCAGTGGAAAGAGACATATTGCTTGGCATCCATAGATGTGGAGGCCCTGTTCACCCGCATCCCGCACGATGCAGGTGTACAGGCGGTCCGCTCTATTATGCAATACACCAACAAGTCAGACGAATTCATAGAATTTGTCTGTGAGTCCTTGCTTTTCATCTTGTCCAATAATACATTCCAATATGGCAACCGTTGCTACAGGCAACGAACTGGAACGGCAATGGGCAGCCCCACATCATGTGTTTATACCAATTTCTTTCTTTCGGCCTTTGAGAAACAGTATATCTGCACTGTTAACAACCCTTTTTTGCAACATATGAAAGCCTATTGGAGATATATGGACGACGTTCTGGTGATATGGGAGGGAGAAAAAGAAAAATTTGATGAGTTTGTGACTTGTCTAAACTCCAATAACAAAATGAATATGATCTTTACCAGTCATTTTGGAGATAAGTCACTTGAATTTTTGAATCTGAAATTGGTAGCAGAAGGAGATGCTCTGATAAGCCAAGGCTATAGAAAACAAGTGGCAAAGAATGCCATCCTCCATTATGACAGCTCGCACCCGACCCACATAAAGAATGGGATACCTTACAGTCAATTTGTGAGGCTAAGGAGAAATAATAGTAATGATGATGATTTTCTGCCCGTGTTGTTTAATAGAGCAACTACATTGAAAAGGGAAGATCTAATATTTAAGAAGAGAAAACAGAAAACCCTGGATAATACTCATGAGCATAGGTTTTTCTTTGCATTTAAAAACAGCCCTCTCAATGAAGTTGTAAGGTCAGCTGTTCAGAAAAATTGGCATCTCCTCCAGTCAGACTTGGACATTACTGAATTTACAAAAAATAGACCCGTGTTGACATTTAGGAAGAACAAAATTATCCAGGACTTCCTGAGAAGGAATACTAGTAATAAATGTGGTGATAAGCATGGAAACTGGCTCACAAGAATTTTCCCGAAAGGGAATAAAAAATGTGGTGCATGTGCATATTGTAGATACAACATCAATTCAGAAGGAGGAAGTTTAGGAGGGAAAGACTATGTCATAAAGGAGTTGATTACATGTAGAAGTACATTTGTGGTCTATTTTATGCAGTGCAGTTGCAACCGATTTTATATCGGGAAAACTGAGAGGCACCTTAGTATTAGGATACGTGAGCACATATACTCCATAAAAAAAGGAGGTGGTTCCCCAAGGTTTGTGCAACATATGCAAGACACACATAAGGGCAATTATGAATGTCTAAAAGTTCGGGGTTTAGAACATATTTCCAAGGGCCAGAATAGGAGCCGTGCATTACTCTAGGCTGAAGCCCGCTGGATATTGAGGCTGGAAGCTCAAGGTCCAGCGGGATTGAACGATAGGCTGGACATGTCTCCGTTCTGATAAATCCCCCTTAGGTTTGTCTAGATCTGTCCGTAAGTAAATACAACTAAAAAGTAGTTGGTCACTGGTGAGTTTGTTTATTTATACCTGTATGATATACAAAGATAGTTTAGCTATTTTCTTTCTCCTTACCTTTGTCTGTGATGTACGTCAGGGATCACATGATCACTAGTTCACACTATTTCTGGTCCTACCGCGATGACGTAAACAAGGCCCCGAAAAAGCGCATCATCACTGTGCGCAAAACCGCCGGCAGTCGCCTCTGAGTGCCCCACGCTATGGTGGTCTGCTGAGCTAACGGGAATTCCGGGAGAAGGAGCTGAAGTTACGGTCCCCATGCGGTGAGTGCAGGATTATCTTGTTCTTATGATATTGCATTCGTTGATTCTAGTCATTGTTTATTCTAGCACCACCGAGGTACCGGTCTATGCCTTTAGACCCACGGATGATATCCTTTAATTTGGTTGTTCGAGTGATTGGTTTGTGTTAAGTTGCAGTAGTGCCACTTGGACTCTTGATGTTTGGTCTATTACAAGTCTAATTGGTCCCAGCAAGCTGCGAGGTCCTTCTGTGGTCCTGACCACCTCTCTGGGATTCTGGCCTAGCTGTGAAGATAATAACACCTATCTGACCTGAGTAAAGCCTCTGTTAAACCATGGACTCTCATTTTCACTGCCTAGCTATTGGAATAGCGGAGATAACATTTGGGAGGTTCCGATACCCAAAAACAACTCTGGTGTCACGAACAATAGGAGTTAATAATACCTTGCCCCTGGGGTTAATACCATCTGCCCCATCCACCTACACCGCTACACCCTGTGGTCCAGCCATTCACCGTGGGTCACCACAAAACCTTTCCCCCTCTAATATAAAACTATGCCCTCTTGTGGTAGTTTTTCTTCTTTTAAATATACTTTCCACATTTACCAAGTTGATTCCCTTTATGTATTAAAACTTTTCTATCATATCCCCTCTGTCTCTTCTTTCTTCTATACATGTTAAGGTCCTTTAACCTTTCCTGGTAAGTTTTATCCTGCAATCCATGTACTAGTTTAGTATCTTCTCTGAACTCTCTCTAGAGTATCTATATCCTTCTGGGGATACGGCCTCCAGTACTACGTACAATACTCCAAGTGAGGCCTCACCAGTGTTCTGTACAGCGGCATGAGCACTTCTCTCTTTCTACTGCTTATACCTCTCCCTATACATCCAAGCATTCTGCTAGCGTTTCCTGCAGCTTTATGACATTGTCTGCCTACATTATATGTTATTAGCATGCCTTTTTGTTTACAATCAGACCCTTTATGGCAGTGTGTTCCCAAACAGGGAGCCTTCAGCTGTTGCAAAACTACTACACCCAGCATTCCTAGACAGCCTTTGGCTGTCTGAGAATTTTGGAGGTTCTGGTTTAGCAACAGCGGAAGGCTCCCTGTTTGGGAACACACTGCTTTATGGACTTAAGAAAAAATGGGTTATCACTCTGAATGAGCACCCAGAATGTAATAACCCATTTTTTTGTTGTTTTCTTTTTTTTTCTCATTTTAGATACATGTATGCGGTGGATTACGTTGGATTCCAGGACTACGTTGATGACCGGCATTTTTTTTTTTTTAATAAAATGATTTACGAGGGCTGTGGTGGAGTGTTTTTTTAAATAAAATGTTTTTTTGTTGTGTTTTGATTTTTTTTATTTAATTGAATTTAATCTTAAAAAAAGAACATCCAATCATCTTCCAGCATCCCATGACTGCAGACAAGAGGCGCTCCAGCCGGGTATACCGCCATTTATAGTGTTGCCATCCTCCTTCGTCTGTGGCAGCAGCTGCTCGGCAGACAACACATACCACAATAGAGTCGCAGCTTCCTGGTGACATCACAGACAGTAGCTTCCTCTAAATTACTGTGACCCCTGATATCTTTATCAATAGCTGTTTTTGCATCCATATCACTATGAGAACGCCTGTAACAATGAGCCTTGTATTTATTTCCTACATTTATAATAGTTATACTTTGCATTACCAAGGGCAGGGGCATGATACCCAAGCCATGACACTGGGAGACAGAGTGAATGTTGACCCTTTGTCTACACCTCTACCACCCTGACAAATGTAAAGCTTATTCTCCCGCTCACCATGAGGCCCCCCAAGCCTAGTAGGCCTCAACTCTGCCCCAGTCCCCCATGTGTTGGTGCTGGCTCTGCCACCCTTACATACTCTGATCAAGACTGGCATAGTGGAACAGAAGATGAGTGCAGCATGGGGGTGCTCGCCACACTATTGTTCTCTGAATAAAGGGACCAGCTATAAGCTATGAGAGTTGAACTCCAATACCTCCATTGCAAGTAAATAAAGAAGACTGAGCATTTAAGTCCATTTATTCTTACTACGTTTATAAGAGTTATACAACGCAAAAAAATGGAGGGGGAGCATGACATATTTAGGTGAATTTACTCAGACCAGCACGTTGTTCTTAAATGGGCACTGTCAGATACAAAAACGTTTGATATGTTGTAAAGCATGTATAACCAATATGTTTTGCAATTTCTTTCATTAGAAAATTTTCAATATTTCATACTAAAAAAATCCAGTCAAACAACTGCCCCCCCCCCCCCCCGCCTGCTTGGACACATACTACTCCTGCTGTGTCCATGCGTCATCACCTATGTCATGGACACACTTCCTTGATTGACAGCTGTGAGTGCAGGGCTCAGAGCTGGAAGAAAAATCCTCCCACTGTCATCTTGTGTCCCCCTACTGTCAGTGAGGACAAGCTGGGAGTTGTAGTTTTACTAATGCTAGGGGAGATGTGAACAGACAGCATACTGAGAGAGGGGGCGGAGACCTGCAGTGAGGCCACACCCCCTCCCTTTGAGAGGAATTCAGACTAGTGAGCTAAATTATCCACTTAGGGACCAAGGGCCTACAGGTATGCCTTCGCTCCCTGGTACTTAACACCTTATGGACGCAGCCCTTTTTCACCTTAAGGACTGAGCCCTTTTTTCGCAATTCTGACCACCGTCGCTTTACGCTTTAATAACTCTAAAACACTTTTACCGAATATTCTGATTCTGAGACTGTTTTTTCATGACATATTCTACTTTATTTTGGTGGTAAATTTTTGTCGTTACTTGCATCCTTTTTTTGTGGACATATTTTAACTTTTTGAAAAAAATTGAGGGCTTCAAATTAGAGCAGCAATTTTCAAAAATTTCATGAAAATTGCAAAATCTGAAGTGGCAGATGTTACAGAACTACAACTCCCAGCATGCTGAGAGTAGTAGTTTGACAACATCTGGAGGGCTACCGTTTGGGCATCACTGTAACAGTGGTCTCCAAACTGTGACCCTCCAGATGTTGCAAAACTACAACTCCCAGCATGCTGGGAGTTGCAGTTCTGCCTTCCTAGTGGTTGTCACAGTAAAGATCGCTTTACTTTCACTTTTATTACCCCCCCCCCCCCCCTCCACTGTCGTTTCCCTACCTGAGTCAGTCTCCAGCGACGATCTGCGGTCCCCAGGCCATCTTCAGGTAAGGTACCGGTCTTCATCTTCTCCCCCGTCCTGCCCGACATCCAGGGGTGGGCAGAACGGGGGTTGCCATGGAAACCCACTGTCTTGCTCTGCCATTGGTCAGAATCAGTTCTGACCAATGGCAAGGGATAAGAGAAGATCGCAGCACTGCAAGCTCACTCCTATCCCTCAGGATGATCGGGCCTGTCACTGACAGCTCCGATTATCCCTATTTTCCAGGTGTTCGGGTCACCAGAGACCCGATCAGCCCCGAATAGCAGAAAATTGCATGTCTGAATTGACTGTGATCGCCGACATGGGGGGGGGGGGCTCAGGACCCCCCTCGGCGATGTGCCGGGATGCCTGCTGAATGATTTCCCACGGGCATATGCATACGCCCCACATCCTTAAGGACTCGGGATGCAGGGTGTATGCATACGCCCGGCGTCCTGAAGAGGTTAAGGACCAAGGGCACACCTGTACGCCCATGGGAATTTCGGTCCCCGCAGCAAGCCGGGCGGGGACCGGATCGGGATGACTGCTGATATCAGCAGGCATCCCATGCCAATGCCCAGGGGGGTCCTGAGACCCCCCCCATATCGGCGATCACCGCAAATCGCCGGTGAATTCACACGGCAATTTGCGGCGATTCAGGGTCATACTGGTCTCTGGTGACCCAGAAAATAAGGGAGATCGGTGTTGTCAAAGACACCCAGGATCCCCCTGAAGGGATAGGAGTGAGGTGGCAGGGGTGCCACCCCTCCTATCCCTGCTATTGGTTGGTCAGAAGCAACCGACCAATGGCAGATCGGGAGGGGGGGTTTGAAGTTCAGTTCCCCCGTTCTGTCCACCCACATTAGTCTAGGCAGAACAAGGGAAACGACGGTGAATGGCGCCGGAGGTCCACTTACCATCGGCGGCGGGCGGCGGAGGACTGCGATGCGGCTCCCTGGTGCGACGATCCTACGGAAGCCGGTGAGTAGTTGCCTAGCAACATCTGGAGGGCTACAGTTTTGAGAACACTATGCAGTGGTCTCTAAACTGTAGCCCTCCAGCTGTTGCAAAACTACAACTCCCGGCATGCCCAGACAGCTGTTTGCTGTTTGTGCATGCTGGGATTTGCAGTTTTGAAACAGCTGGAGGGCTGCAGTTTGGAGATTGCTGTGCAGTGGTCTCTAAACTGTGGCCCTCTAGATCTTGCAAAACTACAACTCCCAGCATGCCCACACAGCAGTTTGATGTCTGGGCATGCTGGGATGTGTAGTTTTGCAACATCTGGAGGGCCACTGTTTGGAGATCACTGTGCAGTGGTCTCTAAACTTTGGCCCTTCAGATCTTGCAAAACTACAACTCCCGGCATGCCCAGACAGCTGTTTGCTGTTTGGGCATGCTGGGATTTGCAGTTTTGAAACAGCTGGAGGGCTGCAGTTTGGAGATTACTGTGCAGTGGTCTCTAAACTGTGGCCCTCTAGATCTTGCAAAACTACAACTCCCAGCATGCCTACACAGCAGTTTGATGTCTGGGCATGCTGGGATGTGTAGTTTTGCAACATCTGGAGGGCCACAGTTTGAAGAGCACTGTGCAGTGGTCTCTAAACTTTGGCCCTTCAGATTTTGCAAAACTATAACTCCTGGCATGCCCAGACAGCTGTTTGCTGTTTGGGCATGCTGGGATTTGCAGTTTTGAAACAGCTGGAGGGCTGCAGTTTGGAGATTACTGTGCAGTGGTCTCTAAACTGTGGCCCTCTAGATCTTGCAAAACTACAACTCCCAGCATGCCCACACAGCAGTTTGATGTCTGGGCATGCTGGGATGTGTAGTTTTGTAACATCTGGAGGGCCACAGTTTGGAGATCACTGTGCAGTGGTCTCTAAACTGTGGCCCTTCAGATCTTGCAAAACTACAACTCCCAGCATGCCCAAACAGCAAACAGCTGTCTTGGCATGCTGGGAGGTGTAGTTGCGTACCTCCAGCTGTTGCATAACTACATCTCCCAGCATGCCCTTCGGAGATTAGTACATGCTGGGAGTTGTAGTTTTGCAACAGCTGGAGGCACACTGGTTGGAAAATACTGAGTTAGGAAACAGAACCTAACTGAAGGTTTTCCAATCAGTGTGCCTCCAGCTGTTGCAAAAGTACAACTCCCAGCATGCACAGTCTGTCAGTGCATGCTGGGAGTTGTAGTTTTGCAACAGCTGGAGGTTTGCCCCTCCCCCAATAAAAGTTTAAATCATGCTCATGTCCATAGTAAAATAGTTCTTAAGGTTAAAGACCAACGTCCACCAAGTTCAACCTATATCCCTTTTGTGTCTCAACTGAGTTGATCCAGAGGAAAGCAAAAACCCTTATGAGGCCAATGCCAATTGCCCCAAACCAGGGGGGGGGGGGGGAAATTCCATCTCCAATATTGCAATGAGAATAAATCCCTGGATCAACCTTCTGTCCCTATAGATCTATTATCCATAACCTGTAATGTTTTTACTCTTCAGAAATGTGTCCAGGCCTCTTTTGAACTTTTTATTGAGTTCATGTGACCACCTCCTCCGGGAGAGAATTCCATAGTCTCACTGCTCTTACAGTAAAGAACTAAAAAAATATTAGGCTCTGCATTTTTCCAGCATCATCCTCCCTGTTTTCCTACAAATACCTTCCATCTCACACACACACACACACACAATGCCTCCAGAAGCCTCCCAGATAGCAGCCTCCTGCCTCCCAAATAGGAGCCTCACGCTCCCTCCCAGATAGCAGCCTTCAGCCTCCTAGATAACAGCAAACGAGATAGCAGCCTCCAGCATCCTCCCAGATAGCATCCTCCATCAGACCCCCAAACAGCAGACTCCCAAATAGCAGCCTCCCAGATAGCAGCTTCCAGCCTCCAAGTTAGCATTCATGCCTCCCCCAACCCACACAATAATTATTTTGTGATTTTGCCAAAGGGGTCTCTATCCCAGTGTGGCTGCAAGTTCTCCTCTCCTCTGCTTCATGGGTAGCACTGGCAGAAGTAATGCACACTTCCCGCGTGCATAAAAGGGGGGGGGGGGCGTGGGGCGAGAAGGCCAACAATGGTAGTATAAATGGGGCCTCATATGTAAAGCTGGTTTTGATATTTGATAAGTGTTGGCCGAAAGCTCATATGATTGAACACATTCCTCACAATCTCACCTAACTTGGTAAAGGGAAATAAACCAAACACCAGAATTCTCTAGCATCTTGTTTAAATCAAATAGGTTTCCCTCAGAGAACACCCATATACGCCTAAGATGGTCGGCCGATTCCGCTGACAATATCTAATTTGTGTGTCCACCTTAAAAGATCAGTACATGGGGGGGCATGGTCTGCCGGCGATGTGAGCGGTCACACGCTGCTGAGCTCCTGCTCTAATTTCCTGTGTACTATCCTGTAGTCGTCCGATATTCAGCCAAAAACCGCTCGTAACGTATCCTGAAGGTCTGTGGCTGCCTCCGGTCCCTTCTGCGAGCATGGCACACGGACACTCCGGGAGGAACAGGTCCATGAAAAACTCCAGCCTGGCCACACCGCGCAACCAAGATGGCGCATCCACTCCTCTTCATCTCTCTGATGTGGTGGTAAACCTGGAGAGATTTGTGGCCGCAAGTGCAGATTGGGAAGCATCCTCTGACACCTCCGAGGACTTGTGGAACCCTTAGACCCCCGGATCGTCTTCCCAGGCAGGCTCAACACTGCGGTCTGGACAGGTTAATGGGAGGGCTGCCACTTAGTGCAGGTCTGTCCACCAAACAGCCTGCTCCTTCCTCCATCATGGAGCCCACTAGCAGGGACATTTATTCTGCAGTCCTGGTCCTGGGAGCTGACACTGGCTCTATTAAGGAGGAGGTATCTCTGATACAGCATGACCTCCGCCACACAAACGAGCGGATTACAGCCCTTCTAGACAGATTAGGGGACGTGGAGGATAAATTTCCTGCTGTACAAAGAGATCTGGGCCGTGTAGTGCATAATGTTTCTCTGTTGATTGCCAAGTCGGAAGATAGAACAACCTCAGAATTATTGGTGTCGCTGAACGTGCTGAGGGGAAGGCTGAGAGAGACTTTTTTTTAATCTTGGCTCCTTACTAAGTTTGGGAAGGATACCCTATCTCCCTTGTTTGCTGTAGAGCAGGCACACAGGGTGCCCATCCATGCTCCTCCGCCAGGGGCGCCCCACCCCCCTCCCAATACTACTGAAAATTCTCCAATTTAAGGATAGGGATACCATATTACGTGCTGTCGTGATCATCCTTACTTCAACATTGATGGAACGCAAGTCTCTATTTTTCCGGATTTCTCTAATGAGCTACAGAAGAAAAGAGCTCAGTTTCTGGATATTAAGAGATGACTCAGGGCACTAAACGTTGTCTAATCTATGCTTTACCCTGCCAAGTTACGGGTGGTAGCCCTGGGAATGACGCACATGTTTGAGTCTCCTAAGCAGGCTTTAAAATGGCTGGATGCTAATGAGACACGGATCCGCCACGCACCTGATGACGCTTGATCCCTGCGGCTGTCTGCTACGTTTGCCGTACTCCAGGACGCTCTGCTGTTTCCTCACTCTGGGCTGGTTATGTGTTCCTTTTCCAATTGTTGGCCCGTGCACTTGCTACGCTGTCCTGGACACTGTGGCCGAAGTGGCCTCGGACTTATAATCCCTACCCTGTACTGGGGGGACATTTCACCTTTTGTGATATAGCGGCTTATTCTTTACTGGTTCGTCAGCAGGATGTTTTTTTCTCCCCCCCCCCCCCCCCCCCCATTTTTTATTTGATTTTAAGCAAATTAAAAATAAATAAACACAAATATAATACAGAATTAATCAGACATAATTAATCCCTGACCATCCGCCCCCCCACCAACCGACCAGAGGAAGAAAAAATAAGGAGCCACACACAAGAGGCCCGTTTATCATTTGTCCCACATCAGTTGGATATGTTTAGTCTTTTGTGAGAAAGTGTCATTCATAATCTAAATTTTTTTTACTTTATCAACTAAATTAACCCATGCTTTCACTTCTGACTGCTTTTCCGACATCCATACCCGCAGCACTACTATTTTAGCGCACATCAGCACTTTAATCAACAGTTTGTCATCTTTCCCTTTACAAATGTTAGTAAATAAAATAGCTTGTTCAAAATTCAAGATTTGTGTCTCAGATATTATATTTTTCTTTTTTAGAGTAACTATAATTTCATGCCAATAACCCTGGAGTACTTGACAATTCCAAATAATGGGAATAAAATTAGCGTCATCCATTTTACATCGAGGGCAACTCAAGGAGTAACGACATCCAAAATTAAATAATTTCTTAGGAATATAATAAATGTTTTGAAGACAATTAAATTGAATAATCTTAGAGTACTTTAGTGATTTGTTTACCTGTTTTTTTCTTCTACCAAGCGCAGTTTCTCCATAAGCTGTCACACATGATGTCTGCCTTGCCTGTATTTGTGGTCTTGGGGACACACCGTGAGTTATCCTCTTCTATGTTTGTCTGTCCAAATGGCTAATCAAGACCATCTCCTTTCCTGGAATGTGAGAGGCCTGGGGGCCTGGGTGCCAACAAGCGCTGCGTGATTTTCCAGCAGCTAAAGGACTTTCACCAAGGCTTTTTTTGCCTTACGGAAATGCATCTTGTCCCTGATTCAGTGCGTGTCCTTCACCGCTCTTGGGTGTCCCAGACCTTCCATTCCACGTAGTCCACTCATGCAGGGGGGGGTCCATTCTGGTCCAAAGGGCCGTTCCATTTGAATTTCTTTCTTCCCATATTGACCTGGAGGGGCGTTACATTTGCTTACATTGCACTATTTTTAGGGAACAGGTTATCCTTGTAGCAATTTATATTCCTCCTCCCTACTCTAGCGATATCCTTAAGAGGGTGTTCTCTGTCCTCTCAGCTTTGCCACAGGTGCCGACTTTACTTATCGGGGATTTTAATGCTGTTCTTTCACCCCAGCTGGACAGACACTATGCTGTATCCACTAAGAAATCCTTCTTTCAGGATGGTGAAAGCTCTGGCCACATGTTGGCTACTATTGTCCGGGCACAGTAGGGTTCTCTGTATATAACTGAACTGACTAATACTGCCTTTTACATACTGATTCCAACATTCTGGATTGCCTCCATGATTCTTATAAACACTTGTATACTAGTAGGCTCTCTTCTGTTTCTCCTGTTGTCTTGGATGCCTACATAGTTGACATCCCTTTACCTAACCTCTCCCCGGATGAAATACGGTACCTAGACGAGCCCCTTATGGTTGAAGATTTGGAGCTGGCTCTCCAGTCCTTGGCAAATGAGAAGGCTCCAGGAGTGGATGGCCTACTGTGGGAGTTCTTTAAGATAGACCCTGAGGTGTTGCTTCCTCAATTATTGGAGGTCTTTGAAGATGCTCTGAGAGTTGGAGAATTGCCCCACTCTATAAGAGAGGAGATCATAGTCGTTTTGCCCAAACCTGTAAAGGACTTGCGCCTACCGGACTCCTATCGCCCAATCTCGCTCCTGATGTCACATTGCTAGCTTGGGCATTAGTGAATAGACTTTCCTGTGTAGTTACAGATTTGATCCACCCAGATCAATCTGGCGTTACACCAAACAGGTCCACTTCCCATAATTTGAGACATCTACATCTTAAAGGAGATGTCCGGTGCAGACTTTCCCTATTCCATCCTGCCAGAGCTTTAAAAAAAAGAGAAAACAAACTTTCACTTACCTTCCTACGTTCCCCCGGAGCTCTGCAACAGTCGGCCGGGCTGTCTACTACCTACTTCCCTTAGCCCGGTATGTCACACGGGGCTTCAGCCTATCACCAGCCGCAGCGATGTCCCGCCTCGGCCGGTGATAGCCCGGCACTTCACATGGCGCTTCAGCCTAAGGGAAGTAGGAAGTAGACAGCCTGGCCAACCGATCAACTGTTGTGGAGCTCTGGGGGAACGTAGGAAGGTAAATGAAAGTTTGTTTTCTTTTTTTTTTTTTTGCAGCCAGGGCAGGATGGAATAGTAAAAGTCCACACCGGACATCTCCTTTAAAATTCAGTCCTATGGGGGGGGGGGGCGTGCGTGCAGCCATTATCTCACTCGACACTGTGAAGGCTTTAGACAGCATCGAGTGGGAATTCCTGTGGGTTGTTATGCGTCAGATGGGCTTTGGGACTCACTTTCTAAGCTGGGTGCAATTGTTGTACTCCAACCTGAGAGCTAGGGTCAGGGTAATGGGGCCTCTCGGATGGTTTTGTTCTTGGTCGGAGGACGAGACAGGGATGCCCCCTATCACCATTGCTCTTCGCCAAAGCGATTGAGCCACTGGCGTCCCTGCTTAGTTTCTTACTGGATATTAGGGGATTCCCCTGGCGTGATGGTGAGGAGCGTGTCTCTCTACACCAAAGATGTTACTGTACACAAGTAATTATGACTCCACGATAGGCCCTATTATGTCTATTATAACCACCTTCGGTGGGTAATCCGGTCTCACTATCAATTGAGGTAATTCTGTTGTAATCTCATGTCCCCATCCTTAAAGTTTCCTCCAATGCCCCCTACCCCATTACAACTAGTGACCCGTTAAGTATTTGGGAGTAATGGTTACAGTGCGACTGAAAGACTTCACTTTGTATAACTTGTTGCCCTTGTTGAGCCAGTTTCAGAGATAGATTGATACGTGGTCCCATCTACCCCTCTCTGTTGTTGGTCGTTGCAACCTAATCAAAATGATTTTGATGCCACAGTTACTTTATGTTCTCCACAACTCCCCTATATCGATACCGGCACTGTATTTTAGACGGGTCAATAGCCTTTTCAGTTTCCTTATCTGCAAAGGGGGTTGTGCTCGGATCGGAGACACTCCAACGTGATAAGATGGAGGGTGGGAGGACAGTCCCTAATCCCTACATATATTTCCTAGCTTCTCTGGTGCAACATTTGCAGGGTTGGGGGAGAAAGGTGGTTGTGGTGTGTCTGGTAGGTTGGTGGAATGTCTTACTGGGATGCCCCCTCCTTTGGGTGCTCTCAAGCTGGGCACCACTATAGGCTCTGCTTGTTCGCTCCCAACAGTTTCTTTGATGGTCCGGGTGTGGAGTTCGGTGAAAATATTATTGCAGGTGTATGGAAAAATCCCCACCTCCCTGAGATTTTCCAATTGTAGGGTTTCTCACCCTGGGTGACGGCGGGTGCATGTAATCTGACTGACGGGGTGGGCGATGGCTCTATTCTATCCTTTTCTGATCTTCCGACTAAGTTTGATCTTCTACCAATACCTACAGTTGCACCACGCGCTGGACCGACAGAGGGGTGGGAGCCCACTGACTGTTTCTACTAATTATCTCTTGCAAGACATTGGGAAGGTGGCCACTCAGAGAGGGGCTATATTCATAGCTTACATACCCTTTTGGACAAGCATTTATCTACTTATCCTTGAATGGTTAGGGACAAGTGGACGCAAGAGGTGGGACCCCTTACTGACTAACAGTGGAATGATATATTGACTAACGTTCCTCTCCTATCTCTTAGTGAACTGCATTGTCTATCCCAGTTGTACTTGATACAGAGTATATCGGACCCCAGTCTTTCTACATAAAATCGGATGGAGCCCTGATTCCACATGCTTCAGATGCTCTATGTATGAGACAGGATTACTGCACATGTTCTAGGGCTGTAGGGAGTTGGAGGGGTACTGGCGGGGTGTCTCACTTAGTCCGGGATGTTTAGTATATCCCTCTTCTACTAACTCCTGCAGTGTCTGTACTGGGTTGTCTGGATGGTACTCAGGTGGCTGACTGTGTTCTATTGGGAATCCAGCATATACTGTATCAGGCACGTAAAACTATTGCGTTGCGCAGGACCCACGCGGGTTCCCCCCCACACTGCAGGAGTTTAAGAACAGGATGAACGCTGTGATTAGGTTGGAGCAGGGGGGGGTTTCTCTTAAAAGGAATGCCATGGCTAAATTTGAACGTATATGGGACCATGGTTGGATACCCCGGGATTACATACCTCTATTCTCAGTCTATTATGTAGAGGCCCCCTACAGGCTTTCTTTTTAGCTGGCCATACTTAGTCTCCCTGCTGCTCACCCTGTGTACTTGGCCTGTGTTTGTCCGCTTGTCTCCCTCTCATCCAGTCTTCTCTCCCTTCGTGGTTTCTCTCACCCCTCTCCATGTCACTCCTCCTGTGCAGCCTTTCTTTTCCTCTTCTCCTTCCTCACTCTCTCCCTTCCTACTGTCCGTTCCTTCATGATGATAATGGTGCGCTTAAAGATGCTGATTACACCCCCCCCCCCCCCCCCCCCCCTCCTGAGATCTCTGATTGTTTTTTCCTCTATGGTCAACTACGATTATTGGTGTACTTACCAAAAAGGAAAAACTGAACTACTCAGAGTATAATAAATGACAATGTATTTATTAATTTACAACATACATATAAAATACATTAAAAAGGAGGAAAGTGGACATCAGAGAAAGGGCAGCATATCCAGGACTGCAATGTACTGAGCAACAAAGGATGATGAAAAGTGAAAGTACAATTATGACTCTGGTGACTAAATGCATGAAAAGAGAATAAGTAATATGCAGAGTCACTGGTAAGTGTTCTGGGCAGTATGAGATGGTAAAGTGCATGTGCAGTAGCCAAGTCTATATATAATGAGCCATGTGCAGAGTTATTAATGATTAACTGCCCAGTATACAGTTCAACGTTAAAGTACAAAAAATTCCATGTCCAGACAATGCATAACACATAGGGTGAATACACAGATGTAACAGCAATACAGACCATGATAGCAGTAATGAAGAGTAAGGAGTCCCGGGATGCCGCCACCCATCTCTGAGTATTCACCCTATGTAATATGCATTGTCTGGACATGGAATTTTTTGCACTTTAACGTTGAACTGTATACTGGGCAGTTAATCATTAATAACTTTGCACATGGCTCATTATATTTAGACTTGGCTACTGCACATGCACTTTACCGTCTCATACTGCCCAGAACACTTACCAGTGACTCTGCATATCACTTATTCTCTTTTCATGCATTGAATCATCAGACCCATAATTGTACTTTCACTTTTCATCATTCTTTGTTGCTCAGTACATTACAGTCCTGGATATGCTGCCCTTACTCTGATGTCCACTTTCCTCTTTTTAATGTATTTTATGTGTATGTTGTCAATTAATAGAGACATTGTCATTTATTATACCTTTGAGTAGCTCTGTTTTCCTTTTTGGTATGTATTCTATTGTTAGGAGTCTACATGGGCTTACACCATTCCTGCATTTAGGGGCTTTTCTAATCATCCATTTAGTATTTATTACACGGCAAGTACTATATGCTTTACTATTTTAATATACGGTTATATATAACACAAGATGGGTATATAGTAAGAGATAGCTAGTTCCCCCTTCCCTAAAGAAGTTGTTTCGTTCATGCTGCTGTGTTTAGTTATTGGTGAACTGCCTGAAGTGGTAAGAAACTGCTCTCGCATGGTTTTTTCTCGTTCATGCGTTTTTTGTTTTTGTTTTATTGCATATTCTCCTGTATCCTTGATATATGTAATGCGCACAATATGGATAGACTGATGAGCCTGCTCTCATGTTGTCAATTATGCTTTGAGAAGCTGTCTCCGCATGAAATATATATATATATGTATATATATATATATATATATATTTATTTATTGTGCCTTTATTTGTTTCTGTTATGAAAACAAAAGTTTAATAAAAAGGATCAGATATAAAAAAAAAATAAAAAATTCAAAAAATGAAGGAAAAATCAGTACATAAGTGACGACCCTTCTACACAGGCTGACAAGAAGCACGTTAACAAGCACCGACATGAGTGGGTGATCGGCGCTCGTCTACCGGGCCTGCACATGGCTCAATCACTGACTAGACTGCACAAATCTCTGGATTATTTATATCACCCTTTACCATCACTTTTGGCCGCACACCATTCACTTACACAGGGAACGGTGTGGCGGATAACAATATTTTATATGATCACACAAAAGATGTGATCAGCCAAAGAACAAGAGTTCGCTTGTTAGCTAATTGCTGGCCCTTTTAAACTGGGCAATATACGATTATTGCCCGATAATCAGCCGGTGTAAGGTTCGCATTCGCAACGCATTTTACTGAATATTTCCTGCTGCCGATTATCCTACACATTGACTTCAATGAGTCGGAAATTCAGCAGCAGAAAACACAGCAAGATATACTTCAAATAATGTACGTGTGACCCTACCTTGAGTGAGTTACACAGCTTCTGCTACAATTCCTAAAATGCTGCATAAAAATACCACAACATAAAATATACCTCAAACAGTAAGGGCTATATTAAATAAATGTATTTATTCACAGGAATGCTCAGTCCATTAGTTTTCTGTAGATCCACTGTCAGATGTTTTGTTACTTGAAGTAAAATACTGATATAATCTTTCAGTATATGGTATGCTATTTTCCTTATACTGAATGGAGGACGAAAATACAAATTTCTGCTTTCTTCCCTCTGATGGCTCCTCCTCTATATCCATTAAACTCTCTGAATCTGTAAAAGAAAATATAAAAAAAATTAACAGAAAAAGATAAAAATCATATACTTCTTTGGATTCAGTGGTCACATTATTAGCTGAAACAAATACCGATAGAGATATATATATATATATCACACACACATATATATATTATATATATATATACACATACACACACGATACCGATAATCGGTGCAGGTTATGGCCGATAGCCGATAACTTATACCGATATTCCGGTATAAGTTATCGGCTATTTATCCCCCCGGCGACACCGCTGCAGATCATTGATTTAAAGCGGGCGCTTTTAAATTAATGAACTGCAGCGGCTTTTACGGTGCCATAGACCGTCGCCGCCACCACCAACAGCCGCTTCTCTCCCCCTGCCTGTCCGGGGGTCCTGAGTCCTATCACCGCCAACGCCCCGACGCCCCCCCCACCACCGCACTGCGCCGTCTACCACCCCGCGCCGCGTCACCCTGGCCCCAT